>NW_026843645.1:4206363-4807272 GCF_030254825.1 Meriones unguiculatus
ACTGCATGGTACTGCCATAGAAACAGAGTGGTGGATCAATGGAACCGAATAGAAGATGCAGAAATAAACCCACCCACTTATGGCCACCTGATCTTTGACAAAGATGCCAAAACCATACAATGAGAAAAATATAGCATCTTCAACAAATGGTGCTGGTCTAACTGGATATCTAAATGTAGAAAAATTAAAATAGATCCATACTTATCACCCTGCACAAAACTAGAGTTAGCTCTTTTTAAGGTATGTAAAATTCTGCACCGAAACCCTCTGGCCCTGGGCTTTTTTGTAAGGGATACTTTTGGCACTGCTTCTATTTCTTTGGGGCATATAGGACTATTTAATTTATTTACACAATCTTGATTTAATTTTGGTAAATGGAATCTATCAAGAAAATTGACTATTTCATTTAGATTTTCAAATAATTTGGCATATAGGCTTTTGGAATAGACATAATGATTGTTTGGATTTCCTCAGTACCTGTCATTATGTCCCCTTTATCATTTCTGATTTTGCTGATTTGGATTGTTTCTCTTTGCCTTTTAGTTAGTTTGCCTAAGGGTTTGTCTATCTTGTTGATTTTCTCAAAGAACCAGCTCTGGGTCTCATTGATTCTTTGAATTGTTTTCTTTGTTTCTAATTCATTAATTATAGCTCTGAATTTGATTACTTCTAATCATCTACTCCTCTTGGGTATGTCTGCTTTTTTTTTTTCCCAAGGGATTTTATATGTGTCATTAAGTTGTATGAGATGTCTCAAACTTCTTTCTGGCAGCACTTTGTTCTATGAACTTCCTCTTAGCACTGTTTTCATTTTGTCCCATAAGATTTTTTTTTTTACTATTGCTCTGTAGTACAACTTGATCAGGATAGAAATACCTCCAGAAGTTCTTTTATTATACAAAAAAGTTTTAGCAATTGTGTTTTTGTTGTTGTTGTTTCTGTTTTCTTTTGGTGTTCAATATGAAATTGAGAATTGTTCTTTCAAGGACTGTGAATATTTTGGTTGGTATTTTGGTAGTAATTGCATTGAATCTGTAGATTGATTGTAATAGGATGGCCATTTTTACTATGTTAATTCTACTGGTCCATGAGTATGGGCAATCTTTCCATATTCTGATATCTTTTTCAGTTTCTTTTTTCAGAGATGTGAACTTCTTGTCATAGAGGTCTTTCTGCTGCTTGGGCAGTTATACCAAGATATATTATATTATTTCTGGCTTTTGTGAAAGATGTTGTTTCCATAATTTTGTTATCAGCCAATTTATCATTTATAGTCAAGCAGAATACTGAGTTTATGAGTTAATTTTATAGCATCCAGTTTACTGAAGGGGTTTATCAACTTTAGAATATCTCTGGTAAAATTTTGTGGGTCACTTATATATATACTAGTGTATCTTCTGTGAATAGGGATATTTTGACTTCTTCCTTTCCAGTTTGGACCCCTTGATCTTTTTTAGTTGTCTTATTGCTCTAGCTGGAACTTAAAGTACTACACTGAAAAGCTATGAAGAGAGCGGGCAGCTTTGTATTTTCCTTGACTTTAGTGTAATTGCTTTGAGTTTCTCCCCTTTAATTTTATTTTGGCTATCAGCTTGTTGTATATTACCTTTATTATGTTTATGTAGGGCCTTGTATTCCTGATCTTTACAGGGCTTTTATCATGAAGTGGTGCACGATTTTATCAAAGGCTTTTTTTTGCATCTAATGAGATGAACATGTTTATTTAATTTTTTTCTTTCAGTGAATTACAGTGATGGATTTAAATATGTTGAACCATCCCTGCATCCCTGCGATGATGCTTTTTTGATCATAGTGGATGATGTATTTTATGTGGTCTTGGACTGGTTTTACCAGTAACTTTCTGAGTATTTTTGCATTAAAGTCCATACAGGAAATGGGTTTGAACTTTTCTTTCTTTGTTGGGTCCTTGTGTGGTTTAGGTACCAGTGTGACTGTAGATTCATAGGAAGTGTTTGGCAATGTTCCTTCTGTTTCATTTTGTACAATAGTTTCTGAAGTATTGGTGTGAGCTCCTCTTTGAAAGTCTGGTAGTATTCCATGCTAAAACCATCTGGTTCTGGGATTTTTTTTTTTGGTTGGTTGGTAGACTTCTGATAACTGCTTCTATTTTCTTAGGGTTTATAGGACTCTTTAATCTGCTTACCTGATCTTGATTATATTTGGTAAGTGAAACCTATCAGGAAATTTTTCCATTTCCTTTAAATTTTTGAAACTTTCAGAAATCAGGCTTTTGAAATAATATCTAATGATTCTTTGGAGTTATTCCCCCTTTTCATTTCTGATTTTGTTTATTTGGATGCAGTCTCTCTGACTTTTTGTTAGTTTGTTTAGAGGTATGTCTATCTTGTTGATGTTCTCAAGAGAAACAGCTCTTGGTTTCTCTGATTCTTTATATTGTTTCCATTTTTACTATGATACTGATTTCATCCATGAGTTTGATTATTTCATGCTGTCAATTCATCTTGGGTGTGTTTACTTCTGTCCTAGAGCTTTTACAGATATTTTTAAGTTGCTACTGTGAGAATTCCTTAATTCTTTTTAGGAAGGCACTTAATGTTATGAAAATTCTCTTTAGCACTGCTTTCATTGTGTCCCAGAAGTTTAGACATGTTGCCCCTTCATTTTCATTGAATTCCCAAAAATCTTTAATTTATTTCTTCCCTAACTCAGTGGTCACTGAGTTGTTCAGTTTCCATGAGATTTTTTTTAGGTTTTCTCTTGTTTCCATTGTTATTGATATCTAGCTTTAATCCATGGTGGTCTGATATGACAAAAAGGTTATTTCAACTTTATTGTACTTTTTGAGGCTCACTCTCTGTCAAAGTCAATGGGCAATTTTGGAGAAGCTTCTGTAAGGTGCTGAAAAGAAGGTATATTCTTTTTGTCTGGGTGAAAATTCTGTAGATGTCTGTTAAATCTATTTGATCCATGCATATGTTAGTTTAATTGTTTCTCTATTTTCTGTCTTCATGACCTGTCCTTTGGTGGGTGTAGGGTTTTGAAGTCTCCCTGTATTACTCTGGCTGTATTACTGTATAATTTAAGCTTCAGTAATGTTACTTTTACAAATGTAGGTGCCCTTGTATTTGGAGCAAAATATTCAAAATTGAGACATCATCTTGGTGGATTTTTTTTCTATCATATGTGTCCTTTTGCTATGATATGTGTCCTCTCATATCTGTTTTGAATACATCCAGTTAAAAGATCATTTTATTAGATATTAGGATGGCTTCTTTCAACTTGCTCCTTGGGTCAGTTTCCTTGAAAAACCGATTTACATCCCTTCCTTCTGAGGTAATGTCCTCCTTTGTTTTTAAGATTTTTGTATGCAACAGATTGATAAGTCCTGTTTATGCATCCACTGTATTAGTCTGTGTTTTTTTTTAAATGAGAAACTGTGTCCATAGATGTTGAGTGATACTAATGATTAATGATTGCTAGTGCCTGTTATTTTGATTTTTATGATTGCAGCAAGTTTTTGTGTTTCTGTTCTTTTGGTTTTGCAGCAGCGGTGTTACATATTTTCTGTGTTTCTCTGGGTGTTGTTTATTTCCTTTGGTTGGGGTTTTTCTTCTAGTGTCTTCTATACAGATGTGAAGCATAGACACTGGCATTTTCAAGTCCACAGCACGACCTTTCACTTGCTGTGAAGTCACTACAGTCACATCCTTAGTAACCATGTCCACTGGGTGCCGCCATTTTGGATCCTCTTCAAACCTACATCTTCTAAATGGAAATATTATTTTCTGGTCCTGGAGAAAGACACAGGACCTTTTTTCAACTAAGGACATGATACACACTATACTATCTTGCATCTCATAGAAAATAGTTCTGCTTGTATTCAGTATCTCTTGCGCTATTTCTATGGGGAATGATTTTAATGTCACTAAACAACTGGGAAGACAAATAAGCAAACTAAGCACTTTCAAAAAGAAAGCCATGTTAGAGAGAGGAAAAATGAAATTTTCTTTAAAGTCAGCCAGTAATCTGTGTGGGCCACTCATGTCATATGATGTCTCTCTTCAGCTTCATCCATTTCTGAGGAAAATTAAATTTATAAATCCTGCTGGAGATGAAATAAGCTTTGAAGAGAACAAGAATATTAGGGAAATGTATGATATACAAAACTTTATTGCATATAGTTTTCAAAATGCACTATTACTTAAAGTGGGAGAGTTTGTCTTCAAGAGTGCACAAGATCAAGGCTTTTTCATCAATGAAGTTCTGATTCAATGGCCAAGCAACTATAAACAGGTCTGGAAATTTTTCAATATTTAATATGAAGGGAATTATTTGTAAAGAATTATAAAAAATGATTGTATAATGATTCTTTGAACTTTTAAAATAATTGTGAAATTTTAATTCTTAGCTCTATTGTGACTGTGAGCTTGTTTGTGGGTGTTCATACACCCGAGCACATGTGCTTCTTAAGTCCACAGTAAACTGTGGTTATCTTCTTCAGTTAATGTCAACTTTATTTTTATCCGTGTGAAACCCTTACTTTTGGATTTTGCTGAACTCAGTGGCCAGCATTACCTAGGTTCTCTCTCTGTCTTCATGATCATAAAGTTTGGATTACAGGCCCATTTTTCTGCACCCATCTTGTCTTCCATCCTTTCATCATGATCAAATTCACATTTTTCTGCTTATGTGGCAAGCATGTTAAATACTAAAACATCTCTTTAGTTCTGTTTGATTACTTTAAATCAGAAATGAACCAATATTTCAGAATTACATATATGTATGTATACATAAATACACATACAAATGCACACATAAGGTCAGTTAATTCCTTAGCTAGAATTAGATGAATTGAATGTTTGTGTTTGTTCATAATGCAGTGAATGAATAATTGAGAGATCATGGTGATATAGTGGCATGTATGAGTGTTTCTATATGTAAACATACACATGCACACAAACTTATGAAATTTTCACATATGTTAATTATACAGGTTAGCTGATGCTCAAACATTCTTCCATTCACACAACTTATGTTCAAGCATATCAATAATTCCACAATGTTGTGAGGTAGCATAAACATTAAATTATGGATTTGGACACAAGACATTTCTGTAAACAATGCATATGAGCTGCCCAAAATGTGTGTCAGTTACTGAACTCATATTTCAGTGCAAGAGTTGTATGCACTCTTAACAGCTGATCCAGTTATCCAGAAACACATTTCTGTTAATATGTACATATTAGACAGAAACTGAATCCAAACCAAGGCAGAAAAGAGGTCTAAGATAGAAATATTTCCTGTCCTACAAAATTTCTAATATATAACAAACTAAAATTGCATTAGAATTTTATTAGTTATGTGATTATCTAAGAATGCAACTGCTGAAATCCCATTTGATGACTACACTAACGTTTGAAAAGAAAGGCAAAGAACAATCACTAACATTGGGAGTCAAGGGTAAAAGTCACAGTAACAGATTATAATTCACCAATGGCAAAACCATTTTCATGAGAAAATTAAACTTCCTTTTGCAACTGAATCAGAGTGCATGGGTGTTACTACAAGACTGGAAATATAAAGGTAGAAACAAGTGTGCCTGGAGGCAAGTATGATTGGATTCTTGTCTTAAAAACCAACTGTTCCAAAATTCATACAATAAAATGAGTTCTGGCTGGCTGCATCACAGAAGAGAATATGATGATGCTCTATACATTTCACACAGGCTAGGCAGTAGTGAGTCATGGTTTGGTCATATAAAGGGATGTTGAACATTTAGTATTGAAAAGCATAGTAAGTTTAAATCTCCATTCTACATTCCCACATTAAAACCTCAGAGTTCCTCATAAACAAATACAATTTTCATAGGTTATGTGTATTTAGCCTAAACTATTTTAAACTGATGTTCAATATCATGACCAGTTTTTCTGTGTTGCTTTCAGACTCCTCAATCTGTATGTACACAGAGCTGTGGTCCAGGATTCTGGAAAGTTCTACAAAAAGACAGACCGGTCTGCTGTTTTTCTTGTGCATTTTGTCCAGAGCAGCACATTTCCAACCAGACAGGTAGAAAAATAATACTTTTACTCAAAATGTTTGGGAATGCAGAGGGGGAAAGTTAAGAAGTGACTTTGGTGTCATAATGTAGTGCTGTTCCCTATGTCTCTAACATTCATCCCTTAATCCATTATTAATCATTGCGGAAGCCACATAATGTGTGAAGTTTAGAGTAGCAATTCTCATGCTAATGTGTCATATGCTCGCTACTTTTAAAAACCTGCCTTTTGGTGCATGGAAGTGCCATCTTAGCTCTTGCAGTGTACCAGCTCTTGCAGTGTTCCCCATTAAATATGAGATCTCCAGTTGTCCAGGATCTATTTGTATTTCTGTGTTTAACAAGCCTAATGATTCTTGCCTCAAAGTAACTCCAGGAAAACTACGTCTGATTGTTTCTGAATGTACAAGAAACTGAACTGCATTTACAACACAGTTGTCATTTTCAGTATCAACAATAGAAAAAAAGCAAGTCTTTGTAAATGAAAACATGGCTGCCTGTTTAGTGTTGTGGTCAACTGTGTGATAACGTATATAAGTAACATCATATGGAATGAGCAGGTTGCATTGTTATATACAAACACACACACAAAGACACAAACATATTTAATAAGAAAAGAGGCTATGTATTTGAGAGTGAATAAATATAAGGTGGGTCCAGGAGAACATTTAGAGAAATGAAAAAGAAGAAGCATAGTGAGGTAATTATATTATTTTTAAAATGAAAATTTTTACAAGAAAATAAAAAGTCAGAAGGAAAATACATTAATATAATGACGAGAATCAACTATTTATTATATTAAAAAGGCCAATCCTTAGACAACCATAATACAAGCAGAATTTTTTATGTATTATTGCAAATGATCAAATGTTGAAAATTAATTCTAAGTTCTAAAGCTATCATGGGTTAAATTCCTTGCAGAGTGACACATGACTTCAATCCCTATGTTAAAAAGATATGGAGTGAGCAGGCAGCCATACCTTGTCCCTGATTTCAGTGAAATAATGAAGCTTACATAGGTCATGAATCAAATACCTAATAGAAGTCCTCAATTGGGATTGATTTGAGTTTCTCTCTGTTTAGGTTAATGTTTTCTGTAGGGTTGCTGTATATTGACTTTACTATGTTTAGGTATGTGATCTGTGTCCCTGATCTCTCCAAAATTTTATACATGAACAGGTGTTGGATTTTTGGCTTCTATGGACATGATCATGGAATTCTTACCCTTCTGTTTGTTTATGTGGTGGATTAAATTGATGGATTTCTATAGACTGGACCACTCCTGCATACCTGGGATAAAGCTTATGGGACAGTGGTGGATGATATCTTTTATGTGTTCTTGTACTTAGTTTGCAAGTATTTTACTGAGGTTTTTGTGTCAGTGTTCATTTGGGAAATTGGTCTGAAGTTCATGTCTTTCTTGGGTCTTGACTGTGATGTGACTGCATCTTCATAGAATCAATTTGTTAATGTTCCTTCTGTTTCTTTTTGTGGGATAGTTTGAAGAGTATTGGTATTTACTCTTATTTGAAGGTCTGATCAAATTCTGAGCTGAAACCATTTGGCCCTGGGTATTTTGGATGGGGACTTTTGATGACTTCCTCTCTTTCCTTATGGAAGATAGGATGTTTTATTTACCTGATCTTGGTTTAACTTTGGTAAGTAGAATCTATCACAAAAATTGTCCATTTTATATAGATATTAAATTTTTGCGATGTATACACTTTTGAAGTAAGACCTAATGATTCCTTCGATTTCTGTACTTCTATCATTCTTTTCCTTTTTTATTTTGTTCATTTGGATAGTGTCTTTCTGCCTTTTAGTTACTTTGGCTAAGAGGTTGTCTCTTTGTTTGATATTCTCAAAGAACCAGCTCTTGGTTTTGTTGATTCATTGAATCATTTCATTTATAGTATGTTGATTTCAGCACTGATTTTTATTATTTCCAGACCTCTACTCCTCTTGGCCCTGTCTACATCTTGTTTTATTCTAGGTCTTTCAGTTGTGTCATTAGATTGCTTGTAAGAGATGTCTCAAATTCCTATACGAAGGCACTTAGTGCTATGAATTTTTCTCTTAGCACTGCTTTCATTGTGTCCCATAAGTTTGGGCATGTTGTGCTTTAATTTTTATTGAATTCTAGGAAATCTTTAAATACTTTCTTTATTTCTTCCATGACACCTGTCATTGAGTAGAGTTGTTTAGGTCCCATGTGTATGAGTAGGCATTTTGCTTTTTCTGTCATTGTTGAAGTACAGATTTAGAACATGGTTGTGTAATTGGATCCAAGGGATTATTTCAGTCTTATTGTATGCGTTAAGACTTGCTTTTTGCCTGAATTTATGTTCAATTTTGGAGAAAGTTCCTTGATTTGCAGAGAAGAAGGCATATTAGTGCCTGGGTGAAAATATTTGAGGACTTTTATTAGGTATTTGATTCATGACCTATGTAAGCTTCATTATTTCACTCTTTAGCTTCTGTGACAATGATCTGTCACTTGGTGAGAGTGAGGTAATGAACTTTACCATTATTACTGTGTTGTGACTGATGTGTGGTTGAAGTTTTAATAATGGTTCTTTTACAAAATTCAGGTGCCCTTCTATTTGGGGCATAGTTGTTCAAGATATTGTTGTCCTCATGGTGGATTTTTCTGTAATGAGAATGAAGTATCCTTCACTTCTCTTTTGATTAATTTTGGTAGGAAGACTTTTTATTAGATATTAAGATTATACTGCCACTTGCTCCTTGGGTCCATTTGATTGGAAAACCTTTTTCTAGCACTTTACTCCAAGGTAGTGTCTATCTTTTGGGCTGAAGTGTGTTTATTGTATGCAGCAGAATGTTGGATCTTGTTTCCATAACTATTCTGTTAGCATGTGTCTTTTTATTAGATTGCTGATTCCATTGATGTTGAGAGATACTAGTCACCAATGAATATGAGCTCCATTTATTGTGGTGTTATTGTTGATAGTGTGTTTGTTTTCTTTTTATTTTTGTTCTGAAGTTATCTATATCATGTGTTTTGTGGGTGTAGTTGATCTCATTGGGTTGGAGTTTTTCTTCTAGTAGCTTCTCAAGGTCAGGGATAGTGCAGACATTGGTTTAATTTAGTTTTGTCATGGAATATCTTGATTCCTCCATCTCTGTTGATTGTAATTTTGCTGAGTACAGTAGCCTGCTCTGGCATCTGTGGTCTCTTCGCATCTACATGACATCCCCCAGGCCCTTCTGAGTTTCATAGCCTCTGTTGGAAAGTCAGGTGTGATTCTGATAAGTCTGCCTTTATATGTCACTTGATCTTTTTCGTTCGTGCTTTTGACATACTTTTCTTCGTTGTGTAGATTAATTGCTTTGATTATTTTATGGCAAGAAAATTTTCTGTTCTAGTCTATTTAGTGTACTGTAAGCCTCTTGTATGTTTAAGATTATCTCTTTCTTAAGGTTGGAGAAATTTTTTTCTACGATTTTATTAAAAATATATTCTGTACCTTGGAGCCTGGAATCATCTATTTAGTCTATTCCTATTTTTCTTAGGTTTCACATTTTCATGGAGTCCTTGAACTTTTCTGATTGTATGTTTTCTTTGAGAGATAGATCAGTTTCTTCAATTGTATCTTCAATGCCTGAGATTCTCTCCTTCATTTCTTATATTTTGTGGATGATGCTTATCTCTGTGGTACTTGATCTATTCTCTACATAGTCCATCTCCAGGGTTTTTGTTTGTTTCCTTATTGATTCAAATTGTTTTCAAGAATTGAATAATTTTAATAATTTCCTTCACCTGTTTAATTGTGGTTTCTTGTCTTTGATGGCCTCTCTTTGTTTGCCCTGTATTTCTTTGAAACATTTGTTCTTTTCCTTTTTATATGTCTCTAATAACTGCATAAACATATATTTAATGTGCTTTTTCTGTGTTTCAGCTGTATTAGAATATTCATTGCTCTTGGGGGTGGGTTCTGGTGGAGCCAGGATGTCCCAGTTTTTGTTGACTGCATTTCTATGCTGGCCTTTAGCCATCTGGTTGTCTGTAGCCTTACCTGTTTCTTCTTGGAAACTGCAGCAAAGACTGGATCTTCCTGTCTTTGGAGTTTAGAGTAGTATTCAGGAAGATGTCAAATGTGCAGTGGCTCAAGAATGGATACTGGCAGTTCAGATGCCAGCACCTTGAAGGGCAAAGCACATGGCAGCATATGGACACATAAACATGTAGGGACTGGTGAATTGAAGACAAGTGTGTGCATGCAATGGAACCATGAATTTTGGGGTGCAGGTACTGGTGCTCATCATTATCAAGGTGCAGGTGCCTCAAGTGGCATCCCTGGATTCCTCAGAATAAAGCTGGGCTGCCACTTGCAGGCCTGCCCCAAATGGTGCTCCCTGTACTCAGATTCCTCTGAGATTTTTCTTCTTGGATCTGGGATCCCTGTAATTTTATTGCTCACCTCGTGTCCACAGGATGACCAGTAGTACAGTGGCTTGGTGGCTTGGATGCTCTCCAAGAAATCCTGAAGCTGCTCTACAGGGAGCAGGAGGAATCCGAATTCTGGCTGCTAGAGCAAACTGTCCCTGGATATGGGGATCCAAACTCACTGGAATATGTGAAGGGGCAGGTGGCCCAAATTTTGCTACTCCTGACTCCGTGAGATGGCCACAGAGAGCCTGGATCAGATCAACTCCATTTTCTGGACGACCTGTCTAGAAAAGGAAGCAGCAAATTTGATGCTCTGGATCTAGCCACCTGTCCATACACTGGTCTCAGAATCTCTGAATCTCTGCCCCTCAGATATGGTGCACACTGGTCTCAACCATATTGGAGTCTCCTTGTTTTGATCTTTCATCATTTTCTTTTTTGGGTGGGAGCCTTTTCTGATCTTTTGAATTTACACTTGGGTCTGTTTAGTTCTATTTAGGTTGCTGAATTATTGTTGAATATATCTTTGAATAATGGTTGCTTGACTAAATCTAAAACATCCATCTCATGACCATTTTTAAGCTGACTAGAATATAGTATGTTTTAAAAATATTTCCTTAGAATAGTCTGAATTTCATTGAATTCTGTAGTAATGTTTTTTTTTCTGTAATTTCCTTTAAGTACTCAATTTTTTCCTTAATTCACTTGATATATAGGTTTGTCAATTTTCTTTATCTTCAGAAAGAGCCAGCTCTTCCTTTGGTTAATTGTATGTATTGTTTTCTTTGTTTCTGTTTCACTCATTTTCATTACAATATTATTTCTTTTTATTATATTATTAATTTGTGTACTATCGCAGCATCTGCTCACACCTGTCCTCTCAGACCCTCCCTCTCACCTCACCTACCAACCTAATGTGCCCCTCTTCCCTTTCTTTAAAAAAAAAAAGAAGTCCCCTATGGATATCAATCAGCCTTGGCATATAAAGTTGAAATAAGATTCAGCACAACTTCTGTTATTGAGACTACACAAGGCAGTAAAATTAGGAGAAAAAGAGTCAGAGACAGCTTTGGTCTTTCTGTTATGTGTCCCCATAAGGACCAAGCTTCACAACTGTTATGTATGTGCAGAGATCCCATATCTGTCCCATGCATGCTCTATTGTTGGGAGTTCATTCTCTGTGAGCTTGTGCCAGGAGCCTTTCTGTGGGGCAATTCTGAGCATGGAAAAGAGAGGTCTTTGCCTACAGGGTGCTCCAGAGAGCAGATGAGGGGTCAGCAATGAGAGGAAGTTAGTCAGCTCAAGTGGTCAGGGTAATCTAGCAGCTGACGTCTAAAATTCAGACCTTTCTTTGTCTCTGACTTATTGTTGACAAGGCTCTTCTTGTTTATACAAGTTTCACAGTGCGAACACAGATTAATGATTATACAAGTGGTACAGAATGGGTGTTTGATTTTTTTTATTATGCAGGAATAAAAGCTCAGTTACAATTTAAAAAGTACACACAGAACATATTTGATTATCATTATTAGCCCTATAACTCTTTAAATAATCTAAAGAATGTCTCCTTCAAAGAAAACACATTTAATATGTGAAAGTGTGCTTTTAGGCTGGCATTGTTTGCAGTATGAGTGCAGTCCAGAGAAACAGAAAATACTTTAACTGGTCTTTTTATGCACAGCAAATACAAATAAATAGCTCCCTTTACTATATGTATCACCATCTATGCTACAAACTAGAAAAAGTTTATTTAAGTCAATCTATCTTATTTACTAAGTTTTATTCTGTCAGGAGTGTACCCTCTGTGACCTTCTATCATTAAACTACATTTTCCAGGAGCTCTAAGCTTATAATAAAGGATCTTAAACCTATACATGAATCTCCAGGCCTCTCAGGGTAGTCACATTGCCTCTGTTTACCCTGTACCAATATACTGTTTAGGGGCATATACCCCAAAAAACTCCTGAAATAATGGCCTCAACTCTCTCTCTGCTTAACTCTGCTTAACAATCTCCAGGTCACAAAGATTTTAAAACAGTGGATAGATAATGTTAAGTTTAGTATTATCATAAGGCTCAGGTCTCATTAGGGCTGGCTGCATTTTCTTCCTCTATGGCCTGGTAAGGCTGCTCCCTGTTAAGGAGAGGTGATCAAAGAGCCAGCCACTGAGTTTATGTCATAGGGAGTCCCTGGTCCCCTTACAATGCAGCCAGTCCTGATGAGAACTGATAGGCTAGGGTCAGTGGGAAGGGGAGGAGGACCTCCCTATCAGCAGACTTGGAGAGGGGTATGGGAGGAGATGAGCATGGGAAGGAGTGGAGGGAATGAGCAAGGGTGCTACAGCTAAGATACAAAGTGAAGAAACTATAATTAATTTAAAATGCCTAATTTAAAAAATGACTCAGACATAATTTCTCTGTAGAAAAAAAATAAAACAGAAATTGAATCTTAGTGCAGAAATACCCCAGTAATGCAAAACACACAAACACACACACACACACACACAAAAAAAAAAAAAAACAGAAGTTAGAAATAGAAGAACAATGATTGTAACAATCTGCTCAGCTTTGCTGGAATAGCACCAATAACTGTACCGGCTTCATGACTCTCAACAATTTCAGTGAATATGGCTTTGTCATTCTCCCTTTCTGATTTAACATTTTGTAGATTTATGGTATTTATGACATGTAGGTCATTTTTTAGTCTTAAGAATATTACTGTAAGAACAAGAGTGAAAATTAGAACAATTCCCAGGATTATTCTGGACTTAATAATGAAAATCAAAGAGTCCTCTCCTGAATCAAAGGATATCAAAGACTATAGAAATTTATTTGCAACTTCCACAGCTGAGATAGGTAAAGATTGGTCTGAGATTATAGCGGGAGTTTGTTGATGCAAGTGTTGTATATTTATTGCCAAATCAGAAACTGTTCCATAGGTCATGGAGGTGGGACCTAAATTATTCCCATGTTACCTTAGAAAAATTATAGGAGTGGGATAACAAATATCCACTGAAACAGTGAATAACAAGAAAAATGAGAAGAACCCATGATGATGGAAACAAGGAAGTGCATTTTTATACATTGATGTCATCAAAACACAACGTACACGTATTTAGAAACTCAAAGTGTAAAAAAATCATTTGAAGGCATACATAACAGTATTACTTTATCTGAATATAAATAAAATAGTTTTCAGTGCCCCAAAGAAACAGTGATAAGCTGTTGAGCAGAAATCTTATTGTTAATTAAACAAGATAAACAATAGAAATGCGAATTGTAAAGAGTTCGTGTCCTTGGCAATAAACAGGATGCAGAATATACCAGGGTACACACATCATTCGAAAGCACTTTAATGAATTAAATGTGCAATGAATAGATACTTATATAAGGTGAAATGTTGATCCAATTTCTCCACACAGATCAGCAGGAGTGCATCCCTTGCTCAAGTCAAGAGTACCCAAACCCTGAGAGAAACCACTGCCTGCCCAAGGCAGTGACCTTCCTTTCCTTTGAGGATCCTCTGGGCATTGCTCTGGCGTGCACAGCTCTGTGCTTCTCTATCAGCACACTTGCAGTTCTGGGGATCTTTCTCAAACACCGAGAATCAGCAATTGTTAAGGCCAATAACCGGACTCTCAGCTACATCCTGCTCATCTCCATCCTCCTCTGCTTCTTCTGCTCCTTTTTCTTCATTGGACGCCCAAACATAGTCTCCTGCATACTGCAACAAATAACATTTGCACTTGTGTTCACCTTGGCTCTTTCCACTGTTTTGGCAAAAACTATAACTGTAATTCTGGCTTTTAAGGTCATGAAGCCAGGAAGAACAATGAGAAGGTTGTTTGTCTCAGGCGTCTATAATACTGTCATTCCCATCTGTGTCCTGATCCAACTTATTCTTTCTGGAGTCTGGCTGGGAATCTCGCCTCCCTACATTGACTCAGATGAACACTCTGAACATGCTCATGTCATCATTTTATGCAACAAGGGCTCAGTTACTGCTTTCTATTGTGTGCTGGCTTACTTAGGGACCATGGCTTTAGGCAGCTTCACTGTTGCTTTCCTGGTAAGGAACCTGCCTGACACATTCAATGAGGCCAAGTTCCTGACATTCAGCATGCTGGTCTTCCTCAGTGTCTGGGTCATCTTCATCCCTGTCTACCAGAGCACCAAGGGCAAAGCCGTCGTGGCTGTGGAGGTCTTCTCCATATTGGCCTCTAGTGCAGGGCTGCTGGGGTGCATCTTCTTCCCTAAGTGCTACATTATTCTCTTAAGACCTGATAAAAACTCTTTGAGATTTATTAAAAACAAAAAATAGCAAATAAAAAATGATCATTTTGATGTATTACTTTTCTTTTTTCTAATAAAACCCATTAGTATACTAAAATTAAATTATTTACCCACTTTTAAGTAACTTTTTCTTAAATGTATATTTAAACAAACATAAGAGCCCCTCACTTTGTCGAACAGTCACAGACATTCTATTTTAGAATAAAAGCTGCTGCTGAAAACACATTTTAGTAAGTTATGCATGTTATTTATTAATTTTTGGAAAATATACATATTCAAAATGTAGTTACATGAAAGTAATTGAGATAAACAGTACATGAACAAATACTTGTTTTCTTTGTTATTTTAGGGAGTATACAGGGCTTTGGGTGATATCTGAGATTCTTTTATAGACCAAGCATGAAAATCAATTTCTGGAAAGGGGTTGGTGGTGTGTCTTTTAAACAGTTGAGCCATTCCAGAAATCAGAGTAGAGAATTTTCTAAACAGAAATTATAAATCTGCTGCCTGACTCTGCTCTCTTTTCCTTGACATACGTAAAAATGACTCGACATCCCACTCTACAAATACTTGTTCAGTCACCTTCGTTGCTATTCTGTTCACAATAGGTAGAAATGGAAACTCATAAATATGTTTATCATGATAAATATCATACATATAAATAGATGTAAGTAAAAAAAAAAACAACCATAATTTAAGTAACCCATATCCAGAAGACAAATATATTTCATTCTCTACTCTGGGGCATCTAGCTCCAAATGTTGATTTGTGAGTATTCATCATGGAATAACTATAGAAACAAGAAGGCATGGTGGGTAAGCAATACAATGGCAGATACAATTGATCCGATTGAAATAAACCAGGGGAGGTACTATAATTATGAAGGAGGATAAATATAAAAAAAAGGAAGTGGGTGAAATAACAGTAAATTTTTGAAAGAGTTTTAAGCAATCATACTGTGAATTATCTACATAAAATCCCTATAATACATGTAAGTCCATTCATGAATATAAACATGTTGCAATCTAGATATTTTCAATAATGCACACAGATAAGTATAGTTCACCACTGACCAAATTTTATGCTACTGCCATCTAACCTGAAAACTACAGTCCATTTCCAGCCTGAAAAGATGTTTTTTTGTTCGGTCTGCAATACCTGAAAATAACATGATACAGGAGGAAGTAGGAAAATGAAGAGGATCCATGCTAACTCCTGAAAGTGTAATTTCCACCAAGTGTCAGATTCTTGGAGCATAACTTTATAGTTATTCTCAAGTGCCTGCTTTTTCAACAATACATAAGACATTGAAGACATGGCATGCATGCTTGTGGGTGCTCGTGTTTCCCTTAACATTCACCATAGTCCACCTAAAGAGGAATGTACACACCAATCCAGCCATACACCTTTTACTCTTCAATGGTAACTTGCCTACAAGATTTGCTGGTGTGCTTCTGGAACAAATTTCATGGAAGTGACCAATTAATATTTGGTTGAGTTTCAGGAGGCCCACTCCATGAAAAGGAACCTTGATCCAACATGACTTGGGTGGCCAGGAGCCTGAGTCTACACAGACCAGGGACATCAGAGAAATGTAAATGCTATAGTTGCGCTAAAGGAGCACAGCCATAATCACAGATCGATGCCTTACTCAGCCATCATAGAAAACTTCTTCCTGCAGCAGACGGGAACAAATACAGAGACCCACATCCAGTTGATTTGCAGACAGTGAGAGGCCTTGGACCATTCCACCCTAAATGAGATGTCTCCAGCAATTCCCTCCCCTAAGGGCTCAAGGAACTCTGTGCAGAGTGTAAGCACCAGAGGGGATGAAGGACACGAGGGTAACAAGGTCTTTTAAACACAGCAGGACCAACACACATATGAATGCACCCTCACCCACAAGCTAGCTTTCTATCACATTCCCCTGTTGTGGCTACCTTGCCATGCCACAGGAGAAGAGGATGCACTGAGTCCTCATGCAACTTGATATGGTGGACATAGGGTAGGGGTGATCCCCTTCTCTGAGGAGCCAGGTGAGGGGTGATAGGGGAAACAGGGAGAGTAGGACCAGGAGGAGAGGAGGGAGGAGTCTACAATAGGGATGTAAAATGTATCAATAAAAATTTAAAAAATAAAATAATAATAAACTATGGGGCTGGAGAGACGACACAGAGCTTAAGAGTGCAGGCTTTTCTTCCAAAGATCTGGAGTTCGATTTCCAGCACCCTCGTGGTGGCTCACAACCATCTATAGTGAGATCTGGCTCTTTTTTTCTGGTATGCAGACAGAATACTCTACAAATAATAAATTTTCAAAGAAAATAAGAAATGTACCATGGATCACCAATAAAGTTCCCTTCCCTCCAAATAGAACACTCACTACCTCTTTAAATAATAATAATAATAATAATAATAATAATAATAATAATAAAAATTTTAAAGTTAGTTTTCTTCAAGGGGCCACAAACCAGACTAACTGGTTAGCCCCATGAGCAGCAACAGATGGCAACAGAAATAACTCAAGGGCATATTTGTGAGTTGTCAAGGCTACAATATATATTCAGTTCTTTTGTATGCATATGGCTTCTGGTTTCATGCTTTCATGGTATTTCTGTGTGAGCGAATATCTGTACCTCTGCACCCACGTTTCCCTCATGAATTTTCTTTGCTCTTTTTATTAATAACATTAGACACCTCAGCGGTATTATTGATTTCTGGAAGATTGGAGCCTGACAATTTCCTCTTTATGAAATATGAAAGTGTGTGCCTGTGACATAAATCCACCTCCCCAAACTAATAATCTGGTCTGCCATTTAGGGTTTTCTGGTCATGGGTTTGGTGCATCTCTGTCCTTCTTTGCTATCACTGCTGTGGTTTTGGGTCAATTTGTGAAGTATTAAGCTTGTCCTGGCCATTGTCAAGGGCAATCCCAGAATTCTAAGCCATCTCCTGGTTGTCTGCTGCTACTGCTTCCTCTACTATTTATTCTTCATTGGCCACCACAGCACAGTCATCTGTGTCACCCAGCAAGCCTTTCTGAGGCTCTGTTCATGAGTCATTTGGGGTGTATATGTTTGAGAAAGAGAGAGAAAGAAAGGGAGACAGAGAGACAGAGACAGACAGACAGAGACAGAGAGAGAATATTGCTATATGTGTGTGTGTGGATATTGCTATAATTCAGAAACACTGACATGTTTGCTGGTATCAGTCGCCTGTCTGTCATCATTTGTGATTGGATTCGACTTGTTCTCTGTGGAGTTTGGTGGGAAGGTCTCTCCCATGTTGACAGATTTGCACACCCTGACCCTGACTGCCCACCTCATCATGGGAATGAGCACTTCCACAGAGGAGTGGTGTTGACAGAATCTGACTGACTGAGCAGAACTGAAGTGATGTGGAGATGTTTGTGTGTCCAGAGCCTAATAACAATTTGTCTTGGGCCATCTTTAGTACCTATTAGTCATTCCTTGCTAGCCTCTTTGTTGGACCTAGTGTACTAGGACTAAGAATACCTTTAGGATCATGATAACTAGAACACAAGCCTCTGCCAAGCCTGATGTTAAGAATTTCACCTGATGGCACTGGAGGCCCATAGCTGAGTTCTCTATGCTTTCCCATAACCCTTTATTCTAAGGTCTAACTAAAGAGCATTTATGGCTGTTCTGAAAGTATAAATCCTTCATGGGACTGCCTCTGTTGTGCCCAGTTTGTGAGACCACAAAAGATCACCAGGAGTCGAGCTGTTGCAGAACACATGAGGATCTTTTTATTACAAGCTATAGCTTTGGCCCACACCCTCAATGATTCAGCAGTTGAGAGTAGAGTACCTCGTGCTTAGGGTAGGTGGACTTGACTCCTTTCTTTTAGTGAGTGCCAACTCTCCTAGTCAAAACAGGGCTGGTCTCAGGAAGGCAGACACATACACAGAAATTATAAATCATTTTAAAGATTATTAAAAAAAAAGCCAGGTATGGCATCACACACCTGTGACCATCAGTGGGGCAAGCAGAGGCAGGTGTCAGTTTCAAATCATCCAGGTTTGCAAAGTGAGTGCAGGACACACAAGGTCACACAGAGAAACCCTGTCTCCAAAAACAAGGGTTTGCACCCCCTGCCAGCTCTTCACACTCACATGTCTGGACATGTCCTAAGTTACATAGTATGACTTCAACCGAGCTATAAGAACATCCTGCCAAGCATGGTGGCAGACTTTTAATCCCAGCACTGGAGAGGAAAAGGCAGGAGGATCTCTTTGACTTTGAGGCCAGCCTGGCCTTCACAGCAAGTCCAAGACAGCCAGGGCTACACAGAAAAACCCTGTCTAAAAGAAGTCAATAATAATAATAATAATAAACCAAACATCAGAGCCACACCTGCTGGCAGTTTGCAGGGTTCCTTTCACAAGGAAGGCTCATAGTAGTTTACAGAAAAAAATAGTGAATGGAAGAAAGATTTAGATCTTCATTTCATTTCAATTTCTAAATCTCCATTACAAGAAATTCTTAATGGGTTGAAAATGAAAGAAGTCAAAGATGGCAGGAGAAACTACAGAAGACCCATGGCAAGGGCTAGGGGGAGACACAGGGTTCTATTTTTATTTTGTATAGAGAACATTTAAGATCCTTCTAAAGATGAATTGTGTGAAACACTTGAGGAAATGTTCTGCACATCAAGGTCATATCATCACGGTGCTTCTCAGTTGCACATTGCTTCAAAGTGTGCTTTTCTAGTTGTGATTGCACATTTACTTTTTAAAAGACACATATGTTGTGTGTGTGTGTGTATGTGTGTGTGTCCATGGATGATAGAAGAGGATAGTGGATCCCTTAAAGTTGGAATTACAGTTGATTCGGGGTTGCCTGACATCTATACATTTTAATATCTTATTAAATGTGTGAGATACATTAAACATACCAAGTTTGGAATTCTTAAAAGGTGATAATCCTCGCAAACAGATAAATGAACCATCTGCTTCAGTATTCTCATTTTAGCGGCCCAAGCTTTGAACCCCAGCATTCAGAAGGCTGACACAGGAGGATCACAAGTCCAAGGCTGGCCTCCCCACCTCCCCATGAAAAGGTGCAATTTACTCACCCATCCAATTAGCTCAGCTAAGGCAGCATACAGCCTCCCAGTGGTCATGAGTAAGAAACATCCTGAAAACACAATGATAAATTTCATTCACCACATGGTGACATAAACTGTTGAGATATACTCGACAGTATTCATTCAAACTTATGTGTGACCATAGTAAAGAATCATTAAGACATTTGTTAATAATCTTTTCATTTTCTTCCTTGAAAAACAATGCCTCATTCTACAGATGTTCATAACACATTCATTTATATTTTAGAAAATTTAAGTAACATGAAGTAAAGAAAAGTGGGACGAGGGCTAGAGAGGTAGCTCAGATGTTAAGAGCATTGGCTGTTCTTGTAAAGGTCCTAAGTTTAATTCTCAGTAACCACATGGTGGCTCACAACCATCTATAGTAAGATCTCATGCCCTCGTATGGCTTGCAGTGGTACATGCAGGCAGAACACTGTAAAATAAATGAATAAATAAACCAATAAATCAATAAATTAGAAGAAAGAAGGAAAGAAAAGATCACGAACAAATTAATACCTTAAATTCCTTCTTAATATTCTTGGATGAGGCTGAAGTGGTGGCTCCGAGGTTAAGGGCACTACTCGCTATCCTTCCAAAGGTTATGAGTTCAATTTCCAGCAACCACATGGTATCTCACAACCATCTATACTGAGATCTAATGTGCAGGCAGAATGTTGTATAAATAATAAATAATTCTTTAAAAAGTTTTGGAAACATGATCCCCCTACCTCTGCCTCCTGAGTGCTTACCCTGCAGGTTTGTTCCCCACACCTAGCTTTATCAGGCCACAGAGGAAGACAATGCAGCCAATCCTGATGAGTCTTTATAGACTAGGATCAAAGGGACTGGGAGGAGGATCTCCTTTATCAGTGGATTGGGGGAGGGGTACTGGTAGGGGAAGAGGGAGGGACGGTAGGATTGGGAGGGAAGGTGGGAGGGAGAGAACTACAAGGGGGATATAAAGTGAATAAACTGTAATTAATAAAAATAAAAAAACATGTAGCCTTGTAAGACGTTACTTAACAGACATAAAGAGGGGGAGACAAGTAAACAGATCAACTGTGCTTAGCCCACCTCAGAGAAATTGTATGAACAGTTCCTAAATATAAAAAGAGTAGGCAAGCTGGGTGTATTTTATCATGCCTTTAATTCCAACAACCCTCAGGAGGCAGAGGCAGGTATATCTCATAGAGCTGGATGGTAGCCTGGTCTATGCAATGAGTTCCAGAACAGTCAGGGGCACAAAATACTCTCCAAAAATTAATCAAACAAACAATAGATACAAAGAACTGACAGCTCTTTGCTCAAGTTTCTACACAGAGCTATTCATTCCCTCTAGTTATGTACATATCTTCTAGAAACTTGAAGTACCTCACTTTAAATTGTAACATTGATATGATCTTCCTAAAATGAAATATATATTTAAACAGTTACAAATAACAGATGAAAGCATCATCAATGTAAATGTTGATCAAAAATAGGCAACATAGGGCATGAGATTTGGCTCAGCAGTGAAGCGGTTTTGCTGGTCTTGCAAATAACAAGTCCTGATTGCCATTACTTACATAAATTTGGAAATCAGGAACCATAGGGAACTGGAATGAGTGGCAACAGAGCCATGCAGAATCCTGGGAACCAAACACCAGAGACAAGACTAAAAGGGGCAGATCTAACTTTATTATCCATTGTAACAGCCTGTAAATGACTGAAAGCCCAATCAGAACCTCCTATGTCATCCTCAACTACCAGGAACAATCAACGCAGTTGGTTCAACTATGAGGAAAAATGGGAGTTGAGTGGAGAGGCAAGGTCATGTTAGGAGACAGATTGGGAAAGAATCTTCACCAACCCTTTATATGACAGAGGGCTAATATCCAGTATATATAAATAACTAAATAAGCTGAAAAGCAGCAAACCAAGTAATCCAGTTAAAAAATGGGGAACAGAGCTAAACAGAGAATTCTCTGTAGAGGAATATCAAATGGCAGAGAAACACTTAAAGAAATGTTCAACGTCATTAGCCATTAGGAAAATGCAAATCAAAATGACCCTGAGATTTTATCTTACACCCATCAGAATGGCAGAGATGAAAAACTAAAGTGACAACACATGCTGGAGAGGTTGTGGAGAAAGGGGAACCCTTCTCCACTGCTGGTGGGAATGTAAACTTGTACAACCACTCTGGAAATCAATCTGGCACTTTCTCAGACAACTAGGAATAGCGATTCCTCAAGATCCAGCTATACCACTCCTGGGCATATATCCAAAAGAGGCTCAAGTACACAAAAAGGACATTTTCTCAACCATGTTTGTAGCAGCTTTATTTGTAATAGCCAGAAGCTGAAAACATCCCAGATGCCCCTCAACTGAAGAATGGATGCAGAAATTGTGGTATTTCTACACAATGGAGTATTACTGTGCAATGAAACATAAGGAAATCATGAAATTTGCAGGTAAATGGTGGGACTTGGAAAGGATCATCCTGAATGAGCTGTCCCAGAAGTAGAAAGACACACCTGGTATATATTCACTCGTATATACTTATAACAGGATAAACCTACTAAAATCTGTACATCTAAAGAAACTAATTAAGAGAAAGGATCCTGACTAAAATGCTCAATCCCCATCCTGAAAGGCAAAGAGGATGGACGTCAGAAGAAGAAAACATGAAACAACCTAGAAACCTGCCACAGAGGGCCTCTGAAAGGCTCTGGCCTGTAGACTATCAAAGCAGATGCTGAGCCTTATAGCCAACTGTTGGGAAGAGTGCATGGAATCTTATGTAAGAAGTGGGAAATAGTAAGACCTGGAGAGGACAGGAACCCCACAAGGAGAGCAACAGAACCAGAAAATTTGAACACAGGGGTCTCCCCAGAGACTCATACCCCAAGTACCAGACATGGAGATAACCTAGAACCCCTGCACAGATGTAGCCCAGGGCAGTTTAGTGTCCAAGTGGGTTACATAGTAATGTGAAGAGGGACTTCCTCTGACATAATCTGATTGGCCTGCACCTTGATCACCTCCCCCTGAGGGGGAAGCATCCTTACCAGGCCACAGAAGTTGACAATGCAGCCACTCCTGATGTGATCTGATAGACTAAGATCAGAAGGAAGGAGAGGAGGACCTCCCCTATCAGTGGACTTGGGGAGGGATATGGGTGAAGAAGGAGGGAGGGTGGGACTGGGAGGGGAGGAGAGAGGGACTTATGGGAGGATACAAAGTCAATAAAGTGTAATTAATTAAATAAAATTTAATTAAAAAAATTCAGGCTTGGAATGAACACTCACTTTCTGTGTTTTTACCCATTCTGATTGAATAAAATTCTCATGGGATCTTTAGGAAGATGTGCTGCTATTCAGATGAATGAATTCCTGATTATCTAATTCCTGATTTGATTCAAACAAATTTAGAAGTTAACTTGCTTAGAACTTCTAAAATAATTTTACAGTTTTATGGCTGCAATAAATACTTCTGTGGTTCTCCATAAGCCTCACTAAGAGAAGGGCTTGAGATAGATTGTGGCTTCAGATAATCTCAGTCTAGGAATAGCTCCATTCACTCTTGTATACAGTTAAAATATAGGCAAGTTTACTCTTCCAAAAATGCAAATTATAATGGGGCAACCAAGAAATGACTAAATTAAATACAAAACTTGACGTCCATATATACAAATTGTTTCACTGTAATTCCTTATGCCTTGTCAGCTTATGGCATAAAATACTGTCAGTCTAAATTCACTTTGTATCTTGGAATGAAAGACAGATAAAATTTTGGTCCTGATCTCACTACAAACTAAGAGATAGCTGGAGAATGTGTAGCCAGGTCAGTCCTAATTGATCAGACATATATCTTCTTGTAATCTCTTGGATCCTGTTAACCTTCAACCCCTGTCAACCTTTGTCATTCTGAACTTGCATGAACTATTATGGATACACAAATACAAAATGTTTAGTTTTAATGAAAATACATGTAACCTGTTACATTTTTTAATTCCTTTTTCTCTGTAATCAATTACCTTTTTGACTATGAATTTACTCCTTTGTCTCAGAAATAAAAAAGCTAAGACCAGACCATAAGCAGGACTGAAGCCCACTGGAAGTTACTTCATCCATGAGTTGTAATTATGTAAATATGTGTATTGATGTGTTTGCATGAAATATGTCTGTTTTTGTACACGTTACATGAGTGCATGTCAGTTGCTGCCTGTAAGGTGCTCCTTTTGCATCATCCATGGAATATGTATATAAATATGCACAGGTTTATATATCTGATCATTTGTCTATGTCTTTGTATGTGGGAACCAGCCATAACTGGTGGACAGGGAAGATGTTTTCCCAAAGGCAGCCTGAATTTACTGCAGTTTATGCAGAGGGAATGCTAGCTAAAACCAACATGATCATCATCATCATATGTAAGCTTATGGGAATTTGTTTGAAAAATTTGTTTCAGTGAGTGTGTATGCCTGAGACCTCTTTTCTCTCCATTTCTCATTCATTCACAGAGGGCAATGGGACCCTAAATGTCTACCAGCCCTGGGAGCCTGCCTCAGAAAGAGGACAGAGGATGGCCAGTCAGCCCATAGTGGCCTGAAGAAAGTGTCTGAGTAAACAAGCCTGGAGAACTTTGTCAGTCTAATTAAGACCACCTGTTGTTAAGTAATAACAACATTAGGAAAAGAGTAATTTTGGTGGGAGAGCAAAAAGCCTTAAGTGGCTCAAATGGTAAAGCACCAGGCTCTAAGTAAGGAGACTGGGGGTTAATACCTAAATAAAACTACTTTTGACTTCCTCATCAAGATGCTCAAACTAAGTTTAGGTATACAGAAAGATACAAATATTAGTCTCTGACCCTGAATTCATGTGCCACAGTCTTTTCACCCTCAGTATTCACTTCTGGATATTAAAATTTATCAATTATTTTGAGTCTATAGTTTCATCACAAAATTTCTTTCTTCCTTTTTTTCTCCCTCCAGGCCTTCCCACATACCCCTCACACACACACACATACTCACCTTCAAATCAAAGGTTACTTCATGTGTGATATATACATGTATTTTGAAACATAAACTGCTTATTTTTTACAATGCTAACTATAAGTATGTTTTCAAGGATGAACAACATTTCTTTTTATAAGAAAACTAAATGTTCTAAATGATTGTATTTAAATTATAGTTAAATAGACGAATGAACGTAACCAATGATAATCAATTTTAAAAAACTAAGGAAACACCAGAATGAACAAAATAATGGGAATTTATAAACATCTTTCAGTAAAACCTCAGTAGTAAGAGACCCAATCCTACAACAAAGTGGCAAAGATTGTTAGACAAAATATTTAGACAAAACAATTAGAATTTTTGCTGCATTCAAAGAAGTTTAATACATCAATGACAGTGAATTTATTTGTTGTTTTTATTATTTTTTTAATTTTTTCAATTACAATGTTATTTCAAGCATAATGTACTTTCATCATTACCCCCCTCATTCCTCCTTTGAAACACTCTCATACACTCCTCATTTTTCTTTTGCAAAGTTGTGGTGTCATTTTTCATTGTTATTACACAGGCACACACACACACACAAACAAACACACACAGTTTTTGAGCATAGCATTAGAAACAATAACAAAGAAAAAAAATCAGGCTGGAAAATGCTTGCTTAAAAACTGACTGTGAGAAAAATCCTGCTCCTGGAAATGCCTGCCTTCTCTCTATTAATTCCATGTCAACTGCATCAATTTTGATATAACAGACAATACAGCATGCATTGAGGAAAACATAGGTCCATATTTTAACTCTTCATTCAACTAAACATTCAAATGTAAAATATAAATTGGTAGACTTCTACGTGTATAAAATCTAACAAGATTAAATCAAGATGAAGTAGATTATTTAAACAGAAACATAACAACCAAAATAGAAAAAGTAATCTTTCAATTAAAAAAAATAAAAGAAAGCAAGCATAGGTTTAGATTCAGCATGAATTCTACAAAAGTCTCAAAGAACTCACTGCAATACTCCTTAAAGTATTCCACAGAAGGGAAAAGGAAGAAACACTTCTATATTTTGTTAAGACACCGGTATTATCTTGATAACAAAAAGTCAACTCCTGAAAATTAATAACTCAACCTAATACTGTGATAACTAATTAATAACTAATGTTATTAAAGAACTTCTGTATAGGTATACAGTTATCTGAACAAGAGACATACTAACTTAGTGAATATATTATGACTAGAAGACATGATTATAGTCTATGTCAATATCTTTGTCAAATATTACTTATTCCCATAACACTAACTTACATAGTACAATAAAGATTCAGAGTTCATCTTGCATTTACCTATCATTGACTGAATGAAGAGATCTTGAAGAGACTTGCTCAACAATATTCTTGATGATACCCTATTTGAAGGTGATCTCCAAGGCTTGTTAAGTGTAAATGAGTCCTAAGTTTACATATTGTTTGTTTAAAACCCTCACATTACATTTATCACCAATACATTGAGATATGTCCCAGGCTCAAGAGCATTTTCTGTATTCTAAAATTTCATAATGGAAGCAGTTTTGGTTTTACCTTCATCTTACTTTACTAATACTAAATAATACTAAATACTAAATTAAAAATTGAAAGCAAATTACTTTTCAGTTACTGTTGACTCTAGGACAGGGTATTTATTGTCCACAAAGGGATCTTCTTATGGTCTTGTGTCATAAATATAGATTGTACTTTTGGTGAAATGGCTACTTTGGATATGATCCTCTTGTTTATATCTGATGGTGTTGGACATATTCCATGAATTATAAAAAAAAAATGTTACTGAACTTGCTATATTTTTGCAATGATTACACTTACAACTTACAGAATTTTATCTCACATTAGGAAAACACTTTTTGAAATATATTCAAATTTAATGTCTTCAAATTGGTGCTTTCAGTCTCAAAATCATGTAAGATAATTATAGACATATATGCATACATTGTAATAGTTTCCTTTTCCATTTTAACTTATACTTTTAATTATAAGATGAAAATGTTTTATTGGCTTGACCACAGTAAATAACTTACCAATAATGTAAGATCCTAGCGCTTCCCTTGCTTCTGAGTGAGGCTTACCTGCCATGGTAGAAATCTACCTTTGATTTTTGTCTTGTTTAGATCCTATTTCAGGTTTCTTCAACAGCATTTTACAGATAGTATATGCCACTGCATACACTACATTCCAGATAGAATAGCTGGGCTCAGAATTGGTCATTACAGCAATTTCTTCTGGATTAGTCTTCATAGAAATACGTGCTAGGTATGGCTTACAATTTCTACACAGCAAAGCAGGATGCGAGGAATTAAAATTGTCAATTCAGAATTTATGGAAGTAAGAATCTCCTGGGTACTGGGTGAGTGTAGGTGCCTTGAGAAAAATGCTTTAAGCAAGGGATGGTTCTTATCTTTGAATATGAGAAGCTTTCTCTGAAAAAGTTCATCAAGTCATTCTTATTTGATAGACTCTAAATATAATGTGCTGCGTTGCCATGTTCCACACCTTCCTTCTAGTTGAAAATATTTTATTTGCCACGCTGAAAAACATCATTTATTTATACAATTAGAGAGTATGTGCACATTTGCCTGTGTTTGGTTCGAGTTCAGCAAATCAACACCAAATAATACCCAAGTTTCAAAAATTTTTTCTGAAAGAAATGACAGATTGATTCATGTTCCTTCCTTCCTCCTCTACCTCCTCCTTTTTCTGTTTGCCCATGTGTGTATGCCTTGAGGTCAGTAGATGTGGCAGGATCCTTATGTACTGTGTCCCCAGCACCCTAACCACTAAGCACAGTACAACTTACCTGTTCAGTGCCTTACCCTCTAACCGTAATTTATACTGACCTGTCTGCTCGTGAATCTGTCGGCCAGCAGAGGGCGCCCAGTACAAGGTCGTGCACAACCTCAGTCATGGGAAGGGTTAACCCATTTCTCCAGGATGCACGCAGGCGGAGTGGGAGAGGAGGCCTATGCCTCTCTCTTCCTGCCATCCCCCTGCCTGTGGTCGGCCCCACGCACAAGCCGCTGGGCAGGCAGACGAGCAGTGGACGGGGAAACGCCCGCAACCTCCCCTCGGATGATCATAATGCGGAATTCTGGCGAAGAGCTTGAAAAGGAAGAATGCTGACCTGGAAAAACCCGCAAAGGTACTGGCGCTCCTATTGCGGAAGTCCTGCCCCTTCCGGCTTTGATTCCGAATCTGCCCTGCAGAGAGCAGGGACTTCAGGACTTGGAGCCTCTGAGGCTCTCCTCCCCCACCTCCCTTTCCACTTCCCACCATCTCCCTGGCCTCGGACATGTATGTCCGAGGCCATACATGTAAACACAAAGTTTCTAGTCACAGACCGATCATTATCGTTGGTTTCCTGCTTGGGAGTGCTTGCTGGTCAGTGAAGTAACAACAGTCCCAAGATGCACTGCGTCAGAGGCCCACCTGCCTGGGAACTACATACATGGCTTTGGAGCAAGGACTTCTGGGATTGCATCTGAGAACTAAAAAAATGGCATCTGGTCCGCGAGATGCCTACCGGGATATCTTGCAGTCAAGCATTGGCCTCTCTCTTCTCCCGCATACACCTTGCCAGGGTACCACCTACAAATCCCAGAACACCCCGCGTGCTGTACCCACCAGCACATGTTGGCGTTCCTGGGCTTAACTCTCCGGTTGTTAGGCCAGTAGCCTGGCAGTAGGCCCAGTAAGCCTCTTCACCGTGCTCATGGCCACTGTGGCACAACGTCGTCCTCAGAGCCCACACAGCCTTTACCCTGGTCAGGGTGTATGTAAATCTACCTGCCAAACCATACTGACCTTGGCATCACGGTGGGTCAGAAGCTTTGTGATGTCACCACCCTGCCCTCTGTCCCGGAAGTTAACACACATAGCTGCTGTTTTTGCTTCTGCTGCTCCTGCTACTACAGTAAAAAAGGCCCAGTTCCTGGTGGATGGAGGAGTCCTTGGGTCTCCTTTAATTACATTATTGGCAGTCAGACACAGATAATAATTCTCTTTCAAATATTAAAAAAAAGATGGATGAGTTAAAAACATGCCTGTCGTCCCAGCATTCCTATAGGCAGTGGGAGTGGCATCTCTTGAGTTTTATTCACCACAAAAATTTCACTATCTGATGAACTGTACCATTTTGTTTGACAGTGATTAATACTATATTTTTAAAATTACATAACGAACAGTGGTTAAAGCAGTGTCTACTCATCCAGATGGACCTAGGTGCAATTCCCAACACCTACCACTATCTGTGAATCCAGATCCAGGTTATATCACACCCTCACACACACAGGAAAGCGAAGAGATATTTTTCTAAAGATATAAAATAAAATTTCTTAGTCATGAGAATAAAAGCTCTGCTCTGAGAAGGACTGTGAGAAAGGAAACAATGACTGATTTAACATCTATTCACCCGCAGACACACACACACTGATAATAATCAGAGGTCCCCTCATCCACTGACTCAGAAACCTTATAAAAAGATCCCTCCCTTAAACAAATCCTTAAAAGTCTAAGGTCCTGCCAGGTGTGCTTGCACAAGCCTTTAATCCAGGCACATAAGAGGCAGGCACAGGCCAGTGTCAGTGAGTTCAGTGTGTGCCTGGTTGACAAAGAGAGTCCAGGATAGACAGGTATACACAATGAAACCAGATTTAAAAAAAATATGATTAAAACAAAAAAATGTAAGCCAGGTTTGGTGGAACAGGCCTTTAATCCTAGCACTCTGCCAGGAAAAAAGCATAGCCATTCTCTGTGAATTCAAGGTCAGGTTGGTTTACACATCTAGTCTAAGATAGCCAGGGCTAAAAGGAGAAACCCTATACATATATATATATATATATATATATATATATATATACATATATACTTATTAATATAGTAATATTAACTCATATATTAATAAATATACATTATATTAATATATGTTTAATATATGATATACATTTTGTTTTAGTCATATATAATCATATTATATATCATTTTGATATACATATGATTTTGTTTTAATCAGATATATATAATATATGATTATATGATATATAATCTTTTGATATATATGATTATATATTATATATTATACATAAATATTACATACAATATAATTATATTATATATTATAATATAATATTACATATTATAATTATATATTATACTTCCTATAATATATAATCATATATATCATATTATTTAAATGAAATATATTTTAATCACATATATTATAGATATGTTTTGATCATATATATGTAATTAAAATAGAAAATCTGAGCCAGACATGGTGGCACAAAGCAAGTCCAGGACATACAGGGCAACAGAGAGAAACCTTGTCTAAAAAAACAGGCTCCTTCACACCCACATGACAAGATATGTCTGAAATCACATAGTGTGACTTAAACTAGACAATAAGAAAGTCTTGCCAGGCACGGTGGCACACATCCTTAGTCCCAGCACTTGGGAGGCAGATGAAGGTGGGTCTCTGTAAATTCAAGGTCAGCCTGGTTACAAAGAGAGTCCCGGACTGCAATGATGCACTGAGACACCATGTCTCAAAAACCAAACATATTAAATTAAGTTAAATATTAAATTAAAAAATCAAAAAGTGCACTGTTGGCAAATGCCTCTAATAACAGCACTATGACTGGCAGAGGGAGATGTATCTGTGTTAGTTCAAGGCTTACCTGGTCTAAAAAGCACAACAGGTCAGTCAAGGCCATACAGAGAATCTCTTTTTCAAAAAATAATGCCCTGGGATGTAAACAAAAACCTTCTAATAACAGAAGATCATTTCCGCTTTTTCACTTAAAAAAATCATTTATGTTTTTATAAATTACAGTTTATTCACATTGTATCCATGCTATAGTCCCATCCTTCATCCCCTCCTTTACCCCCCCTCTAAACTTCCTCTCATTTCCCTCTGCAAGTCCACTGATAGGGAGGTCCTCCTCCACTTCTATCTTCCCAGAGCCTATCAGGTCTCCTCAGGACTGGCTGTATTATCTTCCTAGGTATCCTGCTGCCCCCTCAGGGGGAGGTGATCAAAGAGTCAGCCATTGAGTTAATGTCAGAGACAGTTCCTGTTCTGATTACTAGGGAACTCACTTGGAGACTGAAATGCCGTGGACTACATCTGGCAGGGGTTGTAGGAATTCTAGGATATCTCCATGCATGTTCCTTGGTTGGAGTATCAGTCTCAGAAAAGACCTCTGTGCCCAGTATTTTTTATCTGTTGCTCTCCTTGTGGAACTCCTATCCCTTCCAAGTCTTCTTTAGTCATCAGGGAAATGCAAATCAAAATGACCCTGAGATTTCACCTTACACCCATCAAAATGGCTAAGATCAAAAACTCAAGTGACAACACATGCTAGAGAGGATGTGGAGAAAGGGGAACCCTCCTCCACTGCTGATGGTAATGTAAACTTGTACAACCACTTTGGAAATCAATATGGCCCTTTCTCAGAAAATTAGGAATAGTGCTACCTCAATATCCAGCTATACCACTCCTAGGCATATGTCCAAAATATGATCAAGTATACAACAAGGACATTTGCTCAACCATGTTTGTAGCTGCTTTATTTGTAATAACCAGAAGCTGGAAACAACCCAGGTGCCACTCAGTTGAGTAATGGATACAGAAATTGTGGTACATTTGCACAAAGGAATACTACTCAGCATTTAAAAATAAGGAAATCATGAAATTGGCCGGCCAATGGTTGGGATCTAGAAAAGATCATCCTGAATGAGGTATCCCAGAATCAGAAAGACACACAGAGTATAAACTCAATGATAAGTGGGTATTAGACATATAATATAGGATAAACATACTAAAATCTGTACACCCAGAAAGCTAATCATGAAAAGAAACATTTTAATCTGTTTTTCATCATAACATTTGAGGAAATAAATTATTTACATGTTCACTTATAATGTAATGGAGGAGATCACCAGTTATGGTTGTGTTTTGTATTTGTACACATTCGAGTAAATATTGTAGCTGTATGTGTATCAAATCCAAACACAGAAGTTTATTAGGTCATTCTGATATTCTTTCTGTGGCTGCTGTTGATCTAATGCATTTCCACTTGGTGATAGGTATTTTTCTGCTGAAAAGTATAGAATGAGATACCCATCATCAATATGTTCGTTCCATTGCTTATTTATATCAGGCAGTGTGTGATCTTCAATGTGATTTTCAATGAAGGGTCTCTGAGAAAGTGTGGATTTTTTTTTCATTTTCACAAATTCCTATAAAATGTTTGTTTTCAAGCCTGATTTGGATGTCAGTAATTATACAAAGCTGCATTTGAAGTATTGATTCTCATGTGTCAGCCTTCTGAGTACATATCCAAGAGTGGAAGATGTTCCCCCAATGTGTTCTGTTTTTACCAACGTTAATGTTAAAATGCTTAATAGTGTATATGTGTGTATGTATGTATGTAACTTCAATATATATATATTGAACAATTTATATATTGTTTGAAGTTCCATTCTTCCTATATTCCCATTAGTTACTATATGGCACCTATTGTTGAAGTACTGCCTTCTGAGAGAATTATCTTGGGGTGCTAAATAATGTAACAGAAATGATATTTATTTCAAAAAAGCATGTCGTGGGTGTGTAATGTTAGTATGGGTTCTTAGGCCATGACAGATGTGTGAAGACTTGGTGACAGCTTTGTGGGGTTTATTTTGGTCATTGTTATATGATGTTCAAAGTCATGTTGCCAGTTTTGCTTACCACAGACATTCCCCACTAAGTTCATTGATACTCAAATAAACTTAATTGAAATATTACATCAGTAAAATATTGTCTTCTATCCAGATTATAAACCTGTTGTCATATAAGGATGGAAGAACATGAAATAATAATAATAATAATAATAATAAATACTATGTACAAATTTAAAATGATATAATGCTGTCTTTTTTTGGAATGTGTTAGTTCATTCTTAGGAGTAAAGATTTATTCATAACACTGTCTCAGATCTACAAGTGAATGTCAGAGAATTGTCTCAGTGGGAATAGTTGGTTGTTTCTAAGCCTGATGATTTGAGCTCAAATTCTAAGTAGCCAATAAAGTTTTCTAATATTTATATACTTGGGCCTTTGTATATACAAATTCACACACCAGTACATACATAAATAATTTTTAAACCTTTTGGCCAGTGAAAAAACTGGCCCTTATTTAGGTTTAAAAACACTCTTTGGGTTTCATGTCAAAAACTCATATATGGGATGTAAACAGATAGTAAATAGCAATAAGTTGTCCTCTCACTGGCACATACATACTCAAACATTTTTCAATGGATGAAATTAAAGCAAAGGAGAAAACCCACTTACTGACAACATCAGAAATGATTTTGCAATTGTAAATAAATATTTAATCTGAAGACTTATTACTGTTCATTAAAAGAAAAAATGTTACCTTTGTACATCTTATTTTATCCTTTCATTCCTTGATTCAAGAATAAGTAATTAAAAAAATATCTTAGCTTTGCTCAGAGGTGCATCCCTGTCATCCTAGACCTGGAAGTCCATGGCAACCTAATCTTTCTGAGATTATGGTCAGCTAGGTCCACAGAGTGATTTCTCTTTTCTGTTTGTTCGTTCATTTATTTTTTTGTTTTTTAGACAGAATTTTCTTCTGTAGTCTTGGCTGTCCTAGGCTTACTTTGTAGACCTGGCTTGCCTCAAATTCAGGTCTCTTCTTCCCTGAGTGCTGGGGTTACAGGTGTGTGCCACCATGCCCAGCTCCAAAGACTGAGTTCTAAAACAGGCATGGCTATGTAGAAATATCATGTATTTAAATGATTCCCCCAAAATGTACTCTGTATCTCAAATTATAGGGTTTTTTCCCCCTCAGGGATAGTGTCCACAGACCTGGGTCCTGGTACTGTTCCTGGTCCTGGTCCTCAGAGCCTAGGTCTTGGCCCAGCTGTGGCCCCAAAATTCTGCTCTCAAGCACTGGCCCTATTGGGCTTTTTTTTCTGGGGCTCAATCTATCCCAGTAGACCCCCTGCGCACCAACTACACACCTGGCACCATCTTTTATAGATGGATGCATGTGCCCAACTCGCAGGAAACTCTCGACAAAACAGGCTCCATACCCCTTGGCTCAGCCAGGACCACAGCCTAGGAATGGCTCCACCCACTGTGGGCAGATGGGAGGCCCCATCTCTGAATACAGCACTTAAGATGAGTAAGCAACACCCTTTTAATAATAATATGAAACCAACAACAATAACGCAAGAGTGAAAAACAGCAATTTAAAAATATACAAAATAAATGAATCTTTTCTCTAAGGGGAGCAGGTGCTGGGTGCAGCTCAACCAGTGATTGTACCAACTATATGTCTTCCTCGGGCAGCGAGGACAGAGGATTGGGTGCCCCCAAGTGCACCACAGTGGAGAGAAACAGTAGCTCATCCGCCAAGTCCACAAGGGCCTGTGTGTCCTCGGATGCTAAAGCCAGAGGTTGCATTGGTCCAGCTTCTGGCAAGACTGGGGGTCCCACAGCCATGGGATCCAAGAGCTCAGCTTCCTCTTGGGGCTTAGCATCTGCCCCCGAACCCAGGCTCCGTTTCTCCTGGGCCACCAAGGCCTCTTGCATGGGCAGCTCTGCAGTTGAGGCCCCAGGTAGCCCAGGATCTGAGCACAGAAAGGGGTGAGCCGTCATCCGGGATAGGGGAGCAGCCTGAAGGCACGCAGAATGGGATGAGCTAACCCAAGATGGCCTCTCCATGCCAGGGAAGGCACAGTCCCCTCTCCTACCTGCAGGACGGTCAAGTTGACAGGCGTCCTCCGCTGCTTAATTGGCCAGAGATTCAGGACACTTCCCCTGTGGGACACGGGGCTGGAATCAGCTGCTGTCTCACCAGGTGCCTCCCCAGGTCCTCATCCTCCTCCTAATCCTCCTCCTCCTTCTCGGGCTTCAGCTTATCCCAGGCTTATCCATTCCCCAGAGGATCTCCCCAGATTGGCAGTCCAACTCTGCAGTGGGCACGTGGATCCTGGCATAGTCCAGCAGCCTCCTCACGATGGCCAGGTCCGGGGCCCCAGAGAAATCCTGGGGCAATTTCTGTAGCCACTGAGAGAAGAACGAGAAGATGGCACTGTGGGTGAGAGAAGGGCAGAGGGTCACGGTGTCGGAAGCCTGGCCTCTCTTTGGGGCTGCGGGGGGGGGCATTGGTATCCCCCAGGGTCCTTCCTCTCCTGTTCCTCCCTCTGCTGCTCAAAACCCAGATGTCCAGTGGGAGACCTCTGTCCTCCACCAGCTGTCGAGGTTGCGGGGACAGTCCCTAGGGTGAGAACCCCAAAGCGAGGCTCCTGGCCATTACTGGTCCTCCACCCTGGCCGTCCCAAACCCCTTTCCCCGCTCATCTCCCCCTCGGCCTCAAGCCCACTCACATCGTTGTCTGCTTGTCCCCCTCACAGTTGGGCCTGAAGCATCTATACCTGTGACATTTCACGGGGGTGTCACCCCTAAGGCCCCGTGTCTCCAACCCACCGAGACACCCAGAAGGAACTATCAAAATCGTCCCAAGGAGGGGATTGAGGGTGCAGGGGCCTCCATTCATCTCAAACACCACAGATGGGGTCCAGAATCCTTTACACAAACAGGGAAAGGATGCTCAGGGTGTGAGAAAGGGTGGCGTGTGACACTCCCTGGGGAAGGGGAATAGCATCTGGTAGAGTCCCACCCTTGCCCAAATCGCCCATGCTCGGCCATATCATTTTAAAGGGCCAGGCCCGGGCCCAGGCTGCTGGGACTCAGTGGCCCCAGTTCTATGAGGACACAAGCCCTGGGAAACAGCATGAGGAGGTCTGTTTGGATCCCTGGGGGAGCCACTTGCCTGCCTTTTCAGAATCAATTCCAGAATCACCCCATTGGTCGCAAACTTTGGATAAAGGGCCAGAAAGAGCAGTGGGCAAATAGGGGATCATCTGCTCCACGAAGTTCATGCCATCTGAGCAATGGGAATACCGTGATGGAAGGCTCTCTTCCTTTCGCTCTGAGAAAGGACCAGGGCAGGAGGGAGGCTTGAAGTGTGCAAACCCCGAGGGGCACCAACGACCCCTTTCCCTACGCCGAAGCAGGCTTGAAAAGTGTTCCTCAGTGACCCAACAGGAACACTCTCCCAGGCCGCGACCGCGGTGGATGGGGAGTGGGAGTGGACCAGAAAGCTTCCCTGCTGCAGGACAGCCCTGGTTACCTTGGTCTCCCAGTGGGGAACAGGCCAGAAATGTGTCAGGGAGCACACCACATGTCTCCAGCAGCGGCACAGGCAACCACCGCTGTCTTCTCTGAGACCTGAGCCCGTGGAGGAAGCAGAACAGGAAGCACAGGAAGCAGAACAGACTCATCTCTCCAGCTCCTCTGGACCGGCTGGTCTGTCCAGGCTGCTGTTGCTGCTGCTCACCTCCCGTTACCTGGCAACCGGGGTTCCGAGTTCCATCCGGAACCTGGCTGAGGAAGCATGGTCACTTCCTGGAGTCACCCTGCCAGAGCCTCCCCTTCATGGGCTCTCCCTGGAGGCCACCAGCCCTGCAGGCTCTGCTGATCATCAACAGTTCCAGAGAGAAATGATGGAGCAGTTGCCTCCCGTCACCACTAGAGGGCATAGAGTCACATGAGAGGGTGCAAGGATGAAAATAACAGCAGCAGCAGAGAGGGATGGCTACCATCCTTTTTTAATCTTTTATTATTATTATTATTATCATCATCATCATCATCATCATCATCATCATCATCATCATCATCATCATCATAATCATTCCTTTCTTCTCCCCTAGTATACTAAAAATAAATTCACCTTTCATTTCATCTACTGAACTAAAATGTTCTCATCTCTCAGCCTTTGAATACGTATGTTCTTTATCTTTTCTGGGGTGTTAGGTACCTCTTGCTTTCCTTTAGGTTTCATAATGGAATTTATAGTGATGTATACATTTCTATGCATGGTCTATGGGTTTGTTTATGGTGGATTACCCCACAAGACTGTAAGCTTATAGAGAAAGAGTTGTGTTTACATCAATCATTATTGTGTGTTCAGGACTTAGCACAGTATTGGGTACCTACTTCACAATAACTATCTGTGGAAGGACAAATAACCTTTTAAAAAGTAAATTCCTTTAACAAAGTCTTCATAATCTGATAGTAATACAGAATTCCCACCTAAAGGATGGGAGCATGTAGCATTTTATTTGTTAATGCCAGCCATTGTGCCATCTGTAAAAACTTTTCCTGCAGTCTTTTTATCTTGTTCTGTTACTGCTGTTACTATGACAGCCTACTCTATGCCGGTTGCCTTCTCTGTGTTCTCTTTAATTTATCCCATAATGAGTTGCTTCCTTTAAGCTTTAGTGAGATTTAGCATCTGGCTTCATTATATCCAAAGACTATCTGTTTTTCCCTGTTTTGTACAGAAGGCAGGAATACAACTCAGAGGTAGAACATTTGCTTCACATATAGGAGGTAAGGAAGGAGGAGGAAGGGGAGGAGAAAAAAGAACAGGAGAATCAAAACATTGCTTTTCTTTATGCAGATGCACTTCCTTCAATACACTGGTTAACAGTCTTGTCTCTTCATTCCAAATAAGGTAGAAATTCCAGATACAGCAACAGTGATACTTATTTGGTGTTAGTTTTTAACCTGGTCCTTCTCCTGACATTTACCTGCTTTATATGTAGTTGGTTTTATGTATATGTTCATTTTCTGGGATGAATCAATTTTTTTCATTAGGTTTTATGAGAAGACATATAACAGAAATTGTCCTGAGCTTTGAATCCTACCATACTTATCCCTAGGAGGCCATATCTGCAAAGGTGATTATGTCCTCTCTGTGCATCATTTGATGTTATGACTTCAGGATGCATCTTGAACCTTGTTTTTAAGAGAACGTTGTAAACAAGCCTTAAGCTTTGCAGACATTTTGTGCCTCATGAAAAAAATTTCATCATAAAATGTTCTGTCTGAAAAGAGCATCTGAGATCATTGTACAATGCACTCAGTTATTTTCATTTTAGTCGTTAACATTATTAGTACTATTTACTGTTTTTCATTACTTTGTTAGAGACCCAAATATGATGACCCCGGTGTAAGGGACTGTGTATACACTGTTAACTAAGAAAATAAAACCACACATTCAAAACAAGTAAAACCTCCAAATATTGATAAGAATTGGGTTTAGATTTAGTGCCCAAAAATAATTCAGTTGAAATGTGGGAAAAACATTGAAACACCATTATTCAGCAAACGTTTAGAGTATATATGTAAATGTGATGAAAGGAATGTACACATAAACACAACTTAAAAATTCTTGGCACACGGTATATACTCACTCATATAGACATATAATATAGGATAAACCTACTAAAATCTGTACATCTAAAGAAACTAATCAAGAGGGAGGGTCCTGACTAAAACGCTTAATTCCTATCCTGTAAGGCAAAGAGGACAGACATCAGAAGAAGAAGAAAACAGGAAACAAGTTAGGAACCTGCCACAGAGGCCCTCTAAAAGGCTGTGCCCTGCAGACTATCAAAGAAGATACTGAGACTTATGGCCAACTGTTGGGCAGAGTGCATGGAATCTTATGAAAGGAGTGGGAAATAGTAAGATCTGGAGAGGACAGGAACTCCACAAGGAGAGCAACAGAATGAGAAAATTTGAACACTTGGGTCTTTCCAGAGAGTCATACTCCAACCAAGTACCATGCATAGAGATAACCTAGAACCCCTGCACAGATGTAGCCCGTGACAGTTAGTGTCCAAGTGGGTTACATAGTAATGGGAAGAGGGACTGCCTCTAACATAAACTGATTGGCCTGCTTTTTGATCACCACCCCATGTGGAGGAAGTAGCCTTACCAGGCCTCAAAGGAAGACAATGCAGCCACTCCTGATGAGATCTGATAGACTAAGATCAGAAGGAAGGAGGGGGGACCTCCCCTATCAGTGGATGTGGGGAGAGGCATGAGTGAAGAAAGGGAAAGGTAGGTGGGATTAGGAGGAGGGGCTTATGGGGGGATACAAAGTGAATAAAGTGTAATTAATAAAAGTTAAAAAATTAAAAATATTTAACACAAAAATTAAATAAATAATAATAATAAAAGAATTCTTGGGCACACACACAAAAGTTGGAAATTCATTAAGCAGGATTTTTTTTTTCCTTTTTGTTTTCTTGCCAGGAAAAGTTTGAACATGTCCCTCCCCTGTCCTCTTTTTATTCCCCTCCCCTCCCTATCCCTTCTCTGCTTTTCTTGCTCAGTGTTTGTTTACAAACATTGCATTTGAATGGATGCAATTCTTTGAAAGCATTGCCAAAAGGACCCCTGCAGCCTCACTTCTAAATCTTGAACCTCAAATGCATTCTAGCTATTTTTTTTCTTGCACTGGTGATTAAGTAAAGCAACTCATTTTCTGGGGGCGGAGGGATAGATACCCAGACATGGTGAATTCCTCATCTACCCCTCCCTTTACCCCATGCTTATGTCCTTTAGGACGTTGGGGAGCACATTGACAGAGGTTCCCCACCCATGCAAACCACAATCATACATGTGCTTTCTAAGATTTTCTAACAAAATTCTTTTAGTTGCTGGTATGAGACCTCAACTAAAAAAGAATTGGATTCATTCTCAGGTGACAATTTCATAAGTGCAGCCAGGCTAATAAGTGAGATGTCAAGGTACTCAGGTGGGTATTCTTGGCACAGTGCCAGTACACAGGCTCAGACCCAGGAGCTCAGTGGAGCCAAGCCTTCCCTATTTGAGTTCCGTTCACTTCCTTGTGAAAGCCACCTATGGCTCAAAAAAAGAAGGTTGTGGGATTGGGAGTGTAGCTCAGTTGATAAGAGGTGGAGCAGAAGGATCAGAAATTCAAGGTCATCTTATAGCTGTTTAGTTTAAGGCCAGGCTGGGCTACAGGGGATCCTAACCAAATAATAATAATAATAGTAATAACTACAATACTTTTCATCTAAGAACATTATTTGGCGGTCATTGTTCCAAGCCAGAGCTAACCTCAGGTCACTGACCTTCCTCATAGAGATAGCAAGGAGGCAACAAGGTCCAGCCCAGCAGGATTTTCTGCACACAGACCCCTCTCCAACTGAGCCTTCCTAGCCAAACCTGTGGAAATATGTGTTCCCACTGGTGACCAGAGGTGCCCCAGCTTGTAGTGCTGGGAGCATGAGGAAGGCAAAGTCACAATGGAGCACAGCTGTTTGATCACCGGACCACTGAGTCCATCACAAGCAAACAAAACCACAAAAGAACAACAAAGGAAAAAATGTACTGGGTACAATGCGCTCAAAGATAATGGAAGAAGAAAATACCAAAACTCAGAACAGTGGCCTGTCTCTCTATGGGCCCTCTATCATGTTCCATTAGTGGTGGCCTACCCCAAAATCAGGCTCCACCCATCTACACCAGAGTTTGGAACGGTGACCCATCTCAGCCAGAGCAGAGAATGGAGCAGCAACATATCTGTTAATCTCTACCAGACCAGAGGCCAAAGCACCAGCCAAACTCTGCCAGACCAGAGACCACAGCAGCAGCAAATCTCTATGAGATCAGAGTCCAGAGCAGGGGACACGCTCTGCCAGAACTGTGGTCAGAATATTGGATAAGCTCTGCCAGACCAGAGACCAGAGAACATTGGCAGAAGTGCCAAGCCTGGGGCTCCACATACTGTATCAATCCCTTGCCACCTCCTTGCCACTTTCACTGGAACCTGTGAAGCATGGCTCAAGCCTCCTGAAATGGAAAAGAATCAAGTCTAGGGGGATAGAAGGATTCTGTCCCATGTCCTCAGTCAGTCCCAGAGACAAAAAAAATGGCAGTGAGAGTCAAAACAGTTAAACAAGACACAGACTAGATCCTTGGCTTGTACAGCAGAAAAATACACAGAGCCAGACAGCAGATCCCACCACTCCTGCAGTGGAAAAAATGAAAGTAGGATATCAGTGAATCCCTGATGCAGGAGATACCTGCATTGTCCTTGTCCAAAGATCACAGAAAACTGGGTACTCTACCACTCTTTACAGATAGGGGCACATTCATCCTTTCTGAGGTTCAGAGAACAGAGAAAAGTGGATGCTCAACTCCCTTTACATATCTGACCCTTCAAGGGGGGTATAGAATATCTTCCAGGCCCCCTGTGACCCACAGTTTTCCAGAGCATCAGCTCTAACCTTTTTGACCACACAGATTACACATTTTACCTCAGGGCCCCCGAAAAGAAACTAGAGAAACACAGAGACAGACACAGACAGATACTGACAGAGTGCTTACTTACAGGCTGTTGTTCATCTCCATGTGTCGGGGGTGCTTGGGAGCCATGGTGATCCAATATGAGACCCCAAATATTATACCTAGATCTTAGGGTACCCAAAGATCATAAGGAGCTGGACCACATATGCAAGAGCAAAGATTTTTATTTGAACTTAAATAAAAATCTCCATCATCATCAACATAGTGGATCACAGAGGAGAGCCCTGAGCAGCTGCATGGTGGGGTTTTGATTGGGGTTTTAGGAAGAACCAGGAAGTTCCAGTTCAACAGTTACAGGATTAGGTGGCATTCAGCAAGGGCAAGTTTTTTACAAAGTGATTGGCTAGCTAACATAACTAACATTGAGCGTGCTATCTCTAGGCCTCAGGAATGTTAGGTATTTTCTGTGTCTTTGAATGTTCTACTACAAGGTTGGTAAGATGCTCAGCACAAATGCCCCACTTTGAGATGAGATACCTTCCCATCCTTGTGATTATCTTCAGGTTGTTCCTTGGGTAGGGAATCTTATGACCCTGTTTTTGGAATTGGTGACCCATGGCCTAGTTCCTGCTAACCTTAAGGTAGAGTCACTATTCTAGTGACCTTTAGGTGACCTTTTTTAGGCCTAGTTCCTGATGACTTTGGGGGGTGTCAGGTAGGTTCTCTCAGTTCTAAAAGATCCATTTGAATTTTGTAGGGGTTTATAAATGGTTTATGTCCTATGTCAGAGTGCACTCAAATATTAAACTGTGATATAGAAGAGTAGAACTGATGATGTGGAGGATTTACTATTGCTGAGAAACTAGCGGCACCAGTTAGAATTTAGCTGAGGGAAGACTGCCTGTAAAACAATCCACAGATAAGTATCCTGCTAACCTGGCCTATTAGAAAATAAGATCCTGAGATACACATGTTTGCTCACCAGGATTATCTAGAGATGTAGCAGGATGAGGTTTTCTAATCTGTAGTTTCCCAACATGTATTTATTATTTCATGAATGCAAATGAAAACAGACCAGATTTGTGGGTGTACAATTTGGGTCATATAACTTGACCTAGTGAATTTTGAATTTCAAATTAAGGGATTGTCCTATGCCCTTATGTACAATCCTCATTGACATAGTTCTGTCAGTTCAAATTTGAGACACAGGTAATTGGATAAAGCTGTGTCTGTCAGGTTACAGGTCTCAGCAGCTAATATTGTACACAGAGACAGCATCAAACAGTATCTTATTAATGGCTTTCCCTCTACAAGAGAATGGCCTGTGTTTTTCAAAGTCAGTATGCCTATGTGTATTTTTCAACTAATAGGTTAAGAGTACTCGCTGATCTTTCAGAGGTCACAAGTTTAATTCCCAACAACCACATGGTGGCTCACAACCATCTATAATGGGATCTGGTGCTCTCTCCTGGTGTGCAAGTGTACATGCATGCAGAATGTTGTATACATGATAAATAAATAATTTTTAAAAAGTCAGTTGTTGGTGTGATTAAATTTTATTTTGTTGATGCATCACTGTTCTATTCTCTTATTAGTTAATATTCTCTGATAATCCCTAGTCATTAAGAATTTTATTCCTTTTTCTTTAGTGCTTTGATATTTATGTTTAAAGTAATGTCTCCTGGAGATCAACCTTTCACATATTATGTAATTGAGACTTTCTTTGAACACAGAATGCTGCTCCTACTGACAGGTGCCTAGAACATAGTCCTGCAGCTCTTTTTAGGTGGGCCCTGTCTTGTGAATGTGAAGTAAAAGAGACCAGTGAATGAGTATCCACTGAACACCCTGAATTTGGAGGTGGGCATTTACAAATAAAGAGGAACCTGTGTAAGAACTGAGTTCACTGACCTACTTTGAAGAGGGTGTAGTCACAACACAGAAAGGGTGCAAGAGGAGGGAAGATGGCAATGCGTCAGGTAATCAATTGTGGATGGTTAATAAAAGTAAAAACTATATATTTGTGGGGGAATCATACAAAAAGGGAATAAAAAATATGGATTGGTTGCTGAACTTGTTTCTGGAAAGTAAATTTCTATAGTTGCACGAGTTCAAACAACACAGAAGTTCTGGACAAATTGCTGTGGTAGTATGTTTCCCCTCCCCCCATTTGAAAATGCACAACCTGAGAGAAAAGGTGTGAGTAATACTTTGTGTGCTCTAATATATACTTGAATTCCCTGAATAATATTGGACCATAAAGCCATTTTCAACTTTTAAATATAATTTTTGAGATTATAATGAAATTGCTTCAACCTTCTCATTCCTCTGTACTTTACATCTCAAATGCTGGGATGAATCGTTAAGGTGGCTACTTAACAATCAAAGCAGATGTGGCTGTCAGGTTCTCCCTGCATCCCTCAGTCCTTACCTGTTACAAGGTATGGGTGTCAAACACAGTTCTCTAGCCCAGGAGTTGAGCTGCCCTCCTACCTTCCTTATGTATTCTGTTTTGGTTACCTGGTCTTTTTCATTTATCATTTATCCTCCTGGACCTTTGTTCTGGCTCTCCACTTTCCTCTCTCTTCTCGTCTCACATAGCTCAGGGTTATGTCAACTCTAGATGGTCCCAAATTTCCCTGTGTCTGACTATGTTCTCTCTTCTATCTATAATAAACTTTCTTCTCCAACATTCCTAGGTACAGCCATTTCCTTTTTGTTTTATTTCTCATTTTCATTGAGCTCCCATTAATTACTCCTTGCTTCCAAATTCATGGCCATTTCTTTCTTTAATGGTTGTTACTGTTTGGTTTTGACTGCGGTTTTGCTGAAGGACTTCCCAAATATGAGGAAGAGATGACTGCACTGGACACTGATCGCGTAATGGGATGTGCAACATAAATGACCTGTATCTTGGAAGATGAACAGGTCCCCTGGGAGAATGGAAGATTGTATTTTAAAACATTTCCAAAATGAGGGTGTTGCAGGATAGTTGATCCCAGTGTGATCCCTTAGATTGTGAACTGTAAAAACCTGTGCTTTGTTTGGTGTGGGTGAGCTCTAACACAAACCTTAATTCCAAAAACTTACAATTTATTGTAAACAGGTGATTATAGCATGGTTCCATCAGCCCTAGAACATACGTTTAATTCAAAAGCTCTCTGTGCACAGAATGAAATAATGTTCACCCTAGATCAAGAGGCAAAGCAAGAAACCAGCTGACAGGGATTAAAGAGAAAGTGGAACTTTCAGCTGAAATGTATTTAAGACAGAGTGTAAAAGTGGAAGGAGTTTTAGCATGGTAGATTTTGGGCTTTTTGAGCTTTGAGCTAGAAAGCCTTTGGCCTAGGGTTCCTTTGGTCTATCCCCCCTGAGCTGTCATATGAGCTGGTGAGCTTTTGGGGCTTTTTCCTCTTGGAGGTGAAGTGAGTAGCAGGGTCAGATGGGTGCTTTCTCTGACTCTCTGCGCTAGCAAGTTTTAAAATCGAACAATTGGGATTTTCATTCTTTTATAACAACATTAGCATTCTGTGTGCCCATAGGGGATGGGGCAAAGCTAGAATGCCTCTGCTATCTGCATTTTTTTGATCTTTGATCCACTGGTAGAGGATCTACTACTCTCCTGAGACTCAGCTCTATTGTTCAAGCTAAGGAAGGACTCTGGGCCGGCCTAGCAGGCAGGAGCAACAGTGGGAGGTAGTTTATGAGTTTGTTCTGGGATTTTCCTCTGATGTAGCTCTAAAGAGCTGTGAGTGAGACCAGAGGCCATGTCATGCCATTGTCCCCAGGCAAGGAATAACAGGCTGCTGAGCTATCACAGCCTGATCTGCTTTGGCCAAGATGGACTGTGGTTCAGGCTGTGGTTTTGTTTGTCTCCATGTGGTGATCTTGTCAGAGACCTCTGACCCTTCCTGAGAGTTGATTGTCCAAAGAAGTGAGGATTTTGTGGCCTGGGCAGTATAAATTTGTGGTGCTTATAATATCAGGCATTGGTTTTGCAGTGGACAGATTGGAAAACTGAAGGTCTCATTTCTAGAAATGATGAATGCTGTATTCCTCACACACCTTTGTGTAACAAATTTTACAAGTCGTTTTGAAACTGGAAGAAAATAGGTGGTGGTGGTCATCTTTCAGCAATACTTGATTACGTTTTTTAAACCTTTGAACTGTCACCAGTCATAATGGCGTGGTTTAGGGAAATTCAATTCCAGGGTACAAAAGGAATTTCTGAGATGCAGAATTTTGTCAGGTGTGCCTGGTTTTAAATAAGTGGATAGGGCAGATTCCACATCTTGTTACATAATTCATGCAGCAGGAAACAGATACTAAATTATTCTCCAACATTTTTTTGTGTGTGAGTTTCAGAAAGGACTGGGCTGTGCCTTAACCCACAAGGGGACATGAGGGGCTGCAAGCCATAACCCATGTTTATGATCACCTCCATTTTCCAAAAGACTTCCAGAGCAAAAGGACTCTGTATAAAGGAGGTTAGCAGTAGCTGGGGGGTCATATATATAACAGATTAGGTGTCATTTTATGTTTGTCTCGTAACAATTGTGGAATCTGTGTTTAATTAATTTGTATTAGTTAGAAAAAAAATTTATCTCTGGTCCAGTGCACATTTTTCATACTAGAGTTTCCTTATGTCTTTTCATGTAAACTTGAATATAATTTAGGCTTCTTTTTTTGGCTTTTTCTCTCACCCCCTCATTCTTTCATAAACACTGTACACATTCTTGATTATTGAAGTTTGTGGTAAGTATAGAAGTCACATCATGCCAAAAGATTATGAGATTCGTGGCAATAGAATCATCACTTACTTTCCTGTTTTCCTCTGCTTCTTATCAGGTGGCTTTTCTGATATGAGATAGAGATTTTGGATTGTTCTTTAGCAATCACATAAAGACAATTTGCACTTATGTCTGTAGAAGGCAGAAGAGACCACATGAAGGTGAGTGATACCAGTTGGCCAGTTTACTCCTTCTCTTTTGACATTTTCTTTTGGTGATCTGTCATTTTCTTCAGAAGTTTCATGTGTCCAGTGGTCTCCATATTCTTTAGTTGGATGATTTTATTCTCCTGAAAAGATTAAATCAAAACCCTGCCCCATCCCTAATTCGGGGGTGAATGTTGTACCTTTTTAGGCATGTTATATCTTTTATAGGGCAAAATAACTTTTGAAAATAGAAAAAGTATAGTATCTTGATTAAAGTTAAAAAATCTTTGAAAGTTTACAAATATACCTTAAAGTGTATTTATTTCTAGATAATAAAGGGCATTCACTTTGATTTTCAGCCTGCCTATTACAAGCAGCTTTTAAATAAAATCACTGTAAATCCTATGTGCCTGCCTCTCCCTCCCACGTGGTATGTAAAAGTCATGTGCCTCCAAAATGCTGGGATTAGGGCTATGCTATAAACCACCAACACCCTGTCATTGTAACTCCTGAATTTAGAAAACAACTACTTAATAGAGAACTGCTTGTCTCTGCTGGGATTAAAGGCACTGTCTATCACCACGCTGCTCAAAAATTATATATTCACTCCAAATTATTCCATCTCAAACAAGATTATACCTTTGAATTTACTTCAAACATTTTAAACCTCTTAACTGTTTTTAATATGAAACAACAAAAGTATCCTTTTTTATTTAAGAAGAAAACGTTAGTCTTTATTAAGTTAATTCGGACTGAATTACCACACTGTTTGATGAACAGTTACCTCTGCTTATTTAGGAGATCTCTACTATTCAAATCTAATCATTATCAATTTTGATAGGATTCACCTTTCTTTTCCTGTGGAAACATTTGGTTTTACCAGTGAAGACACAGTTCAGTAGTTTCTAACTGTCTACTCCTTTTAGTTATGTTTACTTCTTTTTTTTCTAGAGTACTAAGGTGTGCTGTTAAGTTCCTACTAAGTGTTCTTTCTGAATATTTTTTCTGAATGTATTTAGTGCTATAAACTGTCTTCTGGTCAACACTTCCATTGTGTACTGTGAGTTTTGATATGTTGTGTATTCATTTCATTGACTTCTAGAAAGTCTTTAATTTCTTTATATCAGTCTTGATCCATTTTTTAATTCAGTAGAGAGCTGTTCAATTCCCATGAGTTTGTAAGCTTTCTCCTGTTTTTATTATCGATGATGTGCTGCTTTAAACCACAGTGGTCTCATAAGATGCAGGAGGTTATTTCTAGTTTCTTATATCTTTTGATACATCCACTGTTCAAGTATTTCATCAATTTTGGAGAACAGTATATGAGTTTCTGAGAAGAGGGAATAATCTTTTTGTTTGGGTGGAATGTTCTGTAAACATTATTTGGGTATATTTAGTTTTTGATGTTAGTTAGCTGGAATATTTCTCTGTTCAGTTTGGGCTGGAGGACCTGTCTTTGGTGTGAGTGGTGTACTGAAGTCTTCCCCTATCCGTTTATCAGGGCCAGGATGTGATGCAAGCTGCAGAAGTTTTTCTTTTATAAATTGGGTGCTCTTATGTTTGGGGCATAGATGTTAAGTATTGAAATGCTATCTTGCTGGATATCTTTGAATATGTATTGTACTTTGTCATCTTTTGATTAGTTTTTGTTTGAAGTCTGTTTTGTTAGATATTAAAATTGTTATACCAGCTTGATACTTCAGTCCATTAATTTGGAATATCTTTTTCCAACCCTTTACCTTCAGATACTGTCTATGATTGATGTGAAGCTGTTTTGGTTGTATTTAGCAGAAGGATGAATTCTGTTTTATTATCCATTTTGTGAACCTGTGTCTTCTTATTGGTGAATTTTGGTTAAAGGTATTAAGAGATATCAACAAACAGTGATTGTAAATCCCGGTATTTTGGTAGTGGTGTTAGTTGATTTAGCACCCTGTGTTGGGCTACATTTATAGATACATATGTTTAAATTTGACCTTATCATGAAGCATCTTATTTTCTCCATTTGCTGATTGAAAGTCTCTGGGCATGCTTAATAATTTGTGTTGGCTTCTGTAGTTTATTAAGAGTCAGAAGCACACTGTCTAAGCCCTTCAACTTCCAGCATCTTTACTGAGAATACAAGATTAATTTCAAAGGTCTGCCTTTATTTATTTCTTGGTTGTTTTTTGTTTGTCTATTTGATTGGTTGGTTAGTGTGGTCTGTTTTATTTTATTTTATTTTTTTTCTGTTGAAACTTTTCCAATCCTTTCCTTGTGCTATATGTATAGAGTTTTGATTAATCTCTGGTAAGAGTAATTTCTTTTCTGGTCCAGTCTCTTTGGTGTTTTGTATGCTTCTTTTGCCTTGATAAACATTTAGGTTAAGAAATTTTTCTTGTATGATTTTGTTGAAAATATCATGTGGACCTTTGATTTCATCCTTCTTCTGCTAATCTGATCATTAGCATGTTTTGTCTTTTCATAATGTCCCAGAGTTCCTGGATGTTTTGTGGTAGGGAACTTTTAGATTTAACATTTTCTTTGACACATGTAGCTATTTCATTTTTCTTTCTGTTTTTTATTTTCTATTATTTTATTTTATTTTCAGACAGGTTTGCTTTTTATAGGCTTTGCCTATGCTAAGCTCCCAAAATGATAGACTGTGATCTGACAGTACCAAACTAAATGAATAAACCCATTCATGAGCTGACATGCTTTTGGTTAGGGGATTTAGTCACAGCAACAAAGTGGCAAATTGGAACAAAAAATTACATGCAAAGACTAATTTCACTGCTGGACAGAACCTTGGAATGTTCTCTTTTTATGGAAAACATCATGATTTAAGATATCAAAAGCATTAGAAAACTGTATACAGAGCTTCATCAGCTGTTCTTGTAAGACCTAGAAAATCAGAGTGTTGAGAATAATGCAGACAGAGGAAGTCCATATCATAGGACAACAGACTCCATGGAAAATTAAGCTAGAGGTCATTTGTGTGATATTTAAACTGCAAATCATACTTACTCTATGTATGCCTTGAGAAATTGAGTAAGGCAGAATTAAAAAATAATAGGTTGGATTTCTTACTTGGAATACTAAATCTGTTGAATGGTTATTTTTAGTGAGACATTCAGGACCATGGTGAAAGAAAAAGACAAGTGGAGCAGAAATAAATGTAAAGTTTTTGGTTTGTTGAGAAAAGCATCACTAGGTAGGTTCAGATGGCAGTCGCATGCTGAAAAAGAGACAGTAATTTTCAAGGAGATTATCAACATCAAAGAAAAGGTCATAGGTCTGGATTTGAAATATGGTGTCCATACAGTAATACTCCTCACTGTTAATTCTTCTGTTAATGGAAAGAGTAGGCAGAGTGATTCCTTGTGTCAGGAAGGAACTTCATATAAAACCTGTTCCAAAAGTGGTCCAAGTGTGGTATGGTCCATCCCAATTTGTCCAACCCAATGTAGAATCCAACTTGACAGGCTCACCCATGTTGTGCTGGTTCTAAAAACAAAAAAATGCAAAATTTAAAGTAATAGATTCTTTCTTTGTAGCTTCAATTGAGCACAGTGCCAGCCATCTGCGTTTGGCAGAGTCAGATCCCCAGTGAAGATAATATAAAGGTTCATTGCATGAAGTGGTGAGGGTGAAGCCTGAGTTGCATCTTGACACTACAAGTTGTTGAGATACCTAAGTTAGGAGACACCTCCCATAGAGTGCTGCCTATAGGTAGTGGAAGTAACCAAACTGAGAGATGTATGAGATGTTGCAGGGATAGGACCATCTAAGCCTTTTGAAACAGCAACAGGATTTGTTGTTTTCCTTGCTGAACTTCTTTTCTTGGTCCAGTCTTCCCTCACTATATATGCATTCTCAATACTAGAATGGGAAGGGGTATTCTGTGCATCTATGTTGGAATGATGTAACTTACTTCTGATGTTACAAGATGTGGCACCCCAGAGATTCTCTTGTATATCAGAAGAGACTGTGAACATTTGAACAGTATATGAGCTATGGCAGAATTTTAGGATCATTGAAGTTAGACTACATTTTCATATGGAATGACAATAAGCCTATAGTGAATTTGGTCAGAACTTATTTGATTGAATCAAAAAAGCTCCCAGAGAAGATAATGTTTCTGTTTTTGACACTGAAGAAAAAGTTTCTTTGTAGCCTTGGCTGTCCTGAAAGTTGGTATGTAGACCAAAAAGGTTTTCAACTTACAGATATAACTCCAGGCTAGTGTTGGGCTTAAATTTAGTCCAACACGCCTGGCATCAACATCAATATCAACATTGGCTGCTGAGCCTTGTTTTTTTTTCTTTAATTTTAATTTTTTTTTAATTTTGTTTTTTTTATTTTAATTTTTAATTTTAATTTTTTTAATTTTGGTTTTTTTAATTTTGTTTTGTTTTGTATATGCAAGAATATGTTGTGCTGATTTTCATCCACATCTTACACTTGAAATTTGGCAGAGAGTATATTTAATTTCTTAGAATGGCATGTACTCATGACACTAACAGTGTTTGAGCTTTCTGAATTATTGAATTGCAGGTGTGTGACATTCTTTCTACCTGTTGTGTTTGTTTTTTTGACTTTATTTATTTATTTTATTCACACTTAACTTGTTTTAATTTAAATTTGTTTTTCTATAACTTATTTTCTGACATGAACTCAGCTCTTTGAACACCTCCTCCTGGGGGGTGCACCCTTTTGAGGGCACAGAGGAATATGGTGTAGCCATCCTTGATGAGACCTAATAAGCCTGGTTCAGATAGAAGGAAACGAGTTCCTCCCCTATCAGGAGAATATGGAAAAGGCATAGGGGGAGAAGAAAAAGAGTGGGTGAGACTGGGCAGAGATGAAGGAGGGGGCTACAGTGGGTATACAAAGTGAATAAATTGTAATAAATAAATAAATAAAATTTAAAAATAATTTATCCACTTAAGATCCCAATTTTAGCCCCCTCTCTTGTCTCTTCCTGGTTTCACCCCTCTGTTCCTCTTTCACCCTTATCCCATTTCTATTTCTCAGATAAGGGGAGCCCTCATCTCCTACCATCTGACTCCAGCTCATCAAGGCTCACTAGGACTGTTTGCATCCTCTTCCTTTGTGGTATAGCAGTGCCCCTTCTACCAGGGGAAAGTGATCAAAGAGCAGGCAACAGAGTCCATGTCAGAGCCAGCTCCTACTCTTCTTACTATGGATCCCCCATGAGACTGAGCTGTCTATCAGCTACATCTGAGCAGGGTAATGGTTCCTTTTCATGAATGGTCTTTGGTGGGTGCATCAATCTCTGCAAGTCCCCATGGGCCCAGATTTGTTGTCCTTGTTGGTCTTCTTATGTAAGTCCTGTCAGCTCTGTGTCTTTCTACTTTCTATCCCCCCACTCTTTCCTATGATTCCCTGTGCTCTACCCAAAGTTTAACTGTGAGTCTTAGCATCTGCTTCGAACCCCTGCTGGGTAGAGTCTTTCGGACAATATGTATGTTAGGCTCTCATCCTATTCCCTCTCCGCAGTCACTTCTGGTGATGATTCTATTTGCCCTTTTGAATAAGAATTGACCATCCTCCATAGGTTCCTCCTTTTTATTTAGCTCCTTTAGGTCTGCAGATTGTAGTATGTTTATCCTATAATATGGCCATTATCCATTTACAAATGAGTATATACTGTGCATGTCTTTCTGGTTTTGGAATAACTCACTTAGGATGGTCATTTCTAGTTCCATCACTTGCCTGAAAATTTCGTGGTTTCCTTTTTTTCTTTTTTAAATACCCGAGTAGCATTGCACTGTGTAAATGTACCACAATTTCTGTAAAACAATGGTTCGTTTGAGACATGTAGTTTGTTTCCCTATTCTGGCTATTATGAATATAGATGCTATGAACATAGTTGAGCAAATATCTTTGTTGAATGGTGGAGCATCTTTTTGATATATGCCCAGGAATGGTAGAGCTGGGTCTTGAAGTAACACTATTTCCAATTGTGTGAGAAAGCATCAGATTGATTTCTAAAGTGGTTGTATAAGTTTGCACTCCCACCAGCAATGGAGGAGTGTTCTTCTTTCTCCAAATTCTCATTAGCTTGCTTTCACTTCAGTATTTGACCTTAGCCATGATGGGTTTAAGATGGAATGTCATTTGCATTTCCATGATGACTACAGATATTGAGCATTTAATGTCCACCATTTGATATTCCTCTGTGGAGAAATCTCTGTTTAGTTCTGTACCCCGGTTTTAAATTGGATTATTTGGATTGTTGGAGTTTAATTTCTTGAGCTCTTTATATATATTGTTTATTAGCTCTTTCAGTTGTATGAAGGGTTGGTTAAGATCTTTTGTCAGTCGGTAGGCAGTCATTTTGTTCTATTGACAGAGTTCTTTGCTTCATAGAAGCTTTTTGTTTCATGAGATCCTATTCATTAATTCTTGATCTTAGAGCCAATGTTCTTGGTGTTCTGTTGAGGAAGTTACCTTTTATGCCAATGAGATCAAGACTCTTTCCCACTTTTTCTTCTAAGAGATTTAGTGTATCTGGTTTTATGTTGAGGTCTTTGAACAACTTGGACTGTAGTTTGATGCAGGGTGATAAATATGGATCTATTTTCATTTTTCTACATGTAGACTTCCAGTTAGACCAGCAACATTTGTTGAAGGTGCTGTCCTTTTTCCATTGCGTGGTTTTGGCTTCTTTGTCAAAAATCAAGTGTCCATAGGTGTGTGGGTTTATTTATGGGTCTTCACTTCAATTTCGTTCATCCACCATTCTGTTTTTATTTCAGTACTGTGCAGTTTTTTATTACTATTGATTTATATTAGAGCTTGAGATCAGGGATGGTGATACCTACTGAAGATCTGCTATAGTACAGGACTGTTTTAGCTATTCTGGCTTTTTTACTTTTCCATATGAAGCTGAGAATTTTTTTTTCAAATTCCTTAAGGAATTGTGTTGATATTTTGATGGAAATATCATTTAATCTATAGATTGTTTTTGGTATGATAACATTTTTTACTATGTTGATCCTTCTGACCCATCAGCATGAGAGATATTTCTATCTTCTTTTATCTTTTTCAATTTCTTTCTTCATAGGCTTAAAGTTTTTTTTTTTTTTTCATGCAGGTTTTTCACTTGCTTGTTGAGGATAACTCCAAGGTACATTACGTTTTTTTTTTCCTGCCTATTGTGAAGGGTGTTGTTCTCCTAATTCTTTCTCAGTCCATTCGTCTTTTGCATACAGGAGTGCTACTGATTTTTTTTTAGTTAACTTTATGTCCAACCACTTTGATAAAGTATTTTTCAACTTTAGGAGTTCCCTAAAGTAGAATATTTGGGGTCACTTTTATATACTGTCATATATGTGAACAGCAATACTTTGACTTCTTCCTTATCAATTTGTATCCCCTTGATCTCCTTTAGTTGTCTTATTGCCCTAGATAGGACTTTGAGTACTGTACTGAAGAGATTTGGAGAGAGTGTGTGGCCTTGTCTTGTCCTTGAGTTCAGTGGAATTGATTTAACTATCTTTCCATTTAGTTTGATGTTAGCTATAGGATTGCTGTATATTGTCTTTACTATTTTTAGATCTGTGCCTCTGTCCCCAGTCTCTCCAAGACTTTAAACAAGAATAACTGTTGGATATTGTCAAATGTTTTTTCAGCATCTAAGGAAATGATCCTGTTTTTTTTTTTCAATTTGTTTATATGACAGATTAAGATTCCCTATATTGAACTATCCCTGCATGCCTGGGATTAAGCCTACTTGGTAATGGTGGATGATATATTTGATATGTTCTTGGATTTGGTTTGCAATTATTTTATTGAGTATTTTTGCATCATTGTTCTTAAAAGAGATTGATCTGAAGTTCTCTTTCTTTTTGGGGGTCTTTGAGGATTTACCAAGGTGACTGTGGTCTTACAAAAGGAGTTTGGTCATGTTGCGTCCATTTCTATTTTGTGGAATAATTTGAAGAATATCGATATTGACTCTTCATTGACTGTCTTGTAGAATTCTGCTCTGAAATCATCTCACTCTTGGCTTTTTTGGTTGCAAGTATTTAGATGGCTGCTTCTATTCCCTTAGGCAGTAAAAGACTATTTAATATCCTTACCTGATTTTGATTCAACTTTGGTAAGTGGAATCTAACAAGAGAATTGTATATTTCATTTAGATTTTTAAATTTTGTGGCATATAGGTTTTTGACATAAGATCTAATGGTTCTTTGGATTTTCTCAGTGTCTGTTATCTCTCTCTCTCTTCCTTTCAGACTGTTGATTTGGATAGTGTCTTTCTGCCATTTACTTAGTTTGACTAAGAGTTTGTCTATGTATTTGATTTTCTCAAAGAACTAGCTCTTGGTTTTGTTGATTCATTGAATTATTCTCTTTGTTTCTAATTTATTGATTTCAGCCCTGAGTTTGGTTAGTCCTAGTAGTCTACTCCTGTTGAGTGGGTCTGCTTCTTTTTTTCTAGGGCTTTCAAGTGTGACATTCAGTTGCTTGTATGGAATGTCTCCAATAGCTTATCAAGGCCTTTAGTAGTATTAAAACTCCTCTTAGGACTGCTTTCATTGCATTTTGGGTATGATGTACCTTCATTTTTCATTGAATTGTAGGAAGTTCTTTCTGTATTTCTTCCCTGACCTAGATTTCATTGAGTAGAGAGTTGTTCAGTTCCCACATGTGTGTAGGCTTTTTGTTATTTCTGTTATTGTTGAGGTCCATCTTTAGTCCATCATGGTCTGATAGGATACAAAATATTATTTCAATCTTGTTGTATCTGTTGAGGCCTGGTTTGTGACCTACTGTATGTTCAGTTTTGGAGAAGGATCCGGGAGGTACTGAAAGAAGATAGATTCTTTTCTGTTTGGGTTAAAAAAATTCTCTAGATATCTGTTAGGTTCATTTGATTCATGACATCCATTAATGTCATTATTTCTCAGTTTAAGTCCTTTTCTATTGTTCTGTCCCTTGATGATAGTGACATATTGACCTCTCCCACTATTAATGTATGGTAATTGGTATGTTCTTTAAGCTTTATTAATGTTTCTTTTACAAATGTGGGTGTCTTTGTATTTGGGGCATTGTTGCTCAGAACACATATGCCATCTTGGTGGAATTTTCCTTTCATGAGTATGAAGTATCCTTCCTCATTTCTTATTTATTTATTATTTAGGAGCAATAACTGATATCGGGCAATATTTTCAAGGTTTGAAAGTATGTGTAACAGCATAGTTTTTTTAAAAAAAAACTTTCAACATTTTATTGTTTTCTTTTTTAATTTTTATTAATAATAGTTTATTCACTTTGTATCTCCCCTGTACCTCCCTCCTTCCTCCCCTCCCAATCCCACCCTCTACCTTTCCCACCTCTGTCCCTCTCCCAGTCCACTGATAAGGGAGGTCCTCCTCCCCTTCATTCTGATCCTAGTCTATCAGGTCTCATTAGGAGTGGCTGCATTGTCTTCTTCTGTGGCCTAGCAAAGCTGATCTTCCATTAAGGGGAGGTGATCAAAGAGAAGGGCAATGAGTTTCTGTCAGAGACAGTCCTTGTCCCATTACTATGAAGCCCACTTGGATACTGAACTGCCATACTGAACCTTTGTGCAGGAGATTCAGGCCATCTCCATGATCGGTCCTTGGCTGGAGTATCAGTTTCAAAAAAGACCCCTGTGTCCAGAATTTTTGGAACTGTTGCTGTCCTTGTGGAGCTAATTCTTTCATAAGATTCCCTGCACTCTGCCCAAAGTTTGGCTATGAGTCTCAGCATCTGCCTCGATACCCTGCAGGGTAGAGCCTTTCAAAGGCCCTCTGTGGTAGGCTCCTGTCCTGTTCCCTGTTTTCTCCCTCTTCTGATGACCATCCTTTTTGACTTTCTGCATGGGGTTTGAGCATCTTAGCCAGCATATTCCTTCCTGATTAACTTCCTTAGGTATACAGATTTTAGTGTTTTAATCCTATATTTTATATCTAATGTCCACTTATGAGTGATTATATACCCTGTGAGTCTTTCTGCTTCTGGGATACCTCACTCAGGATGATCTTTTCCACTTCCCACCATTTACCTGCAAATTTTATTTTTTCCTTGTTTTTCATTGCTGGGTAATATTCCATTGTATAGCTATACCACAATTTCTGTATCCATTCTTCAACTGAGGGGCAGCTGTGCGGTTTCCAGCTTCTGGCTATTACAAATAAAGCTACTACAAACATAGTTGAGCAGATGTCCTTGTTGTATACTTGAGCGCCTTTTGGATATATGCCTAGGAGTGGTACAGCTGGATCTTGAGGAAGCGCTATTCCTAACTGTCTGAGAAAGTGCCAGGTTGATTTGTACAGTGATTGTATAAGTTTACATTCCCACCAGCAATGAAGGAGGGTTCCTCTTTCTCCAAATCCTATCCAGCATGAGTTGTCACTTAAGTTATTCTTCTTAGTCATTTTGATGGGTGTAAGGTGAAATCTCAGGGTGGTTTTGATTTGCATTTCCCTGATGACTAAGAATGTTGAACATTTCTTTAAGTGTTTCTCTGCCATTCTATATTCCTCTACTGAGAATTATCTGTTTAGCACTGTACCCCATTTTTTAATTTGGGTTACTTGATTTGTTGGTGTTTAACTTCTTGAAATCTTTATAAATACTGGATATTAACCTTCTGTCAGATATAGGGTTGGTGAAGATCCTTTCCCAATCTGCAGGCAGTCATTTTGTTTTGACAACAGTTTCCTTTGACTTATAGAACTTTTTCCATTTCATGAGGTCCCATTTATTGATTGTTGCTCTTAGAGCCTGTACTGTTGAAGTTCTGTTCAGGAAGTTGTCTCCTGTTCCAATGACTTCAAGGCTCTTCCTCACTTTTTCTTCTAACAGGGTTAGTATGTCTGGTTTTATACTGAGGTCTTTGATCCACGTAAACTTTAGTTTTATGCAGAGTGATAAATATGGATCTATTTGCATTTTCCTACATGTAGACATCCATTTAGACCAGCAACTTTTGTTGAAGATGATATCTTTTTTCCATTGTATGGTTTTGGCATCTTTGTAAAAAATCAGAAGTCCATAGTGTGTGGGTGCATTTCTGGGACTTCTATCCGATTCTGTTGATCCACTAGTTGGTGTCTATGCAAGTACCATGCAGTTCTTACTCCTGTTGCTCTATAGTACAGCTTGAGATCAGGGATGGAGATACTCCCAGAAGATCTTTTATTATGGAAGATTGTTTTAGCAATTCTGGGTTTCTTGTTATTCCATATGAAGTTGGGAATTTTTCTTTCAAGGTCTGTAAAGAATTGTGTTGGTAATTTGATGGGAATTACATAAAATCTGTAAATTGCGTTTGGTAAGAGGACCATTTTTACTATGTTAATCCTGCCAAGCCATGAGCATGAGAGATCTTTCCATCTTCTGATATCTTCTTCTATTTCTTTCTTTAGAGACTTGAAATTTTTTTTATACAAGTCTTTGACTTGCTTGGTTAGGGTCACACCAAGGTACTTTATGTCCTTTTTGACTATTGTGAAGGGTGTTTTTTTTTACCTAATTTCGTTCTTAGCACTTTTGTCTTTTGTGTACAGGAGGGCTACTTATTTTTTGAGTTGATTTGTATCCAGCCACTTTGCTGAAAGTGTTTGTCAGATTTAGGAGTTCCCTGGTAGAATTTTTGGGGTCACTAAGATATACTAGCATATCATCTGCAAATAGTGATACTTTGATTTCTTTCTTTCCCATTTATATCCCCTTGATCTTCTTTAATTGTCTTATTACTCTAGCAAGGACTTTGAGAACTATGTTGAAGAGATATGGAGAGAGGGGCAGCCTTGCCTTGTCGCTGAATTCAGTGGGATTGCTTTAAATTTCTCTCCGTTTAGCTTGATGTTGGCTATAGGATTGCTGTATATCGCCCTTACTATGTTTAGTTATGTGCCCTGTATCCCTGATCTCTCCAATACTTTAAACATGAATGGATGCTGGATTTTTGCAAATGCTTTTTCAGCAACTAAGAAGATTATCATGAGTTTATTTTTCTTTCAATTTGTTAATATGGTAGATCATATGGATGGATTTTTGCATATTGAACCACCCCTGCACACCTGGCCTGAAGCCTACTTGGTTGTAGTGGATGATATCTTTGATGTGTTTTTGTATTGGGTTTGCAAAGTATTTTGTTGAGTATTTCTGCATCAATTATCATAAGGGAGATTGGCCTGAAATTGTCTTTATGCTGGGGTATCCAGGGCTGCTTGCTCCTGAATATCTGGGTTCTGGAGAAGCCATATTGCTTTGTCTTTTGTTGGTTGAGATTTTACACTGGCCTCTACCCATTGGGATATCCTAGGTGTTGCGTGTTAGTTTCTGGTACTTCCTGGAATCCTGTGGTGGGTCGAATCCCCTTGGCAGGAAGATGATTTTTCCCAAAGGATCTCTCCTCCGTTTTTTTAGGTATGGTCACTGAATGCCAGGTGTTTTTCAGGAATTGCCACAGCTCATCTCAGGCATACAGACCTGAGTAGTAATTGTTGCCTTTGTTAGTAAAAGGGGCTATCCTCTCACCCAGAGAAGTCCTGGAGACAGCTGCCCTGCCGATGGGTTTCTTGCTATAAATTTAGTGAGCTGCTGCTGTAACCTGGGTGCCTTGTGGTTTGGTCAGTTTAGTTAGGGAAAACTGGTTGTCCCTTGGAGCAGTATCTGGGGGTTGATCTTAGGGAACCCAACCTTCTTTAGGTCTATGTTTGGAGCTTTGTGCCCCAGTACCAAGTGGTAATCAGTGGCATGTGAGCAGCACTCTCATATGTGCAGCAGGAGGCTAGAGTCTGGAGCCTGTGGATAACCAGAAACTTTTCTGGAGCTAGGTGACCTGAGGTTGGGCCAGATATTTCCCCCAACTTTCAGTTTTCTCCAAACAGGAAGACCCAATCTGTACTGTTGTGTGTGTGTGTGTGTGTGTGTGTGTGTGTGTAGAGTGCATAGGCTCTTGTTTCAAGGGGTGGTTCCAAGGTGGTGACTGGACAGGAACCTGAGAACTTTTCCCGAGAACATTCCCGTATATGGTGGTGGTAGTGGGGGAGGGGTCATCTGAGTGCTGTAAGCTGGGACCTGCTGTTTCCCTCCCTGTGGGGATTTCTCCCAACAGGGAAACCCAGCCTCTATTTTCCTGGGACACACAGTTCTGTCTGTGATAGAGAGTCATGTGCGGGGGGGCTGGTGGCTAGAGCCCCACTCAGGGCTGGCTGCTGTGTGCCCACAGTTCTGCAGGATCTTTTCCAGGGATAGACTGGGTGAAATTCAGTCAGTCCCACTTGCTTCCTTCCCTGTAGGGTTTTCTTGAGACTGGGGCTCCCAGTCTCTGGCGCCCTGGGGTGCACAGTTCAGCCTGAGAAAGTGATCAGGACATGCTTCTTGGGTCTATTTGCTTAAAAACTTTACTCTTGCCACAACAGCCCAGGAAATTTTACAGGGATTAGCTGGGTACTCTGCAGTTGAACCCAATTGTTTTTCTCATCATTTGGGTTTGTTATCACCTGGTAAACACAGTCAATGGTGTGTGAAGGCCAACAGTTCCAACTATTTGTCACTGTGCAGTCTCTGCTACCCTGCTGAGCAGACACAGTGTGTGATCAGCTCTGCCATCTGGGATCTGTTTTTAATTTTTACTGAATATGAGTATTTTGGTTGTATGCATGAATATGAACATCTTGTGTGCCTGATCCTCACAGTAGTCCAAAGATGTGTTCAGAACTCATGAACTTATAGCAACTAATAGTAGTGGGTACCAGTTAAACACTGACAATTGAGCCCAATTATTTGCAAGAGCAGCAAGAGCTCCTCACTGCTGAGCCATCTCTCTTGCCTTATGTTGCTTATTTAAGAACATCATTTATATTGCTAATATTTCATCTTTCTGTTTTTAGCTGTTTAAACATGCATTCCCTTTTAGTAAAATCTTATTAAAGTTACAGTTTAAGCTAGGGCAGTGCAGATTTCTGGAAAATGAATACACAACTGGAGTGAATGTATAATTCCTTGTAGAAGCTTCAGTAAAGACCTCTCAGTTATTACAATATTTTGTGTTTGTTTGATTGACTTTTAGGGGAGGCTCTGTCTTACTTTATAGGTCTGGCTATTCTGGAACACTTTGCATAGAACATGCTGGCATCCAATTCAATAAGATGCACCTGCCTCTGCCTCCTAAGTGATGGAATTAAAGGCATGACAGAATACACCCAGCTTGTCCATCATTTTTCGTCGTTAGTAACTGTTCATAAATTTCTCTGATGTGTACTTAATACTGTTCATCTCTTAATTTCTCTCTCTGTGTCTCTGTCTCTCTCTTTCTATTTCGCTCTTTTCTCTTTGTTTGTCTTTGTCCCCATTAATTACCATGACTATTCCAAAGCTATATCCTATTCAAAAAGTTCAGATATGACACAGTTAAACTTTGTTATTGAGTTTTCTTTAAAATGACTTAGTGATAACTTCTTTTTTTAATAGAAAAGGTTTAATCTTTATTTTTAAATATAGACTATACATGATTTAGAAAGGAGAATATACAAAACAATGATCATATAGTAATCATGTGTTCTATGCCTTTTCTTTTCTCTGGTCACTCAAAATTTGATGTTATCAGCTATGATTATTGTTGCTTGCCACTCACATTATGTTTATCCATGTATTCACTGCAGTCCACTTTCCCTTCCACAAATATATGAGCTCCCCTTTTCAAATACTGATATGCCACATCTCTGATCCCTGGTCAAAACATGATATTCAGTGCCATGTTGTCTTTTGACTGATGTCACCCACCAGTTCACTGTCCCCTGATAGCCGCATCTCATTTGTTGCTAGATAAAATGTCATGATTTTGTTTTTTCCTTCCATCTGTCTTATGACAGGTCCTGTCCTACTCACCAACTGAGTAGTAACTGAAGATGATTCATAGATCAACCAAGAACCCAACTAATAGCTACTTCATACTCATGTCTTACAAACTAACGAAACACCTTTAACACAGGATTTCAAAGCACACCTTTGGATTTCCTTATAATCTAACCTTTAGGCTTTTTCTTTTTTTTGTTTTACCTTTAGGCTTTTTCTTCTCCCCTCCTTCATCTGATGCACAGAACCCAACTGTGTAACACTAGCACTTCTGTGTCAGAAAATAAATGGAAGAAGCACTAGAATTATATGACTATATTGCCAATGAAGCATAAATTTATATTGTTGCTACTCTTTCTGTTGTACAAACGTATGGCATATTTTAGAATTCCGTGACCTTCGATGATGTGCATGTGAAATTCAGCCAAGAAGAGTGGGCTTTTCTGGAATCTTCCCAGAAGCAACTCTACAAAGACGTGATGCTAGAGACTTGCAAAAACCTCACTGCTATAGGTAAGACTGGGAATTTTCTTCCACTTTTAAAATAAGGAGACAATTCTTCCTTTGTTATTGATCCTATTCTGTAATTCCAATTGAGAATGAGGAGGAATGAGGTGAATTAATCCGGCATGGTTCTCAGGGTCACAGAAGATAGTGATTTAAGTTTTCCTAAATAATGATGTGATATTTCCAATAATATATATTTTCTGGTACTATATTTTAGGGTACGATTGGGAAGACCATAATATTGAAGAACATTTTCAAAGTTCTACAAGTAATAAAAGGTAACTTTATGTGCAAGCTGATACATATATGAATCTTAAGAAATTTTAATGTGTCCTGGAAGTTTGTTTTTTTGGTTTGTTGGCGGCTTTTTATTTTCTGTTTTTGAAATTGTTTTTTTTTTTTGTGTGTAGCTGTGGCTTAACTTAGAATTGCTTGTTAGACCAGCCTGACCTCAAAATCACACAGATCTGCCTGATTCTGCCTCCACAAGTGCTAGGATTAAGGGCATGTACCAGCACACCTGGAAGTTTTAAAGAAAAGCAACAGTGTATAAACAGCACTGCTTTAAGTGTACTGATGATCATTAAAATCTCACAATTCCATGTACTTCAATGTCAGGTATCTGATTTGTATTTGCAAGGTACTCCCCTAAGATTGAAGAAAATAAATAATGTAACAGAAAATACCAATGGAATCATATGGACATTACAGCTACTGAGTTGAACTGCCAATCTGGTTATGTCATAGTACAACCAGTCTTACTCATATTCATACAGTAACATTGTAAAGTTTAGTGAAAGAATCAGCTTATGAAAGTCAAAATAATTGTTGTGGAGAAACCTTAATCCCTATATGACATGTCTATGATGAACAAAAAACAAACTGTGTTAATTCAATGTGGGAATCTTTTATTATTCTTGTAATTTAAATAGGTATATCATATATCACAATGTTTCTAAGACACATGAGCATAGGAATATTGAAAGAAGCAGTGTACCTGTCTTTCTCCAAGAACAATTGATTTTGTAGTAGTTTCCACTTTGAGTAGATTTTCTGAATGTGATAGATGGTTACTCTTAATTGGTTTTGCATCTTCACGGAGAATTCATCAGCAAACTCATACTGCTGAAAATACCTATGAATTTGGAACTTCTTCTGCTTTTTCTGCTCACTTCTTAAATGAAGTGTCATTCATATAGTACAAAAATTTGTGAATGGGATTGCTGTGGTAAAACTCTGAATTTTTACAATACTCTTCATATATTTGAGAAAAGCTCTTATAGAAAAATGATGCTATAAAATGAATCACATAACAAATGCTCTTAACATCACCGGGATCTTCAAAAATATCCATAATGAACGGGAATACCATGAATGTAAATAAAGTGATAAAACTTTAAAATTTGGTTCTTCTTTACCATTAGACTGAATTATAAAATTTATTCACATAGATAAATATATTTATTAGTGTAATTAAATGACTGTGGTAAATCATTCACATGTTCCAATTATCTTTGCAGGCATGAAAGCAGTCATACCAGAGAGAAACCCTTTAAGTGCACTCTATGTGGTAAAGCCTTCCCCTATACCACTGTTCTCATATGGCATAAAAGAACACACACAGGAGAGAAGCCTTATAAATGTAATCAGTGTGGTAAAACCTTTGCAAAAAACAGTCATGTTGTGTGGCATAAAAGAACACACACTGGAGAGAAACCTTATGAGTGTAACCAGTGTGGTAAAGCCTTTGCACAAAACAGTCATCTCATAATCCATAAAAGAACACACACTGGAGAGAAACCTTATGAATGTAATGAGTGTGGCAAAGCCTTTGCACAAAACAGTCATCTCATAAGCCATAAAAGAACACACACTGGAGAGAAACCTTATGAATGTAATGAGTGTGGCAAAGCCTTTGCAGAAAACAGTACTCTCTTAAGCCACAAAAGAACACACACTGGAGAGAAACCTTATGAGTGTAAGCAGTGTGGTAAAGCCTTTGCACAAAACAGTCATCTCTTAAGCCACAAAAGAACACACACTGGAGAGAAACGTTATGAATGTGACGAATGTGGTAAAGCCTTTGCACGAAACAGTAATCTCATAAGCCATAAAACAGTAATCTCATAAGCCATACTGGAAAGAAACCTTATAGATATACGCAATGTGATAAAGTGTTTGCACAGTAGAGTAGTCTCTGAAAACATGAAAAAAAAAAAACAATGGAGAGGAGCCTTGTGAGGGTAATTAGGGTGATAAAGCCTTTGCATTTAACAATCATCTCCTAAGACAACCACACATTCTGGAGGGAAACCACATGAATATACCTATGTGGCAAAGCCTTTGCACATAACATCTCCTAATACATAAAAGAACACATACTGGAAAGAAGCTGTCTGTCTGTAACCAATGTGAATAAAACTTTTGGATTTTAGAATCATCTTCACACTCATGAAAGCAATCCTAATGGAAAGAAATCCTGTGAGTGCTTTTAACATGGTGAAACCATTCCACATTTGTATAATCTTCATCATCATGAAAGGATTCATAATGGAGGAAAACTTATGAATGTGTTAAAATGGTGAGGCTTTTCACAAATCTAGAGTCATCATCATCATAAAAGAATCCTTACTGGAGAGGAATTCTGTGACTATAAGCAATATGGAAAGGCCTTTGTGTTCTTTGGTCTACTGAGATCCAACAGAACTGAAAAACTAGCTCAATGGAAATGACCTCCCTTTTCTAAAGGGTAAAGGGAATACGGGGAATAGGAATGGAGGGTAGTACTGGGGGAGAGAAAGGAGGGGGACTTCAATTGGATTTTAAAGTAAATAAACTTATTTTTAAAAAGAATACAATGAATGGTGAATATCAATTACCTGCAACAGTATTATATAATAAGGTGTTTATGGAAGACTTATTGATAATCCTGATTCTCAATATTTACTGTTTTCAATTGCCTCACTTTACACAAGAAACTTTGAGTCCAGTGGATGAATATGCAGGGAATGGTGAACTAACACCAACCAGGAAGTACTCTGAGAGTAACACAACAGTGGCAGCCTGTAGAAGTTTCTTTGTGTACACATACCTATTGTTCCAGGGGTTCTATTGAAAACCATCACAACTCAGACTGAATTTTGAGATGTGAGGGAGGAGGCTTTCTTTTCCACATATGACTCTGCTTCTGGCCTAGATGGGTAACCATGTCAATGGTGCGTTTTCTCTGCCTGACTTCATCTGGAGAGTATCTTTACACATGGACACCACCAATCAAATTTGATAGATGGCCTTTGACACAGATCCCTGATAATTCTCCCCTCCCTTCAAATATCGGATAATTTGGATCTGTGTCCTTGTTCTTATTCATATAATAGGAATGTGCTCTTTAATGCAAATCAAGCATCCTTGAATTGCCTAGCATTAAACAATTATCTACACCTATGCTTGGAGCATCCCAGGCACTCCCCAAGGGATATAAGCCTCTGTTTTCTGTTTTCTGGAATTAAAGTTGAACTTACTTTCTGAGGTGGTTCCCAGAGTGGCTGACCACAGTTATGCTTGCAGGCTTTCCAAGCTTTATGCTAATCATCTTCTGCCCATTTTGCCTTCCTGGGCTGGTGGGAAACAGCCCTAGAGGCAGCAAGAGAATCTCGATCTCTGAAATGCTTGTGATGAAATGTCTCAAACTTCATAGCATTTCAAATTTCACATGTTTCTGGATGTGAAATGGTCAATCAAACAGTGTCTTGGGGTGGGACTCTTTAAAATGAGTTATACTTAGTGTTTAGTTCATGGTAAGGTTGCAGGCAAGCTTCTTGGGATGAAATCTTCTGTGGTGAGTACAGTGGCCTATAAAAAGAAATAAGAGCAGAAATTTTATTTCTCTGTTTTTAATAGCTGAGCACTGTTCTGATAATGTATGGGTGGATGGCAGAGGAGAGGAACTCCCCTTTTGAGTGGTCTAGGGAAAGGAGATGGGGGAAGATGGAGGGAGGGTGAGACCAGTATGAGTTGAGGGATTGACCTTCAATCAGCATATATAATAAATAAATTGTGAAAAATAAAAACAATTAATGAAATGTAGTAAGAAAAACAAAAAAAAGCAAAAATTTGAGTCTAGTTTGGGTAACTGCCCTCCCTCAAAGAGAAGAAAGAAGATATATAGAAAGAAAAGAAAAACAGAATCTTTGTCTTTGTCACCTTTCTTCCCTGTGGGCTCACTTGAAGATCACTATCCAATGGAGACCATGCTTTTCTCTCTGAAGTTCATGTTACCATAGAAGTAGGATTCAAACCTGGAACTAATGGCAGAGGTTCCTAGTTAAAATACCAAATCAAATCTACCTGCTATTTTCTCCCAGCAATCCTTCACTCCTTCCATGTTATCTGGTCTTCCAGGCTAGTACAGCCCATGCAAAACCCTGAATTCTCCTTCCCAGGGCCTGAGATAACCTCACTCCCCCCCTTACCCATCTATAGGCAAACTATTTTGGCTTTCTGCCACTGTCAATAGCCATGCAGTAGCAACAGCAAAACAGCTGCAGAACTCATGGAATGTGGCTCCCCTGTTAGCATAATCATGATGAGTTTGTCTTGGAGAAGAATAATCCCAAAAACTGATTTTCCAGAGGACTTTGTGTTCTTATGTAGCATATCTCTGCTTGTTGCCCTTATGATGTCCATAATCCTTATAACATGAGTTGTATGAAAACTTTAAGAAGGCTTCTAGCTCTTCACTGGGAAATATCACTGACATTTAAAATTAACAATGCTTGATCTCTTTTCACATGTTAACTGGAGCAGATTAATGAATTAACCACTGTCCTTGAAAGGAGCCATAGATATAGATTGTTAGCAATGACCATTATACTTAAAAACAATTTGGAAAAATAGATTGTTTAACAAGGTCAGGGAAGATGTTTGGCTCTGATGTAAAAAATCTTAGAGAACAATTTAAAGTTAAGAAAAGTACACTATTAATAGTAAGCCATGGATGTTTTAAAGTTGATGAGCGGAAACAATAGCCCAAGGTAGCATTGGCTGTCTGGGCACCCTCAAACTGAGTTTAAAACTGAGACAGCAGTTGATTCCTCTACATTTGTTTTTCCCCTCAGCTTCTTGATATGATTTAATAAAAATGATTAATGAGTAGATGCACACCCCTTTAAGTTTTAAAATACAGGTGCCAATACCATGCCATTTTTTATTACTGTTGCGCTATAGTACTACTTGAGATCTCGGATAAAGATACCTCCAGAAACTCTTTTATTGTACAGGCACTTTTTAAATCAATTCTGTTTTTTTTTTTGTTTGTTTTGTTTTGTTTTGTTTTTTCCATATGAAACTGAGAATTGTTCTTTCAAGGTCTGTAATGAGTTGTGCTGGTATTTTGATTGGAATTGCATTGACTCTTTAGATTTCTTTTGGTAGAGTGACCATTTTTTCCTATGTTAATCCTACCAATCCTGCAGTACGGGAGATCTTCTGATATCTTCCTTGAAGTTCTTTTTTTCATGCAAATCATCCACTTGCTTGATTAGAGTCACACCAAGGTACTTTATGTTATTTGTGGCTTTTGTGAAGGAGTTTTGTTTCCATAATTTCCTTCTGAGCCCATTTGTCTTTTGTATACAGGAGGGCTTCAGATCTTTTTAAATTTAATTTTGTATCCAGCCATTTTGCCAAAGGTGTTTATCAGCTGTAGGAGTTCCCTGGTTGAATTTTTAGGGTTATTCATGTATACTCTCACATCATCTGCAACACATGCTGGACAGGATGTGGAGAAAAGGGAACCCTTATCCATTGCTGGTGGGAATATAAACTTGTACAACCACTTTGGTAATCAATCTGGTGCTTTATCAGAAAATTATGAATAGTGCCTTTTGCAAAGGGGTTTTGTTTCCCTAACTTTCTTCTGAGCCCATTTGTCTTCTGTATACAGGAGGGCTTCACGGTTTTTTAAATTTAATTTTGTATCTAGTCATTTTGCTGAAGTTGTTTATCAGCTGTAGGAGTTCCCTGGTTGAATTTTTAGTGTTATTCATGTGTACTATCACATAATCTGCAACACAAGCTGGACTGGATGTGGAGAAAAGTGAACCCTCCTCGATTGCTGGTGGGAATATAAACTTGTACAACCACTTTGGAAATCAATCTGGTGCTTAGAAAATTATGAATAGTGCTACTAGAATATTCAGTTATACCAACCCTGGGCATATATTCAGAAGATTATCAACCATACAACAAGGACATTTACTCAACTCTACTCATAACAGCTTTATTGACAATAGCCAGAATCTGGAAACAAATTAGATGTCCCCAAACCGAGGAATAGACACAGAAATTGTGGCACGTTTATACAATGCAATACTATTTAGCAATTAAAAACAAGGAAATCAGCAGGCAAATGGATGCAACTAGAAAAGATCACTCTGAGTGAGGTATCCAGAAATAGAAAGACACTCATGGTATATCCTCACTTATATGTGGATATTAGTCAAATAATGTAGGATTAAAATACTAAAAACTATAGTCCTAAAGGATCTAAACAACAGGAAGACCCCTAGTGAAGATGCTTAATCCTCATTTAGAAGGGCAAAAATGGGATAGACATCAGGAATGAGAGAAGACAGGGAACAGGGCAGGAACCTACCACAGAGGGCCTCTGAAAGAATCTACCTAGCAGGGTATTAAAGCAGATGATTAGACTCATAGCCAAACTTTGGGCAGAGAGCATGGACTAATATGGAGGATTCAGGAGATAGAAAGACCTGGATGAGAAGAGCCTGAAGAGCATATTCTGAGGTCTCTCACTGACTGTCTATTTTCTCTATGGGCCTCTGAATTTGTCTCCAGCAGATGCAGGATGACACTTTTTTGATGATGGCTGAACAAGATACTGGTCTATGAGTATAGCAGAATTGTGGCAAGGGTCATTTAATTACTTTTAGTAGAGCATAGTATTTGGTTTTTCCCTAGAACCATGGGCTATGTAATTTCTTTTTCTTGATCAATAAACCAGTGTCAGGTGTGGATTGCATCATGTGAAGTGTGCCTTAAGTCAAACTATAGATTGGTTATTTACTCCTACAACTGTTGCACTAATATTGTCTTACAGGTAGGACTTTATTATAGTTCAAAAGTTTGGTAGCTGGGTTAGTGTTTATATTTCTTTTCTTGTAGTTACAGAATACTTCCCATATCAAAGTTGCTAGAATGTAGGTGTGGAGGTTCTATGTAGGCACAAGCTCTATTTATCTATGTTCAATGTAAGTGTAAGTGTTGTCTCAAGCAATAGGATATTCCAGTCATTTTGTGGAGAGCAACCTATAGTCTTGACAAAAGCATGTATTGTTTTGGCATTACAATCACACTACTTTGGCCAATACCTCAGTTAAATATAAACCATTACCAGTACTGGATGCTTAATTTAGTGACAAGAGATTTCCAGTTGGGACTTTCTTCTTGTGTGGTGATTTCATTTATATTGGCTTCTTATATGTATATATTTTAGAAAGTATCTATTGCATTAGGTTTCCACTGCACCAAACAAATGACCCTTAATTTTACCTGTCTTTCCTCATGTTACCTTTTCATTGCCCTCTTCCTTTCCCAATCCCCTTCAATTCTATCTTTTTAGCCCACCTTCCATTTGTTCCAAGTATTTATTTCCCTTTCCTATGGAGAAATTTCTGCCTCCCCTAACCTCCAGTTCTTAATCTGTATGTATCCCCTGCAATATTATGTTCAGTTGCTTGCATATCATACATCTTGCAACTAATATATACGTAAAAAAAAATACATACCCTATTTCTCTTTTGAGGTCTAGGTTCTCTCACTCTCAGTTACCTGCAAATGTACATTTACCTTCATGTTTCATGATTTGATTTTTTAAATGTCTGAGTAATATTTGATTATGTAAATGCACTAGTACTATAACAAAACATAGAAATACACACTGGAAAGCTAGAAATACACACTGGAAAAACAGATAAAATCTTCATAAATGGTGCTGACCAAACTAGATGTATATATGTAGAAACAAAAAATAGGAGCTTATTTTCACTGAAAGTCACCTCCAAATGGATTAAAACCTCACCAAAGTTCATATACAGTTAAAGCCATGAAGTCAGCACAGCTATTTGACAAAGATCCAGCATAGCTGAGTTGCATGTTACAATAGCCTTCATGCTATCTTTCAGGCTTGGTCTTGATCTCCACTTGCTACATGCTTCGAGGGTTTTCAATACATGTACAACCTGAGGACATTGGAGCAATGGAAAATTTTTTAATGAATCATTTATGCCTTCAGCCTGGAGTACTGCTTCTAAGCTTCCCTAGAAAAATCCTGAGCATACTGCTACTCTAATTTTTAGGGGGAATATCAATTATCTGGCCCTACATGAATGTCTTCCTCATGGAAGTTGTAACTCACATAAAAATGGCAGAAAACTCCTTATGAGACTTCAGCTCCAAGATAGTCTTGCAAAATCTACCCTTGTGCTTCCTCAAGAAGAAAATAATCAGAACAACATACTCTTAAAATGGCAAAAAAAGTTTCTAGAGCTAGGAGAGTTGATAGTATTTGAGATTAAATACATTGTACTTCTGTGTCCACAGATGATTACTTGGCATATAAGAGTTATATATGTTAGGAGTTATATATGGTATGTTCTCAATGACTAGATAAAGATGTAAATGAATGGCTGGAGATATTTTCACATTACACTAGGGTCTATAATGATGGACAAAGAATATTTTATAAAAATCATTTTTAAAGTGAGGTATTAGGGCCTCCTTTTTCCAGAAATATCAGCTTTCACAGTATCACTGTGGTGTTATATGACCAAAATAATGAAAGAATACCTAGATTTAGCACATAAGTAAATTCTACAAAGATATGAGGTATAGACAATGCATTATGCCAGGAATTGAATAATAACTGTTGCTGCTTTGGCGTAAATTGTTTTTCTTGAGGCTGTCCATTAAAATATGATAATATACTTCTTGGGACAAAGCAATATGCCAAAGCTGGCTTGAAGATATTCTATCTACTGCCATTGAATCTGATAATGCTTCCAACCTGAGAATGGGCTTTCAGGCTATGGCAAATATGCCTTCAGATTCTCAAAAATATCAGGTTATGGGACTGATGAAGAAAAATGATAGTAAAAGATAAAGTTTATCAATGATGACTAAATTTATGACCAAGAGACAGTTAAATCACCTGTCTGGGGACAAAAAGGATATAATCTATGTTTTAGAACAATGTGAATCTATCTTTTATTATTAAAGCTATATAAATAAAGAAGTACTCTGACTACCAGTGAGTCGAGACTCTAAGTTTCTTTGGACAACCATGTCTGACTCATTTCTGCCCCACCTTATCCTTCCCTCCTCTATGGAAACTATCTACTGCTGGGGTTGGTCCCCAATCTTTCACAACAATCTTTCTTTTCTTTCACAGTAGGGTGAATACTCACAACTGAAGATCTAGAGCTACATGCTTCATAGTAGATAGGACATGTGATATCTGTTTTCTGGATCTGACTTACCTAAATCAATATCATCATTTATATTTCTATATACTTATGTGCATACCATTTCACTTATCTATATCAGCTGAAGGATATTTAGGCGTTCCCATTTTGTACCTATTGTGAACAGAACAGCAATGAGCAGCATGGTTGAGAAAATATTTTTGAAGGAATATGTTGAGTCCATTGTGCATATGTCAAGGAGAGTTATAAGTTGTTCATATGGCAGATTTATTTTTATCATTTTGATAATTCTACACACTGATTTCTGCTGTGGATGTACAATTTTGCAAGCTCCCTTTGCCAGAGATCCAGGTTTTTGCCTGTCCAACAGAAGATGTCAACTGTCAACCTAATTCCTGTTTCCTCCAGAAAAATAAAATACTAAGGGAAAATATATATAGTACCTGTATTATTCATCACAATTACTATTTTGTAATTAAAATTTGAATATTTATATTGCCCACAAATTAAAAAGTAACATGTATAACCTACTAAAATGTGTATTCTTTTATTTTTTAATTTTTTATTTAAATTTTATTAATTATACTTTATTCATTTTGTATCCCCCCGTAAGCCCCTCCCTCCTCCCCTCCTGATCCCACCCTCCCTCCCCTTTCTGCATGCATGCCCCTCCCCAAGTCCACTGATAGGGGAGGTCCTCCTCTCCTTTCTGATCTTAGTCTATTAGTTCTCATCAAAAGTGGCTGCATTGTCCTCTTCTGTGGCCTGGTAAGGCTGCTCCACCCTCAGGGGGAGGTGATCAAAGAGCAGGCCAAACAGATTATGTCAGAGGCAGCCCCTCTTCCCATTACTATGTAACCCACTTGGACACCATGGGCTACATCTGTGCAGGAGTTCTAGGTTATCTCCATGAATAGTCCTTGGTTGGAGTATGAGTCTCTGGGAGGTTCCATGTGTTCAAATTTTCTTGTTCTGTTGCTCTCTTTGTGGAGACCCTGTCCTCTCCAGCTCTTACTATTTCACACTGCTTACATAATATTCCCTGCACTATGCCCGACAGTTGGCCATCAGGCTCAGCATCTGCTTTGATAGTCTGCAGGGCAGAGGCTTTCAGAGGCCCTCAGTGGTAGGTTCCTAGTTTGTTTCCTGTTTTCTTCTTCTGGCTTTCAGAGGCCCTCTGTAGCAGGATCCTAGGTTGTTTCCTGATTTATTCTTTTTCTGATGTCCATCCTCTTTGCCTTTCAGGATGGGGATTGAGTGTTTTAGTTAGGGTCCTCTCTCTTGCTTAGTTTCTTTAGATGTACAGATTTTAGTGGGTTTCTCCTATGTTGTATGTCTATATGAGTGACTATATACCGTGTGTGTCTTTTTGCTTCTGGGACAACTCATTCAGGATGATCCAACCATTTACCTGCAAATTTCATGATTTCCTTATTTTTCATTGCTGAGTAATATTCCATTGAATAGATGTACCACCATTTCTGCATCCATTCTTCAGTTAAGGGGCATCTGGGCTGTTTCCAGCTTCTGACTATTACAAATAAAGCTGCTACAAACATGGTTGAGCAAATGTCCTTTTTGTGTACTTGAGCCTCTTTTGGATATATGCCAGGGAGCAGTATGGCTGGATCTTAAGGAAGCGCTATTCCTAGTTGTCTGAGAAAGTGCCAGATTGATTTCCAGAGTGGTTGTACAAGTTTACATTCCCACCAGCAGTGGAGAAGGGTTCCCCTTTCTCCACAACCTCTCCAGCATGTGTTGTCATTTGAGTTTTTGATCTTGGCCATTCTGATGGGTGTAAGGTGAAATCTCAGGGTTGTTTTGATTTGCATTTCCCTAATGGCTAATGAGGTTGAGCATTTCTTTAAATGCTTCTCTGCCATTCGATATTCCTCTACAGAGAGTTCTCTGTTTAGCTCTGTTCCCCATATTTTAAGTGGGTTACTTGGTTTGCTGCTTTTCAGCTTCTTTAGTTCTTTATATATACTGGATATGAGTCCTCTTTCAGATAAAGGGTTGGTGAAGATTCTTTCCCAATCTGTAGGAGGTCGCTTTGTTATGATGATGGTGTCCTTTGCTTTGCAGAAGCTTTTCAGTTTCATGAGGTCCCATTTATTGATTGTTGCTCTTAGACCCTATGCTGTTGGTGTTTTGTTCAGGAAATTGTCTCCTGTGCCAATGAGTTCTAGGGTATTCCCCACTTTTTTTTTCTAGCCGATTTAATATCTCTGGTTTTATGTTGAGGTCTTTGATCCACTTGGACTTCAGTTTTTTGCAGGGTGATAAGTTTGGATCTATTTTCATTTTTCTACATGTAGACATCCAGTTGGACCAGCACCATTTGTTGAAGATGCTATCTTTTTTCCATTGTATGGTTTTGGCATCTTTGTCAAATATCAGTTGTCCATAAGGGTGTGGGTTTATTTCTGGGTCTTCTGTTCAGCTCCATTGATCCACCATTCTGTTTCTATGCCAGTACCATGCAGGTTTTATAACTGTTGCTCTATAGTACAGCTTGAGATCAGGGATGGAGATACCTCCAGAAGATCTTTTATTGTAGAGGATTGTTTTAGCAATTCTGGGTTTGTTATTCCATACGAAGTTGAAAATTTTTCTTTCCAGGTCTGTAAAGAATTGTGTTGGCAATTTGATGGGAATTGCATTAAATCTATAGATTCCTTTTGGTAAGATAGCCATTTTTACAATGTTAATCCTGCCAAGCCATGAGCATGGGAGATCTTTCCATCTTCTCATATCTTCTTCTAGTTCTTTCTTCAGAGATTTGAATTTTTTTTCATACAAGTTTTTGACTTCCTTGGTTAGAGTTACTCCAAGGTACCTTATGTCATTTGTGGCTATTGTGAAGGGTGTTGTTTCCCTAATTTCTTTCTCAGCCCTTTTGTCTTTTGTATATAGGAGGGCTACTGATTTTTTTAGTTAATTTTGTATCCGGCCACTTTGCTGAAGGTGTTTATCAGCTGTAGGAGTTCCCTGGTAGAGTTTTTGGGGTCACTCACGTATACTATCATATCATCTGCAAATAGTGATAATTTGACTTCTTCCTTTCCAATTTGTATCCCCTTGATCTCCTTCAACTGTCTTATTGCTATAGCAAGGACTTCCAGAACTATGTTGAAGAGATATGGAGAGAGTGGGCAGCCTTGCCTTGTCCCTGAATTCAGTGGGAGTGCTTTATGTTTCTCTCCATTTAGCTTGATGTTGGCTATAGGTTTGCTGTATATTGCCTTAACTATGTTTAGATATGTGCCTTGTATCCCTGATCTCTCCAATACCTTAAACATGAATGGATGTTGGATTTTGTCAAAGGCTTTTTTAGCATCTAGGGAGATTATCATGTGGTTTTTTTCTTTCAGTTTGTTAATATGGTGGATCACATTGATGGATTTCCGTATATTGATCCACCCCTGCATACCTGGGATGAAGCCTACTTGGTCATGGTGGATGATATCTTTGATGTGTTCTTGGATTCAGTTTGCGAGTATTTTGTTGAGTATTTTTGCATCAATGTTCATAAGGGAGATTGGCCTGAAGTTCACTTTTTTGGTTAGGTTTTTGTGAGGTTTAGGTACCAAGGTGACTGTGGCTTCATAGAATGAGTTTGGTAATGTTGCTTCTGTTTTGATTTTGTGGAATAGTTTGAAGAGAACTGGAGTTAGCTCTTTTTTGAATGTCTGGTAGAATTCTGGGCTGAAACCATCAGGTCCTGGGCTTTTTTTGGATGGGAGACTTTCGATGACTGCTTCTATTTCCTTGGGGGATATGGGACTATTTAATTGATTTACCTGGTCCTCATTTAGCTTTGGTAAGTGGAATCGATCAAGAAAATTGTCCATTTCATTTAAATTTTCAAGTTTTGTTCCATATAGACTTTTGAAGTAAGTCCTAATGATTGCTTTCATTTCCTCAGTGTCTGTAGTTATGTCCCCCTTTTCATTTCTGATTTTGTTGATTTGGGTGGTGTCTCTCTGCCTTTTAGTTAGCCTGGCTAAGGGTTTGTCGATCTTGTTGATTTTCTCAAAGAACCAGCTCTTGGTTTCATTGATTCTTTAATTGTTCTATTTGTTTCCAATTGATTGATTTCAGCCCTGAGTTTGATTATTTCCAGCCATCTGCTCCTTCTTGGTGTGTCTGCTTCTTCTTTTTCTAGGGTTTTTAAGTGAGCCATTAAGTTGCTTGAATGAGCTGTCTCGAATTTCTTCTTGAAGGCACTTAGTGCTCTGAACTTTCCTCTTAGCACTGCCTTCATTGTGTCTCACAAGTTTGGGTATGTTGTGTCTTCATTTTCATTGATTTTTAGAAAGACTTTAATTTCTTTCTTTATTTCTTCCCTGACCCAGCTGTCATTTAGTAACAAGTTTTTCAGTTTCCATGTGTGTGTAGGGTTTTTGCTATTTCTGTTATTGTTGAGGTCCAGCTTTATTCCATGGTGATCAGACAAGATACAATGGATTATTTCAATCTTCTTGTATCTGTTGAGGCTTGCTTTGTGACCCACTATATGGTCTATTTTGGAGAAGGCTCCATGAGGTGCTGAGAAGAAGGTAAATTCTTTTGTGTTTGGGTGTAAAGTTCTGTGAATGTCTGTTAGGTCCATTTGATTCATGACCTCTGTCAGAGACATTGTTTCTTTGTTTAATTTCTGTTTTGTTGACCTGTCCTTTGTTGACAGTGGGGTGTTGAAGTCTCTCACTATTAATGTGTGGGGATCTATATGTGCTTGAAATTTTATCAATGTTTCTTTAACAAATGTGGGTGCTCTTGTATTTGGGGCATAGATGTTCAGGATTGTGATGTCTTCCTGGTGGAATTTTTTCTTGATGAGTATGAAGTGTCCTTCCCCATTGTTTTTATTAATTTTGGTTGAAAGTCTATTTTATCAGATATTAGAGTGGCTACTCTTGCTTGCTTCTTGGGTCCATTTGCTTGGAAAGTGGTCTTCCAACCCTTTACCCTCAGGTAATTTCTCTCTTTGTGCCTTAGGTGTGTTTCTTGTATGCAACAGATTGCTGGGTTTTGTTTACATATCCAACTGCCACAGAGGGCCTCTGAAAGCCTCTGCCCTGCAGACTATCAAAGCTGATGCTGAGCCTGATAGCCAACTGTCGGGCTGAGTGAATGGAATTTTATATAAGAAGTGGGAAATAGCAAGAGCTGGAGAGGACAGGAAGGAGAGCAACAGAACAAGAAAATCTGAACACAGGGAACTTCCCAGAGACTCATACTCCAACCAAGGACTATTCATGGAGATAACCTAGAACCCCTGTACAGATGTAGCCCATGGAAGTTAAGTGTCCAAGTGTGTTACATAGTAATGGGAAGAGGGACTGCCTCTGACACAATCTGATTGGCCTGCCCTTTGATCACCTCCCCCTGAGGGGGGAGCAGCCATACCAGGCCACAGAAGAAGACAATGCAGCCGTTCCTGATGTGATCTGATAGACTAAGATCAGAAGGAAGGAGAGGAGGACCTCCCCTATCAGTGGACTTGGGGAGGAGCATGCATGCAGATAGGGGAGGAAGGGTAGGATCGGGAGGGGAGGAGGGAGGGGCTCATGGGGGGATCCAAAATGAATAAAGTGTAATTAATAATAATAATAAAAAAGAAAGAAAAGTGTTCTGTCTATATTTTTAAGATCTCAATAAACAAAATGTTGTAATTTATGTAAGAGATATTAATTTATGTATATATTATTATTTATTCTTCCATCATTTTTTCTTCCAGTTTTTACCCTCTAGAGTTTTAAATAAATACTCTTTGCTCTTTTGAAAATTCAAGCCACTTTTTCATAAACTTTTTATATGCTTAACATGTCAAATTTTGATTTGTAATATGTTATGCTATATTATGATACCAGGAATATAAAACATACCACTGAATTTTATCAGGGGTATTTATTATAAATAGTATTACAGGAAAAGGAAAATGTGTAGAAATGAAATACTATTCTTTTCAGTTGTTGTTAGGAGACAGTTGCCTAAGTCCACTCATCCCAGGAAAAAAAAACACATTTTTATTGATTATTACAATTAATTCACTTTGTATACTGAATGTAGGCCCACCCCTCACCTTCTGCCTGTCACAACCTACCTCCTACTTCTCTCCCTATATCCCTTTCCTAGTCCACTTATAGGGGAAGTCCTCCTCCCCTATTATATTATACTAGCCTATGTTATCTAAACTGACTAGGAATGGCTGCACCCGCTTCTTCTATGGCCTGGCAAGGCTGCACCTCTCAGGAGTAGGTGATCAAAGAGCCAGCCACTGAGTTCATGTCAGAGAAAGCCCTTCCTACCCTTACTAGGAAATCCACATGGAGACTGAGATACTTATGGGCTACATCTGAACAGGGGCTCTAGTTGTTCTCCATGCATGGTCCTTGGTTGGAGCAGGAACCCCAGGGCCCATATTTATTTTTGCTCTTTTGGTCTCCTTGTGGAGTGCCTGGCCTATCCAGATCTTTATCTCCTGAATCTTCCAAATGATTCTGTGCTCTCTACCCAAAGTTTTGCTATCAGTCTAAGCATCTGCTTCAATACCCTCCTAGGTAGATTCTTTTAGAGGGCCTCTGTGCTAGGTTCCTGCCCTGTTCCCTGTCTTCTCACATTAACAATGTCTATCCCATTTGCCTTTCTGAATGAGGATTAAACATCTTCCCTGTGGTCCTCCCTGTTGGTTAGCTTCCTTAGGACTATAGATTTTCATATGCTTCATTCTATATTACATGACTAATATCCACTTAGAAGTGAGTATATACCATGTGTGTCTTTCTGAGTCTGATACCTCACTGAAGATGATCTTTCCTAGTTTTATCCATTTGCCTGCTGATTTCCTTGTTATTAAATACCGAGTAGTACTGCCCTGTGTAAATGTGCCACAATTTCTGTATCCACTCCTCAGTTGTGGGACATCATCTAGGTTGTTTCCAGATTCTGGCTATTATGAACAAAGCTGCTATGAGAATAGTTGAGCAAATGTCCTTGTTGTATGGTTCAGAATCTTCTGAATGTATGCCCAGGGGTTGTATAGCTGAATCTTGAAGTAGCATTATTCATAATTTTCTGAGAAAGCACCAGTCTGATTTCCAAAGTGGTTGTACAAGTTTACATTTCCATCAGCAATGGAGGAGGATTCCCTTTTCTCCATATCCAATCCAGCATGTGTTGCAGATGATGTGATAGTACAAATGAATAACCCTAAAAATTCAACCAGGGAACTCCTACAACTGATAAACACCTTCAGTACGGTGGCTGGATACAAAATTAAATAAAAATATATCTGAAGCCTTCCTGTATACAAAAGACAAAACTTTAAGGAAGATATCAGAAGATGGAAAGATCTCCCATGCTCCAAGATTGGTGGGATTAACATAGTAAAACATGGCCACTCTACCAAAAGAAATCTCCAGACTCAATGGAATTACAATCAAAATACCAACACAACTCTTTACAGACCTTGAAAGAACAATTCTCAGTTTCATATGGAAAACAAAAAACCCAGAATTGATAAAAAACATGCCTGTACAATAAGAGATTTCCTGGTGGTAATTTCATCATGGATCTCAAGTAGTACTATAGAGCAACAGTAATAAAAAGTGGCATGGCACTGGCACCTGTACTTTAAATCTTAAAGGGGTGTACATCTACTCATTAATTGTTTTTATTAAATCATCAAGAATCTGAGGGGAAAAAACAAATATAGGGGAATCTCAGTTTTAGAGATTCTCAGTTTTAGACCCAGTTTGAGAGTGCCCAGGCTGCCAATGCTACGTTGGACTATTGTTTCAGCTCAAACCTTAAAACATCCCTGGCTTTACTATTAATAGTGTACTTTTATTAACTGAAAATTGTTCTCTAAGATTTTTACACCAGAGACATCAGCAAAAACATCTTCCCTGACCTTGTTAAACAATCTATTTTTCCAAAATCTTTCTAAGTATAATTGTGATTGCTAACAATCTATATCCATGGTTCCTTTCAAAGGCAGTGGTTAATTCACTAATCTGCTCTAGTAAACATGTGAAAAGAGATCAAGCGTTGTTAATTTTAAATGCCAGTGATATTGCCCAGTGAAGGGCTAGAAGCCTCCTTATAGTTTTCATACACCTCATGTTTTGAGGAATATGGGCATCATAAGGACAACAAGCAGAGATATGCTACATAAGAACTCAAAGTCCTCAGGAAAGGCAGTTCTTGGGATTATGCTTCTCCAAGACAAACTCATCATGACTATGCTAACAGGAGAGCCATATTCCATGAATTCTACAGCTGTTCTGCTATTGTTCCTGCATGACTCTTGACAGGACCACGTAGCCAAAATAGTTTGCCTATATATGGGTGAGGGGGGAGTAAGGTTAGCTCAGGCCCTGGGAAGGAGAATTCAGGGTATTGCATGGGCTGTACTAGCCTGGATAACCAGATAACATGGAAGGAGTGAAGGATTGCTGGGAGAAAATGGCAGGTAGATGTGATTTGATGTGTTAACTAGGAACCTCTGCCATTAGTTCCAGGTTTGAATCCTACTTCTATGGTAACATAAACTTCATAGAGAAAAGCATAGTCTCCATTGGATAGTGATCTTCAAGTGAGCCCACAGAGAAGAAAAGTGACAAAGACAAAGATTCTGTTTTTCTTTTCTTTCTATATATCTTCTTTATTCTCTTTGAGGGAGGGCGGCTACCCAAACTAGACTCAAATTTTTGCTTTTTTGTTTTGTTTTACTTGCTATATTTTATTTTATTAATTGTTTTTATTTTTCACAATTTATTCATTATATATGCTGACTGAGGGTCATTCCCTCTACTTCTACTGGTCCCATCCTCCCTCCATATTCCCCCATTCCCTTTCTCTAGACCACTCAAAAGGGGAGTTTCTCTCCTCTGCCATCCACCCATACATTATCAGAACAGTACTCAGCTATTAAAAACAGAGAAATTAAATTTTCTGCTCTTATTTCTTTTCCATGGGCCACTGTACTCACCTCAGAAGATTTCATACCATGAAGCTTGCCTGCAACCTTACCTTGAACTAAACACTAAGTATAACTCATTTTAATGAGTCCCATCCCAAGATACTGTTTGATTGACCATCTCAAATCCAGAAACATGTGAAATTTGAAATGCTATGCAGTCTTAAATATTTTTTCACAGGCATTTCAGAGAATGTGATTCTCTTGCTGCCTGGAGGGCTGTTTCCCACCAGCCCAGGAAGGCATGAGGGGCACAAGATGAGTAGTATAAAGCTTGGAAAGCTCACGAGCATAACAATGGTTAGCCACTCTGGGAGCCACCTCAGAAAGTAAGTTCAACTTTAATTCCTGAAAACAGAACACAGTGGCTTATATCCCTTGGGGAGTACCTGGGATGCTCCAAGCATAGGTGTAGATAATTGTTTAATACTAGGAAATTCAAGAATGCTAGATTTGCATTAAACAGCACATTCCTATTATATGAATAAGAAGAACAGGAACACAGAACCAAATTATCCTATATTTGAAGGGAGGGGAGAGTTATCAGGGATCTGTGTCAAAGGCCATCTATCAAATTTGATTGGTGGTTTCCGTGTCTAAAGATACTCTCCAGATGAAGTCAGGCAGAGAAAACGCACCATTGACATGGTTACCCATCTAGGCCAGAAGCAGAGTCATACATGGAAAATAAAGCCTCCTCCCTCATATCTCAAAATTCAGTGTGGGTTGTGATGATTTTCAATAGAACCCCTGGAACAATAGGTATGTGTACACAAAGAACTTCTACAGGCTACCACTGTTGTGTTACTCTCAGAGAACTTCCTGGCTGGTGTTAGTTCAACATTCCCTACATATTCATCCACTGGACTAAAAGTTTCTTGTGTAAAGTGAGGCAATTGAAAACAGTAAATGTTGAGAATCAGGATTATCAATAAGTCTTCCATAAACACTTTATTATATAATACTGTTGCATTTAATTGATATTTACCATTCATTGTATTCTTTTTAAAAATAAGTTTATTTACTTTAAATTCCAATCATAGTCCCCCTCCCTTCTCTCCCCCAGAACTACCTTCCTTTCCTATTGCCCTTATTCCCTTTCCCCTCCAGAAATGGGAGGTCATTTCCATTGAGCTAGTTTTTCAGTTCTGTTGGATCTCATTGGACCAAAGAACACAAAGGTCTTTCTACATTGCTTATAGTCACAGAATTCCTCTCCAGTAAGGTAATTTTGATGATGATGATGACTCTAGATTTGTGCAAGGCCTCACCATTTTAACACATTCATAAGTTCTCGCCAGTATGAATCCTTTCATGAAGATGAAAATTATACAAATGTGGAATAGTTTCGCCTTGTTAAAAGCACTCATAGGCTTTTTGTCCATTAGGATTTCTTTCATGAGTTTGAAATTGATTATGAAGTGCAAAAGTTTATTCACATTGATTGCAGTCAGACAGCTTCTTTCCAGTATGTGTTCTTTTATTTATTAGGAGAAGTTATGTTCAAAGGCTTTGCCACATAGTTATATTCATATGGTTTCCCTCCACAATGTGTTGTTGTCTTAGGAGATGAATATTACATGCAAAGGCTTTATCACACTAATTACCCTCACCAGGCATCTCTCCACTGTGTGTCTTTTCTTGTTTGTGGATACCACTCTGCTGTTCAAAGGCTTTATCATACTGGGTATATTCATAAGGTTTCTTTATAATATGTGTTCTTTTATGGCTTATGACATGACTTTTTTGTGGAAAGGCTTTACTGCACTGGTTACATTCATAAGGTTTCTCTCCAGTGTGTGTTCTTTTATGTCTTAAGAGAGTACTGTTTTCTGCAAAGGCTTTACCACACTGGTTACATTCATAAGGTTTCTCTCCAGTATGTGTTCTTTTATGTCTTAAGAGAGTACTGTTTTCTGCAAAGGCTTTACCACACTGGTTACATTCATAAGGTTTCTCTCCAGTATGTGTTCTTTTATGGCTTATGAGATGACTTTTTTGTGCAAAGGCTTTACCACACTTGTCACATTCATAAGGTTTCTCTCCAGTGTGTGTTCTTTTATGTCTTATGAGATGACTGCTTTTTGCAAAGGCTTTACCACACTGGTTACATTCATAAGGTTTCTCTCCAGTGTGTGTTCTTTTATGGCTAAAGAGAGTAATGTTTTCTGCAAAGGCTTTACCACACTGGTTACATTCATAAGGTTTCTCTCCAGTGTGTGTTCTTTTATGTCTTAAGAGAGTACTGTTTTCTGCAAAGGCTTTACCACACTGGTTACATTCATAAGGTTTCTCTCCAGTATGTGTTTTTCTATGGCTTATGAGATGACTCTTTTGTGCAAACACTTTACCACATTGATTACATTTGAAAGGCTTCTCTCCAGTGTGTGCTCTTTTATGCCTTATGAGATCACTGGTATAGGAGAAGACTTTACCACATACAGTGCATTTAGAAGGTTTCTCTCCAGTACGACTGCTTGCATGCCTGCACAGATAATTACCACATGTGAAAGATTTACCACAATCAGTGCTTTACACTAATAAATATATTTATCTATATTAATTAATTTCATAATTTGATCTAATCGTAAAGGAGAATCAAATTTTAAAGTTTTATCATGTTATTTACATTAATGGTTTTTCCCTTTATTATGGGTATTTTTGAAGATCTCTGTGATGGTAAGAGCATTTGTTACGTGGTTCACTTTTATAGCTTCATTTTTCTATAAGAGTTATATATATATATATACATACATATATATTATTGTAAGAATACAGACCTTTACCACAGCAATCCCATTTGCATTGTTTTTACTGTATGAATGACACTTCCTTTGCAAAGTGAGCCACGAGAAGCAGAAGAAGTTCCAAATTCTTAGTATTCATAGGTATTTTCAGCAGTATTAGTTGCTGATGAATTCTCAGTGAAGTTGCAAAACCAATTAATAGTAACCGTTTATCACATTCAGAAAATCTACTCAAAGTGGGGACTACTACAAAATTAATTGTTCTTGGAGAAAGACAGGTACACTGCTTCTTTCAATATTCCTCTGCTCATGTGCCTTACAAACATTGTGACATATGATATACCTATTTAAATTACAAGAATAATAAAGGATTCCCTCACTGAATTAACACAGTTTGTTTTTTGTTAATCATAGACATGCCATATAGGGATTAAGGTTTCTCCACAACAATATTCTTGACTCTCATAAGCTGCTCCTTTCACTAAACTTTACAATATGACTGCATGAATATGAGTAACAGTGGTTGTTATTAGAAAGTTTTGGACACATACTGATCACCTATTCAATATGTATACCTCTTACAATATCTGAGTAGATAAAATGAGACTAAACAGATTGGCAGTTCAACTCAGTAGCTGTAATGTCTATATGATTTAAATGGTATTTTCTGTTACAACATTATTTTATTTTCTTCTATCTTAAGGAATGCCTTGCAAACACAAATCAGATACCTGACATTGAGGTAAATGGAATTGTGAGATCATAATGATGATCAGTATACTTAAAGCACTGCTGTTTTTACACTGTTGCTTTTCTTTAAAACCTACAGGACACAGCCAGGTGTGCTGCTACGTGCCTTTAATCCATGCATTCGTGGAGGCAGAAACAGGCAGGTATGTGTGATTTCGAGGTCAGGCTGGTTGAACAAGCAAGTCTAAGAAAGTCACAGATACCCAGAAAAAATTCTATTTCAAAAACAGAAAATAAAAAGCAGCCAATAAACAAACAAACAAACAAAAAAACACCAAACTTCCAGGACACATTAAAATTTAAGATTTATATCTGTATCAACATGCACATAAATTTACCTTTTATTACTTGTAGAACTTTGAAAATGTTCTTCAATATTATGGTCATCCCAATTGTAGCCTAAAATATAGTACCAGAAAATATATATTATTGGAAATATCATGTTATTATTAAGGCAAAACTTAAATCACTATCTTCTGTGACCCTTAGAACCATGCCTGTTTTATTTACCTCATTCCTCCTCATTCTCAATTGGAATTAAAGAAGAGGATCAATAACTAAGTAAGAGTTGTCTTTTTATTTTAAAAGTGAAAGAAAAATTGCAGTCTTACCTATAGCAGTGAGGTTTTCACAGGTCTCTAGCGTCACAACTTTGTAGAGTTGCTTCTGGGAAGGTTCCAGCAAGGCCCACTCTTCTTGGCTGAATTTCACATGGACATCATTAAATGTCACTGAATTCTAAAATATACCATACATTTGTAAAAAAGAAAGACTGGCAACAATATAAATTTATATTTCATTGGCAATATAATCATATAATTCTAATGCTTCTTCCATTTATTTTCTGACACAGAAGTGCTAGTGTTAGACAGTTGGGTGCTGTGCATCAGGTGAAGGATGGGAGAAGAAAAAGCCTAAAGGTTAGATTGTAAAGGAAAAAAAGGCTTGCTTTGAAAACCTGTGTTAAAGGTTTTGTATTGGTTTGTAAGACATTAATATGAAGTAGCCATTAGTTGGGTTCTTGAGTGATCTATGAATCATCTTCAGTTACTTGGGTGAGTAGGTCAGGACACTTTCATGAGACAGGTGGAAGGAAAAAACAGGCATATTTTATCTAGCAACAAATGATATGTGGCTATCAGGTGACAGTGAACAGATGGGTGGTGTCAGTCAAAAGACAACATGGCACTGGATATCATGTTTTGACCAGGGATCAGAGATGTGGCATACCAGTATATGAAAATGGGGGCTCATATATTTGTGGAAGGGAAATTGTACTACAGTGAACAGATGGATAAAAATAATGTGAGTGGCAAGCAACAATAATCATAGCTGATAACATCATATTTCTGAGTTCCCAGACAAAAGAAAAGGCATAGAACACATGATTATTCTTTGATCATTGTTTTGTTTATTCTCCTTTCTAAATCATGTATAGTCTATAGTTTAAAAATAAAGATTAAAACTTTTCTATTAAAACATAAGTGTTAATGTTATCACTAAGTCATTTTAGAAGAAAACTGAATAATGAAGTTTAACTATGTCATATCGGAACTCTTTTGAATAGGATATAGCTTTTGAATAGTCATGGTAATTAATGTGGACAAAGACAGACAGAAGAGAGAGAAATAGAAAGAGAGAGACAGAGAAACACAGAGAAATTAAGAGATGAGCAGTACTAAGTACACATCAGAGAAATTTATGAACAGTTACTAACTACAAAAATTATGGACAAGCTGGGTGTATTCTATTATGCCTTAATTCCATCACTCAGGAGGCAGACGCAAGTGTATCTTATTGAATTGGATGCCAGCATGATCTATGCAAAAAGTTCCAGGACAGCTAGACCTATATAGTAAGACAGAGCCTCCCCTAAAATTCAATCAAACAAACATAAAAGATTGAAAGAACTCAGAAGTCTTAACTGAAGCTTGTACAAGAAATTACACATCCACTCCAGTTGTGTATTCCTTTTCCAGAAATCTGCACTGCCCCAGCTTAAAATTTAACTCTAATAACATCTTACTAAAAGGGAATGCATGTTTAAACAGCTAAAAATAGAAAAATGAAAATATTAGCAATGTCAATGCTGATCATAAATAAGCAACATAAGGTAGAAGAGATGGCTCAGCAGTGAGGAGCTCTTGCTACTCCTCCAAATAAGTGGGCTCAATTGTCATTGTTTACCTGGAACCCACTACTATCAGTTCATGAGTTCTGAACACATCTTCAAACTATAGTGAAGATCAGGCACACAAGAGATGCATATTCCTGCATACATTCAAAATACTCATATTCAGTAAAAATTAAAAACAGATCCCAGCTGGAAGGGCTGAACTCACACTGTGTCTGATCAGCAGGGTAGCAGAGACTGCACAGTGACCAATAGTTGGAACTGTGGGCCTCCAAACACCACTGACTGTATTTACCAGGTGAAATGAGAAAAGCAATTGGGTTCAACCTCAGAGCACTCAGCTAATCCCTTGAAAATTTCTTGGGATGTTTTAGCAGGAATAAGGTTTTCAAGCAAATTGACCCAAGAAGCAAGCAGGAGTAACCATTCTAATATCTAATAAAACAGACTTTCACCAAAAATTAATTGAAAGAGATGAGAAAGGGGTAATCCAAGATGGCGGTGCTGGGATGACACTGTCTGAGGAGCAGGGCAGCAATATTGGTACAGTGACTAAGAGGCTGAACTCTAGACTCTAAAACAAAAGCAATTGTGTTTCCCAGGTGAGAGGAAACTCCACGGAGTGGGAATAAGTCGGGTCTACTCTCAGGTCACCCAGCAAGAACCCAGAAGAAACCCCAGGTCACACAGTCACTGGGTCACTTGACCAGAAGCACACTCTTGCATATCCTGATCACCTTCCCAGGCTGAACTGTGCACCCCAGGGCACAAGAGACTGGGAGTCCCAGTCTTGAGAAAACCCCAGAGAAGGAAGCAAGTAGGGCTGACCTCAGGTCAACCAGTCTATCCCTGGAAAAGTTCCTGCAGACCTGCAGGCACAAAGCAGCCAGCCCTGAGTGGGGCTCCAGCTGCCCACCCTAAAACTAACTCTCCATCACAGACAGAACTGTGTACCCCAGGGCACTAGAGGCTGGGTTTTCCTGTTGGGAGAAAACCCCACAGGGAGGGAAACAGCAGGTCCCAGCTTAGAGTACTCAGCTGACCCCCCACCACCACTAACACCACACATACGGGAATGTTCTCAGAAAAAGTTCTCAGGTTCCTCTCCAGTCACCAGCTTGGAGCCACCACTCGCAAGCAAGTGCCTACTCACTCCACACGCCCCCTCCCTAACAGTACAGACTGGCTTTTTCTGTTGAGAAAAAACCCAAAGGTGGCGGAAATATCTGGCCCTACCTCAGGACACCTAGCTCTAGAAAAGTTTCTGGTTATCCACAGGCTCCAGGCTCTAGCCTCCTGCTGCACACATGAGAGTAGTGCTCACATACCACTGATTACCACTTGGGTACTGGGGCAGAGAGCCCCAAACTCAGACCTCCAGAAGCCTGGGTTCCCTAAGATCAACCCCCAAATACTGCTCCAAGGGACAATGAGTTTTCCCTAATTAAACTGACCAAACCACAAGGCACCCAGGTTACAGCAGCAGCTCACTAAATTTACAGCAAGAGGGAAGCTGTCTCCAGGACTTCTCTGGATGAGAGGGTAGTTCCCTTTACTAATGAATACCACAATTACTACTCAGGTCTGCATGCCTGAGATGAGCTGTGGCAATTCCTGAAAAACACCTGCCATTCAGTGACCATACCTAAAAAATGGAGGAGAGCTCCTTTGGGAAAAAATCATCTTCCTGCCAAGGTGATTCCACCCACCACAGGATCCCAGGAAGTACCAGAAACTAACCCCCAACACCTAAGATAGCCTAATGGGTAGAGGCTAGCATAAAAGCTCAACCAACAAAAGACAGAGCAATATTGCATCCCTAGAACAAGTTATCCAGGAGCAAGCATCCCTGGAGCAAGCAGCCCTGGATAACCCAGCGTAAATGAAATTCAAGAAGATGACCTTACATCTGTGCTTATGAACAGGATAATAGAGGAAACAAATAAACTTCGTAAAGACCTAGATGCAGATAAAGTCAAACAGAATATTGCCATTTGCAAAGAAATAGAAGATGATAAAGACAAAGTGATTGTGGCTATCCTTAAAGAAATACAGGAAGTTGCAGCCAAACAATTTGTGGCCTTTAGAGAGGAAATACTTAAATCCCTGAAAGAAATTAAAGAAACAGAGGATTGTTCAAACAAACAGCTGAAGGAATTGAAGGAAAATAGTCAGAGAGGTGAAGGAAATCAATAAAATGGCTCAAGATCTGATGATAGAATTGGAAAAATTAAAGAAAACACAAATGGAGGAGATTGTGGAGAGAAAGAACTTAGGGAAGAAAACAGGAACTACAGAGTTAAGCATAATGAATAGACTATGAGAGGGAAGAAAGAATCTCAGGTGTGGAAGACACAATGGAAGAAATAGATGTAGCTATCAAAGAAAATGTTAAATCTAAAAAATTCCTGACATAGACCATCCAAGACAACATGAAAAGCAAAACCTAAAAATAATAGGAATAGAGGAAAAAGAAGATTCCCTCCTCCAAGGCCCAGAAAATATTTTCAACAAAATCATAGAAGAAAATTTCCCCAACTTAAAAGAGAGGTCTATAAGAATATAAGAGGCCTACAGAAAACCCAATAAATTAGACCAGAATAGAAAATCCTCCCACCACATAATAAATGGTAAGTATACAGAACAAAGAAAAAATACTAAAAGCTGCAAAGGAAAAAGGCCAAGTAACATATAATGGCAAACCCATTAGAATCACACCTGATTTCTCAACAGAGACTATGAAAGCCAGAAGGGCCTGAACAGATATCATGCAGACCCTAAGAGAACACAGTTGACCGCCCAGGCTACTATACCCAGCAAAAGTCTCAGTCATCATAGATGGAGCAAACAAGATATTTAATGACAAAAACAAATTTAAACAATACCTACGCACAAATCCAGAGGTACAGAAGCTCCTAGAAGGAAACCTACAACCCAGGAAAGCTAACTACATTCAGGAAAACACAGGAAATAAATAATGTCACTACAGCAAAACTAAAAGTAACCAAGCACACAAACACACTACCACAAGCAACATCAAAATAAATGGATCTAACAGCCACTGGTCATTAATTTCCCTCAACATCAATGGACTTAACACTCCAATAAAGACACAGACTAACAGAATGGATATGTAAACAAGACCCAACAATCTGTTGCATACAAGAAACACATCTAAGTCACAAAGATAGACATTGCCTGAGAGTAAAGAGCTGGAAGGAGGGTCCAAGCAAATGGACCCAAGAAACATGCAGGAGTTGCCATTCTAATGTCTAATAAAATAGACTTTAAGTATATGGAATCCATCAATGTAATCCACCATATAAACAAATTGAAAAAAAAAAAACAACCACAGAGGATCATTTTCTTAAATGGTGAAAAAACATTTGACAATATCCAACAGTTATTCTTGTTTAAAGTCTTGGAGAGACTGGGGACAAAGGCACATATCTAAAAATAGTAAAGACAGTGTAAAGAAACCCCATAGCTAACATCAAACTAAATGAAAAGAAAGTTAAATCAATTCCACTGAACTGAGGGACAAGACACGGCTACACACTCTCTCTCAATCTCTTCAATACAGTACTCAAAGTCCTATCTAGGACAATAAGACAACTAAAGGAGATCAAGGGGACACAAATTGTTAAGGAAGAAATCAAATATCACTATTCACAGATGATATGACAGTATACAAAAATGACCCCAAAAATTCTACTGTAGTGAACTCCTACAGTTGAAAAACACTTCAGCAAAGTGGCTGGATATAAAGTTAACTCAGAAAAAAATCAGTAGCACTCCTGTATCCAAATGACAAATGGACTGATAAAGAATTAGGAAAATAACACCCTTCACAATAGCCAGGAAAAAAAATATATTTTGATGTTATCCTCAACAAGCCAGTGAAAAACCTCTATGAAAAACAAAACAAAACAAAACAAAACAACTTCAAGTCTGTGAAGAAAGAAACTGAAAAAGATACCAGAAGATAGAAATATCTCTCATGCTCATGGATTAGTAGGGTCAACATAGTAAAAATTGCCATCCTATCAAAAACAATCTACAGATTCAATGATATTCCCATCAAAATATCAACACAATTCCTTAAGGAACTTGAAAAAACAATTCTCAGCTTCATATGGAAAAATAAACAAGCCAGAATAGCTAAAACAATCCTGTACAATAGGAGATCTTCAGTAGGTATAACCATCCCTGATCTCAAGCTCTACTATAAATTAATAGTAATAAAAACTGCACGGTACTGGAAAAAAAACAGAATGGTGGGTCAATGGAATTGAAGTGAAAACCCATAAATAAACCCATACACCTATGGACACTTGATATTTGACAAAGAAGTCAAAACCATGCAATGGAAAAAGGACAGCATCTTCAACAAAGTGGTGCTGTTCTAACTGGATGTCTACATCTGGAAAAATGAAACTAGATCCATATTTATCACCCTGCACTAAACTGCAGTCCAAGTTGTTCGAAGACCTCAACATAAAACCAGATACACTAAATCTCTTAGAAGAAAAAGTGGGAAAGATCCTCGATGTCATTGGCATAGAAGGTAATTTCCTCAACAGAACACCAAGAACACTTGCTCTAAGATCAAGAATTAATGAATAGGATCTCGTGAAACAAAAAGCTTCTATGAAGCAAAGAACTCTGTCAATAGAACAAATGACAGCCTACAGCCTGACAAAAGATCTTCACCAACCCTACATACAACAGAGAGGGCTAATAAACAAGATATATAAAAAGATCAAGAAATTTAACTCCAGCAATCCAAATAATCCACTTTAAATCTGGGGTACAGAACTAAACAGAGAATTCTCCACAGAGGAATATCAAATGGTGGAGATTAAATGCTCAATATCTGTAGTCATCATAGAAATGCAAATGACATTCCATCTTAATCCCATCATGGATAATGTCAAAAGCTGAAGTGACAGCAAGCTAGTGAGAATGTGGAGAAAGAGGAACACTCCTGCATTGCTAGTAGGAGTGCAAACTTATACAACCACTTTAGAAATCAATCTGATGCTTTCTCAGACAATTGAAAATAGTGTTACTTCAAGACCCAGCTCTACCATTCCTGGGAGTATATCAAAAAGATGCTCCACCATTCAACAAAGATATTTGCTCAACTATGTTCATAGCATCTATATTTATAATAGCCAGAATAGTGAAACAAACTACATGTCTCTCAACTGAACCACTGTTTTACAGAAATTGTGGTGCTTTTACACAATGGAATGCTATTTGGGTATTTTAAAAAAAGGAAACCATGAAATTTTCAGGCAAATGTATGGAACTACAAATGATCATCTTAAGTGAGTTATTCCAAAACCAGAAAGACATGCATGGTATGTACTCATTCATAAGTGGATAATGGCCATAATATAGGATAAACATACTACAATCCACAGACCTAAAGGAGCTAAATAAAAAGGAAGACCCTATGGAGGATGTTCGATTCATATTCAAAAGGGCAAATAGTACCTACACCAGAAGTGACTGAGGAGAGGGAACAGGATGAGAGCCTAACATACATATCCTTCAAAAAACTACCCAGCAGGGGATCAAAGCAGAGGCTAATACTCACAGCCAAACTTTGGGTAAAACACAAAGAATCATAGAAAAGACTAGGGGGTAGAAAGTAGAAAGAGCCAGATATGGCAGGACTGCCATAAGAAGACCAACAAGGACAACAAATCTGGGCTCATGGGGACTTGCAGAGATTGATGGACCCACCAAAGACCATTCATGAAGAGGAACCAGACCCCTGCTCAGTTATAGCTGATAGGCAGCTCAGTCTCATGTGGGATCCATAGTAAGAAGAGTAGGGGCTGGCTCTGACATGGACTCTGTTACCTGCTCTTTGATCACTCCCCCCTGGTAGAGGGGGCATTGCTACACCACAAAGGAAGAGAATGCAGGCAGTCTTAGTGAGCCTTGATAGGCTGGGGTCAGATGGTAGGAGAGGAGGGCTCCCCCTATCTGAGAATTGGAAATGGGATCAGGGTGAAAGAGGAACAGAGGGGTGAAACCAAGAAGAGACTAGGGAGGGGGCTAAAATTGGGATGTTAAGTGGATAAATTATTTTTAAATTTTATTTATTTATTTATTTATTACAGTTTATTCACTTTGTATACCCACTGTAGCCCCCTCCACCATCTCCTCCCTGTCCCAGCCATTCTCTTTCTCACCCTATGCCCCTTACATATTCTCCTGATAGCGGAGGAACTCGTCCCCTTCTGTCTGAACCTAGCTTATCAGGTCTCATCAAGGATGGCTGTAGTATATTCCTCTGTGGCCTCACAAGAGTGCACCCCCCAGCAGGAGGTGTTCAAAGAGCTGAGTTCATGTCAGAGAATAAATTATAGAAAAACAAATTTAAATTAAAATGAGTTAAGTTTGAATAAAATAAATAAATAAATAAAGTCTTAAAACACGAACACAACAGGTAGAAATAATGTCATACACATGAAATTCAATAACTCAGAAAGCTCAGACACTGTTAGTGTCATGAATACATGCCATCCTAAGAAATTAAATACTGTCTGCCAAATTTCAAATGCAAGATGTGGATGAAGATCAGCACAACAACCTATGCTTACATATACAAAACAAAAGAAACAAACAAAAAACCCAAAATGCTACATCCCAGGCTCAGCAGCCAATGTTGATGTTGATGTTGATGCCAGGCATGTTGTTCTAAATTTAAGCCCAACACTAAACTGGAGTTAGATCTGTAAGTTCAAAACCTTTTTGGTCTACATACCAACTTTCAGGACAGCCAAGGCTACAAAGAAACTTTCTTCAGTGTTAAAAACAGAAACATGATCTTCTCTGGGAGATTTTTTGATTCAATCAAATAAGTTCTGACCAAGTTTATTATAGGCTTATTGTCATCCCATGATGAAAATGTAGTCTAACTTCAATGATCTTAAAATTCGGCAATAGCTCATACACTGTTCAAATAAAAGTTCACAGTCTCTTCTAACACACAAGATAATCTCTTGGGTACCACATCTTGTAACATCAGAAGCAAGTTACATAATTCCAACATAGATGCACAGAATACCCCTTTCCCATTCTTGTAGAGAGGAATGTGTACATATTTTAGGAAGACTGGACCAAGGAAAGAAGATCAGCAAGGAAAACAATAAATCCTGATGCTGTTTGAAAGGCTTAGATGGTCCTATCCCTGAAACCTCTCATACATCCCCAAGATTGCTTAATTCCACTCCCTATAGGCAACACTATATGGTAGGTGTCTCCTAACTTAAGTTTCTCAACATCTTGTAGTGTCAAGGTGCAACTCAGTCTTCACCCTCACTGCTTCATGCAATGAAACTTTACAGTATCTTCACTGGTAATCTGACTCTGCTAAACACTGATGGCTGGCACCGGGCTGAACTGAAGCTACAAAGAAAGAATCTATTACCTTAAATTTTGCATCTTTCTTGTTTCTAGAACCAGCACAACATGGGTGAGCCTGTCAAGTTGGATTCTACATTGGGGTGGACAAATTGGGATGGACGGTGCCACATTTGGACCACTTTTGGAGCAGGTTTTATATGAAGTTCCTTTCTGGCACTAGGAAACACTTTGCCTACCCCTTCCATTAATAGAAGAATTAGCAGTGGGGAGTATTACTGTATGGACACCATCTTAGGCTTCAAATCCAGAACTAGGACCTTCTCTTTGATGATGATAACCTCCTTGAAATTTACTGTCTGTTTCAGCACGTGACTGCCATCTGAAACTACCTAATGATGCTTTTCTCAACAAACCAAAAACTATGTTTATTTCTGCTCCACTTGTCTCTTTCTTTCACTGTGGTCCTGAATGTCTCGCTAACAATAACCATTTAACAGATTTAGTATTCCAAGTAAGAAATGAAGCCTGATATTTTTTAATTCTAACTTACTCAATTGCTCAGGGCTTGGGCAGCATAAGTATGATTTTCAGTCAAAATATCACACAAATGTCCTCTAGCTTAATTTTTCATGGAGTCTATTGTCCACTGAAATCCTCCAACCTGAAATTACTCTGTCTGCATTACTCTCAACACTCTGATCTACTAGGTCCTACCAGAACAGTTGATGAAGCTCTGTATACAGCTTTCTAAAGCTTTTGCCATCTTAAATCCTGATGTTTTCCACATTCCTTAAAAAGAGAACACTCCTGATGCTCTTTAGGTGGATGACACCTAAATGAACATCAGTACAAAGTCCCAATTTATTTCTAATATCAGAGATTAGACCTCTACTCTTGCCTGATGCGTCTAAAACAAAAAGGGGGAACTGTAGAGAGCTGTGTAATGCTGCGCCTTAAAGATGGAGCTGGTTTCCACTTTCCACCTTCCCGGTCAGTGCTTTCTGTCATGAACAACTCCACATTTGGCTAAGGCTGAGGATCTGGCTTGCTTCCATGTATGTGGACCTATCGGCATTGCCCACGTGGCATGCTGGAGTTGGCTACCCAGAGGCTATTTAAGCTGTGGGCTGGCTTTCCCCAGGGTCAGATGATTGTTCAAGGTTCCTGAATAAACTGCATTGAAAAAAAAGAGAGAGAACATTCCAAGGTTTTGTCCAGCAGTGAAATCACTCTTCCCATATATATTTGTTCTAATTTCCTACTTTGTTCTGTGACTACATCCCCTAACCAAAAGACTGTCAGGTCATGAATGTGTTTATTCATTGAGTCTGGTACTGTCAGATCACAGTCCATCATTTTGGGAGCTTAGCATGGAAAGTCAAGCTTGAAGAAAATTAAGGCAAAAGCCATGGGCAAATGTTTTCTGGGTTGGTCTCTTGTTTAATCATTGTCTCATGCTCAGGTAGTTATCTTATGTGGGCCAGGCCTACTTGCTTAGGAATATTGCATCTCTCAGTAGAAGAGCCTTCCCACATCAACCATCTGTCAACACAACCTCTCACAGATATAGCACCCAGCTTCTCTGATGAGGGCATGCTGTTAATTGAGGCTCCCTAAGATGACTGTAGGCTTTGAAATCTTGACTATTGAAGCTAATAAGGATAAAGAGACAATATATGAGGAAGTTTTAAAAACTCAAAAGCAATGTGTTAATACTATCAGTCACTTACGTAGCAAAAATTGAGACATTGATGAGTGCAACTTGAAAACACAGATACACCAAGAAATGAGGAGAGGCAAGTCTTTAAGATCAATAAGAGTGAAGTAAAACTGTTTCTCTAAATTAAGTCTCCAAATCAACAAAAATTCAAGGAATTAAAACATAATATAAATTTTCAGAAGGCAAAAATATGTGAAGGTCTATGACTTTTGAGAGAAACATTATAGTTAGATTATAACTAATAAAATCACACAATATACATAGCATCCCTGCCAAAAGGAAACACAAAGATAGGCCTATAAATATAACACAGTCCTATAAGCAAATACAATAGGATTATAGTCAAAACCAAAATCAAAGAACTCACTGGCCATCACTCAACTTCTGCATTCCGGTTCTTTCCTTTGCCAACTATAAAAATGCATTGGAGGTTTAGGGATGTTCCAATTGAAGAGATTCCATTAAAGCATACAAATGTTTCAACATTAGAAAAACTAATTTTGACTACTAAAATTAACTCATATTTTTATGATAAAGAAAATGATGTCTGCTAGGATCACTCGAAAACCATATTGTATTCTATGACTCATGATTGGGTATATGTCTGCATCAGTGTGAGAATATATAACCTTTTAAAAGCCAAGTAGAAGAAAGCAGATTTTTAAAGAAACAGTGTGTTTGTATTATACACTTAAACACCACCTTTTGCACCAGTTGCTGTAATGACCAATATCATCTTCATGTACTTTGTTTCGAGATCTTTTTCTTGTGTTTTCAGCTATGTTTGTATATTCAGGATGTGCTGTGGTATGTGGTATGAATAAATTCCATAAAAAATCCAGGCAAATAATAATCAAGCAATTGGAGGAAACCAATAAATTCCTTAAATAAAGCCATGAAACAACAAACATTTGAGGGATATGAGGCTTTGCTGGATTAGGGTGAAGTCTGACATCTCTGGATAGCCACTTATTTCCATTCAGTCTGTGATGGTGAACTCTGTTTTCTCAGTGAAGGGCCTAAAAATCTGCCTCCTGATCTATATGACCATGGGTCATATAAAGAGCCTCACAGAGCCCTCAGGGTAGATTATTAGGCAAACCCTTTTCTGTGAAGAAAACTGCTCGAACAAACATCTGGGAATTCCTAGAAATGGATCATCCTGCTAAGGATCTTTGTCTTCAGCAGTGACTTTCAACTGTACTCAGAGATTTTTTTCCCACATATAGGATAATTGAGTACTGTGTTCTCCTTCTTGTGACAGGACCTTGCTACTTTATGGAAAATGAGGCATGGTAGCACTATATGTAAGTCAAGTATCCTTGACCCCTAAACCCCAGCAAATCATATATTTATCCTCAAAATCCTTCCCTTTGCACAAAGTTTATAAGTCCCTGACTTCAAATAAACAAGTTGCAGGTGCATGCATGCTGACTGGTTGTATGCCACCTGATACCATCAGCCTTCCATCATTGCCCCTGATATTCATCATTTATCTGCCTCTGGGCCTGCTCTCTGACCCACTGGGCCTAGGCCTCACTGGATCTGGGTCTCACCAGGCCTATTCTTGGTTGCAAGTCAACCAAACATGGACTTTCACCTGTAACTCTGAGGTGAAAGTCTTCAGAGCAAGGCACAGCAGCTTAACTGAGAATGGTAAGACTTTGGTATGGTCATAGGTTCTGGAACACCTGAATTTCCACTACCACTACTACAGGATAGCTGCCTGTAACAGTCAATAGAAATTTCATTCCTCACTCTGGCTTAGTGAACATGAGTGTTGCCCTAAAGTGGTCTAGCTGCACTTGAGAGAAATGGAACCACCATTCTCCATCTGGAAGCTGATCTCCAGGCCTCTCCCAAATGGAGAATGACAGAATGAAACACATTCTGGAAATATGGAAATAGAAGCAATAAAGAAAGCACAAACAACCTGGCCATGATGGTGCACACCATTGATCCCAGCACTTGAGTAGGCAGAGGCAGATAGATCTCTGTGACATTGAAATGGGCCTGGGCTAAAAAGCAAGTCCACCAGAGCCAATACTACACAGAGAATTCCAACTTCAAAAAAAAAAGAAATTTATTAAAAAAAAAAAAAAAACAGAAAGTTAGGGAATCCTGGAAATGAAAAATTTAAAGACTACAACAAGGAACTACAGAGGCAAGGTTCACACTCAAAACAGAGATCAAGAGAGAAATATATGCAGTGAAAACAAATAGAAGAAATGGAAGACAGCTGTGTTTGTACACTCCTTTAATACCAGAACTCAGGTAGGCAGAAACCAATGGACTGTTGGGAGTTCAAGGCCAGCCTGGTCTACAAAGTGACAGCAAAGGCTATAAAAACAAACCTGTCTGAAAATAAAATAAAACGACAGTAAAAAAGAATAGAAAAAAGACGAAATAGATACATGTGTCAAAGAAAATGTGAAATGTAAAAGTTCTCTACCACAAAACATCTAGGAACTCTGGGATATTATGAAAAGACAAAACATGCTCATGGTCAGATTAGCAGAAGAAGGATGAGATCGAAGGTAAAGAAGATATTTTCAGCAAAACCATATAAGAAAAAAAATTAACCTAAAGAAGAAGATGCCTATCAAGGCACAAGCAGCATACAAAACACCAAAGAGACCAGAAAAGAAAGTCCTCTTACCAGAATAATCAAAACTCTAAACATACAGCACAAGGAAAGAATATGAAAAGCTGCAACAGAAAAAAAAAATAAAACAGACCACACTAACCAACCAATCAAACAGACAAACCAAAACAAACAAAAAACAACCTAGAAATAAATAAAGGCAGATCTTTGAAATTAATCCTGTGTTCTCAGTAAAGATGCTAGAAGTTGAAAGGCTTAGACAGTGTGCTTCTGACTCTTAAAAAACTACAGAAGCCAAGACAAATTACTAACCATGCCCAGAAACTTTCAATCAGCAAATGGAGAAAATAAGATGTTTCATAAGGTCAAATTTAAACATATGTATCTATGAATGTAGCCCAACACAGGGTGCTAAAACAACCACCACCACCACCAAAATACCAGGATTTACAATCACTGTTTGTTGATATCTCTTAATACCATTGACCCAAATTCACCAATAAAGAGACACAGGCTCACAAAATGGATGATAAACAGAATCCACCCTTCATCTAAACACATCAAACACAGCTTCACATCAAGATAGACATTATCTCAAGGTAAAGTGTTGGAAAAGATATCCCAAATAAATGGACTAGAGTATAAAGCTCATATAGCAATTTTAATATCTAACAAAACAGACTTCAAAAGCAACTAATCAAAAGATGGCAAAGGAAATGACATTTTAACAAAAATCTAGCAATATAACATTTCAATACTTAACATCTATGGCCCAAACCTAAGATCACCTAAGTTATAAAAGAAACCCTTATGCAGCTTGCATCACATCCTGGCCCTCATAAGCCAATAGGGGAAGACTTCAATATATCACTTTCACCAATGGACAGGTCCTCCTGACCAAACGGAACAGAGAAATGCTCCAGATAACTAACATCAAAAAACTAAATATACCCAAATGATGTTTACAGAACATCCACCCAAGCACGAAAGATTATTCCCTCTTCTGAGCAACTCATATACTATGCTCCAAAATTGATGAAATACTTGAACAGTGGAAGTCTCAAAAGATATAAGAAAATTGCAATAAGTTCATGAAATGAATACATAACATATCAAAACTCGTAGTACATAACAGAAGTGTCGGCCAGAAGACAGTTCATAGCACTAAGTACATTCAGAAAAAGAAAAATCAGAGAGATCTCTACCCAGCAACTTAACAGCACACCTAAATACTGTAGAACAAAAAGAAGTAAACACAACTAAAAGGAGTAGATAGTGAGAAACTGTTGAACTGTGTCTTCACTGGTAAAACTGAATGTTTCTACAGGAAAAGAATGGTGGATCCTATCAAAATTGATAATGATTATATTTGAATAGTAGAGATCACCTGAATAAGCAGAGGTAACTTTTCATCAGACAGCTTGGTTATTGAGTCCAACCAAACTTATGAAGACTAGTGTTTTCTTCTTAAATAAAAAATATACTTTTGTTGTTTCATATTAAAAACAGTTAAGGGGTTTAAAATGTTTTAAGTAAATTCAAAGGTATAAACTTGTTTGCGTTGGAATACTTTGGAGTGAATATAAAATTTTTGAGCAGTGTGGGGATAGACAGTGCCTTTAATCCCAGCAGAGACAAGCAATTATCTATTAATTAGTTGTTTTCTAAATTCAGAAGTTACAATGACAGGGTGTTGGTGGTTCATAGCCTTAATCCCAGCATTTTGGAGGCACATGCCCTTTACATACCACCTGTGAGGCAGAGGCAGGCACATAGGATTTAAAGTGATTTTATTTAAAAGCTGCTTGTAATAGGCAGGCTGAAAATTAAAGTGAATGCCCTTTATTATCTAGAAATAAATACACTTTAAGGTATATTTGTAAACTTTCAAAGGTATTTTTTTAACTTTAATTGAGATACTATACTTTTTCTATTTTCAAAAAATCATTTGCCCTATAAAAGATATAACATGCCTAAAAAGGTACAACCCTCACCCCCAAATTAGGGATGGGGTATGGTTTTGATTTAATCTTCTCAGGAGAATAAAATCATCCAACTAAAGAATATGGAGACCACTGGACACATGAAACTTCTGAAGAAAATGACAGATCACCAAAAGAAAATGTCAAAAGCGAAGGAGTAAACTGGCCAACTGGTATCACTCACCTTCATGTTGTCTCTTCTGCCTTCTACAGACATAGTGCAAATTGTCTTTATGTGATTGCTAAAGAACAATCTAAAATCTCTATCTCATATCAGAAAAGCCACCTGGTAAGAAACAGAGGAAAACAGAAAAATAAGGGATGATTCTATTGTCATGAATCTCATAATCTTCTGGCATGATGTGACTTCTGTACTTACCACAAACTTCAATAATCAAGAATGTGTACAGTGTTTATGAAAGAATGAGGGGGTGAGAAAAAAAGTCAAAAACATAAGCCTAAAATAGAGACAAGTTTACATGAAAAGACCTAAGGAAACTCTAACATGAAAAATGTGCACTGCACCAGAGATACCTTTGATTTTCTAATTAATAAAAATTAAATAAACACAGATTTCACAACTGCTACAAGACAAACACAAAGTGACACCTAAATCTTTATATTTCTGACCCTCCAGCTACTACTAACCTCCTTTACAGAGAGTCCTTTTGCTCTGGAAGTCTCTTAGAAAATGGAGGTGATCTTAAGCTGGGCTATGGGTTGCAGTCCCTCATGTCCCCTTGTGGGTTCAGGCACATCCCAGCCCTTGCCAACAATCATACACAAAAAAATGATGGAGAATAATTTAGTTTCTGTTTCCTGCTGCATGATTTATGTCACAATATGTGTATCTTTCCTATCCACTTATTTAAAACCAGGCACACCTGACAAAATTCTGCATCTCAGAAATTCCTTTTGTACCGTGGATTTGAATTTCCCTAAATCATGCCATTGTGACTGGTGGTAGTTGAAAGGTTAAAAAAAATGTAATCAAGTATTGCTGAAAGATGACCATCACCCCTCTTTTCTTCCAGGTTCAAAACGAGTTGTAAAATTTGTTATGCAAATCTCTATGTGGAATACAACATTAATCATTTCTAGAAATGAGACCTTCAGTTTTCCAATCTGTCCACTGCAAAACTTATGCTTGCGTGTGTACACTAGATAGTGATATTATAAGCACCACAATTTTCTACTGCCCAGGCGGAAAAGTCCTCACTTCTCTGGACAATCAACACTCAGGAAGGGTCAGAGGCCAAGGGTCTCTGTCAAGATCACCACATGGAGACCAACAGAACCACAGCCTGAACCACAGTCCATCTCATTCAAAGCAGATCAGGCTGTGATAGCTCAGGAGCCTGCTATTCCTGGCCTGGGGACAATGGCCCCACACTCAGCATGACATGGCCTCTGGTCTCACTCACAGCTCTTTAGAGGTATATCAGAGGAAAATCCCAAAACAAACCCATAAATTACCTTCCACTATTGCTCCTGACTGCTAGGCCTACCCAGAATCCCTCATTAGCTTGAACAATACAGCTGAGTCTTAGGACAGTAGTAGCTCCTCTACCAGTGGATCAAAGATCAAATGATGCTGATAGCAGAGGCATTCTAGCTTTGCCCTAACCCCTATGGGCACACAGAATGCTAATGTTGTTATAAAAGAATGAAAATTCCAATTATTCTATTTTAAAACCTTCCAGTGAAGAGAGGCAGAGAAAGCACCCATCTGACCATCCTACTCACCTCAACTCCAAGAGTAAAAAGCCCCAAAAGCTCACCAGTTCAGATGACAGATCAGAGGAGATAGGCCAAAGGAACCCAAGGCCAAAGGCTTTCTAGCTCAAAGCTCAAAAAGCCCAAAATCTACTATGTTAAAACTCCTTCCACTTTTACACTCTTTCTTAAATACATTTCAGCTGAAAGTTCCACTTACTCTTTAATCCCTGTCAGCTGGCTTCTTGCTTTGCCTCTTAATCTAGGGTTAACATTATTAAATCCTGTGCACAGAGAGCTTTTGAATTAAAGGTATGTTCCAGGGCTGACGGAACCATACCATAATCACCTCTTTAGAATAAACAGAAAGTTGTTGGAATTAAGGTTTGTGTTAGGGCTCAACCATACCAAACAAAGCACAGGTTTTTACTGTTCACAATCTATGGGATCACACTGGGATCAAATATCCTGCAACATCCTCATCTTGGAAATGTTTTAAAATACAATCTTCTACTTTCCCAGGGCACCTGCTCATCTTCCAAGATACAGGTCATTTATGTTGCACATTCCATTACATGATCAGTGTCCAACGCAGTCATCTCTACCTCATATTTGGGAAGTCCTTCAGCCAAACTTTAGTCAAAGCCAAATAGTAACAACCATTAAAGAAACAAATGGCCATGAATTTGAAAGAAAGGAGTAGGTAATGAGAGCTCAATGAAAATGAGAAATAAAACAAAAAGGATATGGCTGTACCTAGGAATGTTGGAATAGAAAGTTTATTATAGATATATGAGAGAACATAGTCAGACACAGGAACATCTGGGACAGTCTAGGATTGACATGAACTTGAGCCATGTGAGAGGAGAAGAGAGCCAGATGAAAAGGGTGGGAAGGTAAATGATAAATGAAAAAGACCAGGTAACCAAAATGGTTGGAATACATAAGGAATGAGAGCTGGGAGGAGGGCAGCTCAACTTCTGAGGTAGAGATCTGTGTATGACACCCATACCTTGTAACAGGAAAAGATTGAGGGATGCTGGGAGAACCTGACAGCCAGGTCTGCTTTGATTGTTAAGTAGCCTCCTTAAAGATTCATCCCAGCATTTGAGACGTAAGAGCAGAGAGGAATGAAAAGGTTGAAATGATTTCATTATAACCTTAAAATTATTTTTAAAAGTTGAAAATGGCCTTATGGTCCAATATTCTTCAGAGACTTTGAATATGTATTAGAGAACACCAAGTATTACTCACAACTTCTTTTCTCAGGTTGTGCATTTTCAAATGTGGGGAGGGGAAACATCCCTGTTAGTCACTACCACAGCATTTTATCCAGAACTTCTGTTTTGTTTGAACTCATGCAACTATAGAAATTTGCTTCCCAGAAACAAGCTCAGCAACTAATCCATATTCTTGATTCCCTTTGTGTATGACTCCCCCCAAATGTACAGTTTTCACTTTTATTGACCATCTAAAATTGATTACATGACTCATTACCATCTTCCCTTCTCCCCCTCCCTTTCTGTGTTGTGACTACACCAGCTTCAAAGTAGGTTAGTGAACTCAATTCTTACACAGGTCCCTCTTTATTTGTAATTGCCCACCTCTAAAAATTTAGGGTCTTCAGGGGACATTAATTCACTGTTCTATTTTACTTCACACTCACTAGTCAGGGCCCACCTAAAAAGAGCTGCAGGACTATGTTCTAGGCACTAGGCAGTAGGGGCAGCATTCAGTGTTCCAATAAAGTGTAAACTACATAGCATGTGAAAGGCTGATCTACAGGAGACATTGCTTTAACAAAAACAAATATCAAAGCACTAGGGGAAAAGGAATGAAATTCTTAATGACTGGATTATCAAAGAATATTATCTAATAAGAGACTAGAGCAGTAATGCATCAACAAAATAAAATTTAATAATACCAACAACTGACTTATTTATTTATTTATTTATTTATTCATATATTTATTTATTATTGATACAGTGTTCTGCATGCATCTACACTTGCATGCCAGAAAAGAGCACCATATCTCATTATAGATGTTGTAAGCCACCATGTGGTTGGTGGGAATTGAACTCCTGACCTCTGGAAGAGCAGCCAGTGCTCTTAAACTCAGAGTTGAAAAAAAAAAACACATAGCATACTGACTTTGAAAAACACAGGCCATTCTCTTGTAGAGGGAAAGCCATTAATAAGATACTGTTTGATGATATCCTTGTGTACAATATTAGCTGCTGAGACCTGTAACCTGACAGACACAGCTTAAGCCCATAGCCTGTGTCTCAAATTTGAACTGACAGAACTGTGTCAATGAGGATTGTACATATGGGCATAGGACAGTCCCTTAATTTAAAATTCAATATTTACTGGAGCAAGATACCTGACCCAAATTGTACACCCACCAATCTTGTCTGCTTTCATTTGCATTCATGAATTAATAAATACACATTGGGAATTTACAAATTAAAAAGACATAACCCTGACACATTTCTACACAATCCTGGTGAGCAAACATGTGTATCCCGGGATCCTAAGCTCTAACAGGTCTGGCTAGCATACTGCTTATCTGTGGAATGTTTTACAGGCAGTCTTCCCTCAGCTAAATTCTAACTGGTACCACTAGTTTCTCAGCGATAGTAAATCATTTACGTCATCAGTTCTACTCTTCTATATCACAGCTTAATATTTGAGTGCTCTCTGACACAGGACATATAATTTATAACCCCCACAAAATCCAAATGGATCTTTTAGAATGGAGAGACATCTTCAAAGGTCACCAGGAACTAGGCCTAAAAAAGGGCACTTAAATTTCACCAGAATAGTGACTCTATTATAAAGCCACCAGGAATTGGACCATGGGTCACCAATTCCAAATACAAGGTCGTAAGATTCCTTACCCAAGGAACAGCCTGAGGATAACCACAAGAATGGGAAGGTATCTTATCTCAAAGTGGGGCATTTGTGCTGAGCAGTCTACCAACTTTGAAGTAGAACCTTCAGTGACAAAAAAAATACCCAACATTCCTGAGGCCTAGAGATAGCTCCCTCAATGTTAGTTATGTTAGCTAGCCAATCACTTTGTAAAAAGCTTGCCCTTGCTGAATGTCACCCAATCATGTAACTATTAAACCGGAACTTCCTGGTCCTTCCTAAAACCCCAATCAAAACCTTGCCATGCACCTGCTCAGGGCTCTCTCTGATCCACTGTGTTTGTGAAAATGGAGAGACCCAGCATAAGCCCAAATAAAACTCTTTGCTCTTGCATATGTGGTCTGGCTCCTGATGATCTTTGGTCACCCTAAGATCTGGCCATAACATATGGGTTCTTATATTGGATCCCCAAGTCTCCCAAGCACCCCAGGCACATGGAGCTGAACAACAGCCAGTAAATGAGCACTCTGTCTGTATCTGTCTGTGTCTTTCTCGGTGTTTCTCTAGTTTGTTTTTTTGGGACTCAAGGCAAAATGTGTAATATGTGTCATCAGAAAGGTTAGAGCTGATGCTCTGGACAGCTGTGGGCCACAGGGGGTCTGGAAGACTTTCCAGACCCCCCCCAAAAGGGCACATCTGTAAAGGGAGTTGAGCACCGAGTTTTCTTTGATCTCTGGATCTTTGGACAAGGATAATGCAGGTAGCTCCTGCAGCAGAGATTCACTGATATCCTACTTTCCTTTTCCACTGCAGGAGTGGTGGGATCTGCTGTCTGGCTCTGTGTATTTTTCTGCTGCACAAGCAATGGGATCTAGTCTGTGTCTTGTTTAACTGTTTTGACTCTCGCTGTCATTTTTTGTCTCTGGGACTGACTGAGGACATGGGACAAAATCCTTCTATCCCCCTAGACCTGATTTTTTTCCCATTTCAGGAGGCTTGAGCCATGCTTCACAGTCTCCAGTGAGAGTGGCAAGAATGTGGCAAGGGATTGATACAGTATGTGGAGCTCAGGATTGGCACCTCTGCCAATGTTCTCTGGTCTCTGGTCTGGCAGATCTTATCCACTACTCTGGCCTCGGGTCTGGCAGAGTGTGTCCCCTGCTCTGGCCTCTGATCTGGCAGAAATTTGCTGCTGCTGTGGTCTCTGGTCTGGCAGAGTTTGGCTGGTGCTTTGGGCTCTGGTCTGGTAGACAGAGATCAACAAATATGTTGCTGCTCCATTCTCTGGTCTGGCTGAATGCAGGTCATCATTCCAAACTCGGGTGTAGTTGGATGGAGCCTGATTTGGGGGTAGGTCACCACTAATGGAATAGGATAGAGGGCCCATAGAGAGACAGGCCACTGTTCTGAGTTTTTGGTATTTTTCTTCCATTCTCTTCGAGCGCATTATACCCAGTACATTTTTTTTCCTTTGTTGTACTTTTGTGATTTTGTTTGCTTGTGATGGTCTCAGTGGGCTGGTGATCAAACAGCTGTGCTCCATTGTGACTTTGCCTTCCCCATGCTCCCAACACTACAAGCTGGGGCACCTCTGGTCATCAGTGGAAACACATATTTCCACATATTTGGCAAGGAAGGCTCGGTTGGAGAGGGGTCTGTGTGCAGATAGTCTTTCTGGGCTTGACCTTGTTGCCTCCTTGCTATCTCTATGAGGAAGTTCGGTGACCTGAGGTTAGCTCTAGCTTGGAACAATGACCACCAAATAATGCTCTTAGTTGAAAGGTATTGTAGTTATTACTATTATTATTATTTGGTTAGGGTCCCCTGTAGCCCAGCCCGGCCTTAAACTAAACAGCTATAAGATGACCTTGAATTTCTGATCCTTCTGCTCCACCTCGTATCAAGTGAGGTACACTCCCAATCCCACAAACTTCTTTTTTTTTAGCCATAGGTGGCTTCAACAAGGAAGTGAACCAAACTCAAATAGGGAAGGCTTGGCTCCACTGAGTTCCTGGGTCTGAGCCTGTGTACTGGCACTGTACACAGAATACCCACCTGAGCATCTTGATATGTCACTTATTATCATGGCTGTACTTATGAGATTGTCACCTGAGAATGAAAACATTTCTTTTTTAGTTAAGGTCTCATACTGGCAACTAAAAGAATTTTATTAGAAAATCTTAGAAAGCACATGTATGATTGTGGATTGAATGGGTGGGGAACCTCTGTCAATGTGCTCCCCAAAGTGCTAAAGGTCGTAAGCATGGGGAATGGGGAGGAGTAGATGAGGAATTCACCATGTCTGAGTATCTACCCCTACCCCCCAGAAAATGAGTTGCTTTAATTAATCACCAATGCTAGAAAAAAAATAGCTAGAATGCATTTGAGGTTCAAGGTTTAGAAGTGAGGCTGCAGGGGTCCTTTTGGCAATGCTTTTGAAGAACTGCATCCATTCAAGTGCAATGTTTGTAAATTCACACTGAGCAAGGAAGGCAGGGAAGGGAAGGGGAGGGAGGAGAATAAAAAGGAGGATAGGGGAGAAACATGTTCAAACTTTTCCTGTCAAGAAAACGAAAAGAAAAAAAAATCTTAATGAAGTCCCACTTTTTGTATGTGTGCCCAAGAATTTTTTTATCATTATTTATTTAATCATTTGTGTCAAATATTTTTTTAATTTTTTAAACTTTTATTAATTACACTTTATTCACTTTGTATCCCCCCCATAAGCCCCTCCTTCCTCCCCTCCTAACCCCACCTACTTTTCCCTTTCTTCATGAATGATCCTCCCCAAGTCCACTGATAGGGGAGGTCTCCCTTTCCTTCCTTCTGATCTTAGTCTATTAGGTCTCATGAGGAGTGGCTGCATTGTCTTCCTCTGTGGCCTGAGATCAAAGAGCAGGCCAATCAGTTTATGTTACAGGCAGTCCCTCTTCCCATTACTATGTAACCCACTTGGACACTAACTGTCATGGGCTACATCTATGCAGGGGTTCTAGGTTATCTCCATGCATGGTACTTGGTTGGAGTATGAGTCTCTGGAAAGACCTTGGTGTTCAAATTTTCTCATTCTGTTGCTCTCCTTGTGGAGTTTCTGTCCCCTCCAGATCTTACTATTTCCCACTTCTTTCATAAGATTCCATGTACTCTGCCCAACACTTGGCCATAAGTCTCAGCATCTGCTTTGATAGTCTGCAGGGCAGAACCTTTTAGAGGGCCTCTGTGGCAGGTTCCGAACTTGTTTCCTGTTTTCTTCTTCTTCTGATGTCCATCCTCTTTGCCTTACAAGATAGGGATTGAGCGTTTTAGTCAGGATCCTCCCTCTTGATTAGTTTCTTTGGATGTACAGATTTTAGTAGGTTTATCCTATATTATATGTCTATATGAGTGAGTATATACCGTGTGCCAAGAATTTTTAAGTTGTGTTTATGTGTACATTCCTTTCATCATATTTACATATATACTCTAAACGTTTGCTGAATAATGGTGTTTCAATGTCGTTCCCACATTTCAGCTGAATTATTTTTGGGCACTAAATCTAAACCTAATTCTTATCCATATTTGGAGGTTTTACTTGTTTTGAATGTGTGGTTTTATTTTCTTAGTTAACAGTGTGTACACAGTCCCTTACACCAGGGTCATCATATTTGTGTCTCTAACAAAGTAATGAAAAACATTAAATAGTACTAATAATGTTAATCACTAAAATGAAAATAACTGAGTGCATTGTACAATGATCTCAGATGCTCTTTTCAGACAGGACATTTTATGATGAAATTTTTTTCATGAGGCACAAAATGCCTGCTAAGCTTAAGGCTTGTTTACAACATTCTCTTGAAAACAAGGTTCAAGATGAATCCTGAAGTCATAACATCAAATGATGTACAGAGAGGACATAATCACCTTTGCAGATATGGGCTCCTAGGGATAAGTATGGTAGGATTCAAAGCTCAGGACACCTTCTGAGAATATGACTTCTCATAAAACCTAATGAAAAAATTGATTCATCCCAGAAAATGAACATATACATAAAACCAAATACATATAAAGCAGGTAAATGTCAGGAGAAGGACCAGGTTAAAAACTAACACCAAATAAGTATCACTGTTGCTGTATCTGGAATTTCTACCTTATTTGGAATGCAGAGACAAGAAGACTGTTAACTCCTGTATTGAAGGAAGTGCATCTGCATAAAGAAAAGCAATGTTTCAATTCTCCTGTTCTTTTTTTCTTCTCCCCTTCCTCCTCCTTCCTTACCTCCTATATATGAAGCAAATGTTCTACCTCTTAGTTGTATTCCTGCCTTCTGTACAAAACAGGCAGAAACAGATAATCTTTGGATATAATGAAGCCAGATGCTAAATCTCACTAAAGCTTAAAGGAAGTAACTTGTTATGGGATAAATTAAAGAGAACACAGAGAAGGCAACAGGCATAGAGTAGGGTGTCCTAGTAACAGCAGTAACAGAACAAGATAAAAAGACTCCAGGAAAAGTTTTTTACAGATGGCACAATGGCTGGCATTAACAAATAAAATGCTACATGCTCCCATCCTTTAGGTGAGAATTCTGTTTTACTATCAGATTATGAAGACTTTGTTAAAGGAATTTACTTTTTAAAAGGTTATTTGTCCTTTCACAGAGAGTTATTGTGAATTAGGTACCCAATACTCTGCTAAGTCCTGAACACACAAAAATGATTGATGTAAACACCACTTTCTCTATAAGCTTACAGTCTTGTGGGGTAATCCACCATAAACAAACCCATAGACCATGCATAGAAATGTATACATCACTATAAATTCCACTATGAAACCTAAAGGAAAGCAAGAGGTACCTAACACCCCAGAAAAGATAAAGAACATACATATTCAAAGGCTGAGAGATGAGAACATTTTAGTTCAGTAGGTGAAATGAAAGAAGGTGAATTTGTTTTCAGTATACTAGGGAAGAAGAATGGAATGATGATGATGATGATGATGATGATGATGATGATGATGATGATGATGATGATGATGATAAAAAGATTAAAGAAGGATGGTAGCCATCCCTCTCTGCTGCTGCTGTTTTTTTCATCCTTGCACCCTCTCATGTGACTCTATGCCCTCTAGTGGTGACGGGAGGCAACTTCTCCATCATTTCTCACTGGAACTGTTGATGGTTTGTTTAATCAGCAGAGCCTGCAGGGCTGGTGGCCTCCAGGGAGAACCCATGAACTGGAGGCTCTGGCAGGGTGACTCCAGGAAGTGACCATGCTTCCTCAGCCCGGTTCTGGATGGAACTCGGAACCCTGGTTGCCAGGTAACGGGAGGCCAGCAGCAGCAACAGCAGCCTGGACAGACCAGCCGGTCCAGAGGAGCTGGAGAGATGAGTCTCTTCTGCTTTCAGACCTCCACGGGCTCAGGTCTCAGAGAAGACAGCGGTGGTCGCCTGTGCCGCTGCTGGAGACATGTGGTGCGCTCCCTGACACATTTCTGGCCTGTTCCCCACTGGGAGACCAAGGTAACCAGGGCCGTCCTGCAGCAGGGAAGCTTTCTGGTCCACCCCACCCCCCATCCACCGCGATCGCAGCCTGGAAGAGTGTTCCTGTTGGGACACTGAGGAACGCTTTTCATGCCTGCTTCCCGCTTAGGTGTAGGGAAATTGGTCATTGGTGCCCCTCGGGGTTTGCACACTTAAAGCCTCCCTCCTGCCCTGGTCCTTCCTCATAGCGAAAGGTAGTGAGCCTTACTGCATGGCATCCTCATGCTCAGCAATGATCGCATGGACTATGTGAAGCAGATGATTCCCTATTTGCCCACCTTCTGGCCCTTTATCCAAAGATTGCCACCATCTGGTTGGTTCTGGACCTGATGCTGAAAAGGCAGGAGAGTGGTTCCACCGGGGATCTAGCCAGCTCTCAGATCTTCTCCTGCTGTTTCCCAGGGCCAGTGCCCTGTGCCCTCACAGAACCGGACGTGTGAGTCCCAGCAGCCTGAGTCCCAGGCCAGACGCCTTAAAGTGACATGGCCAAACATGGGTGATTGTGGCAGGGTGGGGCTCTAACAGGTACCATTCACCTTCCCCAGGGAATCTCACACACCACCCTTTCTCATGCCCTGAGCGACCTTTCCCAGTTTGTGTAAAGGATTCTGGACCCCATTTGCGGTGTTTGTTATGGATGGAGCCCCTAGCACCCCCACACCCATCCCTGGGAAGATTCTAATAGTTCCTTCTAGATGTCTGGGTGGCTTGGGGACACGGGGCAGTAGGGGTAACACCCCCGTGGACTGTCACAGGTATAGATCCTTCAGGCGGAAAAGCAGACAAAGACATGAGTAAGCTTGGGGTGGAGGGGGAGGTGAGCAGGAAGGGGCGTTTAAGGCCAGGGTGGAGGGCCAATTTTGGCCAGGAGCCTCACCTTTGGGGTTCTCTACCTAGGGACTGTCCTCACGACCTAACCTGCTGGTAGAGGACAGAGGTTTCCCACTGGGCTCCTAGGTTTTGAGCAGCAGAGGGAGAGACAAAAAAGGAAAGGTCCTGGGGGATACCAATGCCCCCCCACAGTTCCAAAGAGAGGCCAGACTCCCGACACAGTGTCCCTTTGCCCTGCTCTCACCCACAGTGCCATCTTCTCGTTCTTGTCCCAGTGGCTGCAGAAATTCCCCCAGGATTTCTCTGGGCCCCCGGACCTGGCCATCGTGAGACGGCTGCTGGACTATGCAAGGATCCATGTGCCCACTGCAGAGTCGGACTGCCAATCTGGGGAGATCCTCCGGGCAATGGATAAGCCCTAGATAAGCTTAAGCCTGAGAAGGAGGAGGAGAATTAGGAGGAGGAGGAGGACCCGAGGGAGGCGCCTAGTGAGGTAGCAGCTGATTCCAACCCCGTGTCCCACAGGGGAAGTGTCCTGAAGCTCTGGCCAAGGAAGCAGAGGAGGAAGACTGTCAAATCGACTGTCCTGCGGGTAGGAGAGGGGACTGTGCCTTCCCTGGCATGGAGAGGCCATCTTGGGTTAGCTCACCCCATTCTGCGTGCCTTCAGGCTGCTCCCTTATCCCAGATGACGGCTCACCCCTTTCTTTGCCCAGATCCGGGGCTACTTGGGGCCTCAACTGCAGAGCTGTCCATGCAAGACACCTTGGTGGTACAGGAGAAACGGAGCCTGGTTTTGGAGGCAGATGCTAAGCCCAAAGAGGATGCTGAGATCCTGGATCCCATGGCTGCAGGATCCCCAGTCTTGCCAGAAGCTGGACCAGTGCAACCTCTGGCTTTAGCATCAGAGGACACATAGGCCCTTGTGGACTTGGCGGATGAGCTACTGTTTCTCTCCATTGTAGTGCACTTGGGGGCACCCATTCCCCTGTCCCCGCTGCCCGAGGTAGACATATAGTTCGTACAATTGCCGGCTGAGCTGCATCCAGCGCCTTCTCCCCTTAGAGAAAAGATTCCCTTAATTTTGTATATTTTTAAATTGCTGTTTTTCACTCTTGTGTTATTGTTGTTGGTTTCATATTATTATTATTTAAAACGTGTTGCTTACTCAACTTAAGTGATGTATTCAGAGATGGGGCCTCCCCATCGGCCCACAGTGGGTGGCTTAGCCAAGGGGTATGGAGCCTGTTTTTGTTGAGAGTTTCCTGCGAGTTGGGCATGTGCATCCATCTATAGAAGATGCTGCCAGGTGTGTAGTTGGTGCGCAGGGGGTCTACTGGGATAGATTGAGCCCCAGAAAAAAAAGCCCAACAGGGCCAGTGCTTGACAGCAGAATTTTGGGGCCACAGCTGGGCCAAGAGCTAGGCTCTGAGGACCAGGACCAGGACCAGGACCAGGAACAGTACCAGGACCCAGCTCTGTGGACACTATCCCTGAGGGGAAAAAAAACCCTATAATTTGAGATACAGAGTACATTTTGGGGGATCATTTAAATACATGATATTTCTACATAGCCATGCCTGTTTTAGAACTCAGTTTTGGAGCTGGGCATGGTGGCACACACCTGTAATCCCAGCACTCAGGGAAGAAGAGACTTGAATTTGAGGCCAGCCAGGTCTACAAAGTAGATCTAGGACAGCCAAGACTACACAAGGAAATTTTGTCTAAAAAACAAACAAATAAATGAACGAACAAACACAAAAGAGAGCTAATTGTGTGGACCAAGCTGACCATAATCTCAGAAAGATTAGGTTTCCATGGACTCCCAGGTCTACGATGACAGGGATGCATCTCTGAGCAAAGCTAAGATATTTTTAATGACTTATTCTTGAATCAAGGAATGAATGGATAAAATAAGATGTACACAGGTAACATTTTTTTCTTTTAATGAACAGTAATAAGTCTTCAAATTCTACATTTATTTACAATTGCAAAATCATTTCTGATGTTGTCAGTAAGTGGGTTTTCTCCTTTGCTTTAATTTCATCCATTGAAAAATGTTTGAGTATGTATGTGCCATGAGAGGACAACTTATTGCTGTTTACTATCTGTTTACATCCCATATATGAGTTTTCAACATGAAACCCAAAGAGTCTTTTGACCAGTGAAAGAACTGGCCCTTATTTAGGTTTAAAAATGATTTATGTATGTGCTGGTGTGTGAATTTGTACATACAAAGGCCCAAGTATAGAAATATTAGAAAAATTCTATAGGAGTAATATTGGCTACCCAGAAATTGAGCTCAAATCATCAGGCTTAGAAACAACCAAGTATTCCCACTGAGACAACTCTCTGACATTCACTTGTAGATCTGAGACAGTTTTATGAATAAGTCTTTACTCCTAAGAATGAATTAACACATTCCAAAAAAAATGACAGCATTATATCATTTTACTTTGTACATAGCATTTATTATTATTATTATTATTATTATTATTATTATTATTTCATGTTCTTCCATCCTTATAGGACAATAGGTTTATAATCTGGATAGAAGACAATGTTTTACTGATGTAATATTTCAATTAAGTTTATTTGAGTATCAATGAACTCAGTGGGGAATGTCTGTGGTAAGCAAAACTGGCAACATGACTTTGAACATATAATAATGACTAAAATAAACCCCACAAAGCTGTCACCAAGTCTTCATACATTTGTCATGGCCTAAGAACCCATAGTCAGATTACACATACACACACAACATGCTGTTTTGAAATAAATATCATTGCTGTTACATTATTCAGCACCTCTAGATAATTCTCTCAGAAGGCAGTACTTCAACATTATGTGTCATGTAGTAACTAATGGGAACATAAGAAGAATGGAACTTCAAATAACATATATATGTGTGTATATATATATTCATATATATTTATGCATATATACATACATACATATACACTATTAAGCATTTTAACATTAATGTTGGTAAAAATAGAACACATTGGGGGAACATCTTCCACCCTTGGACGTGTACTCAGAAAGCTGACATGAGAATCAAGACTTCAAATGCAGCTTTGCCTAATTACTGACATCCAAATCAGGCTTGAAAACAAACATCTTAAAGGAATTTGTGAAAATGAAAAACAAAAGCACCATGCTTTCTCAGAGGCCCTTCATTGAAAAGCATGATCACATACCACATGGTATAAATAAGCAATGGATCACATAGATGATGGGAATCCCATTCTATACTTTTCAGCAGAAAAATACCTATCAGCAAGTGGAAATGCATTAGATCAACAGCAGCCACAGAAAGAATAACAGATTTACCTAATAAACTTCTGTGATTGGATTTGATACACATACATCAAACTTCAATACCTACTCCAATGTTTCAAAATATAGAACACAACCACAATTGGTGACTTCCTCCTTTACGTTATAAGTGAACATGGTAAATAATTTACTTCCTCCAAGGCTATGATGAAAAACAGATTAAAAAAAATTTTTTAGTAGATTCTTAGGGAGTACAGATTTTAGTATGTTTATCCTGTATTATATGTCTAATACCCACTTATGAGTGAGTAAATACCCTGTGTGTCTTTCTGCTTTTGGGATACCTCACTCAGGATGATCTTTTCTAGATCCCACCATTTGCCTGCCAGTTTCATGATTTCCTTATTTTTAAATGCTTAGTAGTATTCCCATGTGTAAAAGTACCACAATTCCTATATCCATTCCTCAATGGAGTGGGACCTGGGTTGTTTCCAGCTTCTGGCTATTACAAATAAAGCAGCTACAAACATGGTCCAGCAAATGTCCTTGTTGTACACTTGATCAAATTTTGGATATATACCTAGGAGTGGTATAGCTGGATCTGGAGGTAGCACTATTCCTAATTTTCTGAGAAATTACCACATTGATTTCCAAAGTGGTTGTACAAGTTTACATCACGACCAGACATGGAGGAGTGTTCCCCTTTTCACACATCCTCTCCAGCATGTGTTGTCACTTGAGTTTTCGATCTTTTCTGTTCGGATAGGTGTAATGTGATATCCTGGGTTCATTTTGATTTGTATTTCCCTGATGACTAAGGAAGACTTTTGAGGGGGCAGGAGTTCCACAAGGAGAGCATTGGGACTGATACTCCAATCAAAGACCATGCATGGAGATAACCTTGAACCTCTTCAACTCCTGCCCAGATATATTCCATGGCAGCTCAGTCTCCAAGTGAGTTTCCTAATAATGGGAACAGGAACTGTCTTTGATATGAACTCAGTGTCTGGCTCTTTGGTCACCTCCCCTTGATGGGGGAGCAGGCCACAGTAGAGGACAATGCAGCCAGTTCTGATGAGATCTCATAGGCTAGGGTCAGATGAAAGTGGAGGAGGACCTCCCATATCAGTGGACTTTAGGACAGAAATAGGAGGAAGTTAGGAGGTTGAATAAAGGAGGGGATGAAGGATGGAGCCACAGCATGGATACAATGTGAATAAACTGTAATTTACAAAAACATAAATTTTTTAAAAGTTAAAAAAAAGAAACAACCTTCAGATACTAGAAGGTTTTTTTGTTTACATCCCAGGATATTGTTTTTTGAGAAAGAGATTTTCTGTATAGCCTTGACTGACCTGTCATACTTTCTAGACCAGGCAGGCCTTAAACTAACACAGATCCATTTCCTTCTGCCAGTCATAGTGCTAGTATTAGAGGCATTTGCCAACAATCCAGGCTTTGATTTTTTTAATTTAATTTAATGTTTTATTTTTGCGACATGGTATCTCAGTGCATCATTGTCAATCCAGGACTCTCTTTGTAAACCAGGCTGACCTTGAACTCACAGAGACCTACCTTCATCTGCCTCTCAAGTGCTGGGACTATGGATGTGTGTCTCCATGCCTCGTAAGACTTTCTTATAGCCTTGTCACACTATGTGATTTCAGATATATCTAGCCACACATCTAGCCTGCTTTTTTAGACAATGTTTCTCTCTAGCCATGCATGTCCTGGACTTGCTTTGTAGACCAGGGTGACACTGAACTTACACAGCAGCATGCTTGTGTCTCCTAGAGAGACAGGATTAGAGATATGTGCCACAAAGCCTGGCTCAGATTTTTTATTTCAATAATATATCTATATGATTAAAACATAAATTGAAACATATACATATGATTAAAACAAAATGTATATATTAATATATAACATATTTATTAAATATATTGGTTTATATTACTATATTTAGTGAGAATATATTAATTATACATATGAATATTTTGGTATTTTGAGAGAGGGTTTCTCCTTTTAGCCTTGGCTATCTTGGACTAGATCTGTAGACCAGCCTGACCTTGAACTCACAGAGACTGGCCTGCTTCTGCCTGGCAGAGTACTGGGATTAAAGGCCTATGCCAACTCTTAGTATTTAGGCACCTGTTTCTGGCTTTCCTAGCAACCTGTGATGTCATTACGTGTTGACTGCCAGGGAGGGCAGGTGTGGTTACTTTGCTCCTTAAAAGGATCTGCCTGCCCACTTTGTCTCTCTCTTGGCCTCTCGCCCTCTTGCTATTGCCTTCTTGCGCTCTCCCCCTTCTCTGTTGGGGTGCCCCCTTCTCTCTCTTCCGCTATCATGTCCTGCTGTCTCCTTCTCTCTCTCTCTTCATCTCCATCTGAGAGACCACCTGAGAATGCAAACAACTGTAAAATAAAAAACAGCTGTGACTATTCCCATCTTTGAATTAAAGCTAGAGCCACGTAGCTCTCAAAAGGCAGGATGAACTGCTCCGAGATAGGTTTTAAAAAATAACGGCAGGGTGAATTGTTTTGAGAAAACTCACAAATGGCCAAAAACTGCAAACAACTAGCTGTAAACTATCTTCATGCTATTCTTGCTGACCAATCAATGTATAGAGCAAAAGTGGCCAGATTTTTAAGTATAAAAATCCTGTGCTTTGCATGCTTGAGGTCGTCTCCTGTCTTTGGAGGGGTGACCGTATCACGATTGGAAAAACAAAAAAACAAACAAACAAACAAACAAAAAACTCTTGCTTTTGCATGGAGTCGTGGTCTGTGGGGATTTCTGGGAAGGGCGCAATCTTGAACTCCTGAGCTGTGAGACCCCAGGCCTTACATTTTTGGTGCGTTTGACCAGGAAAGGGCGTGCCCCTTCCCCAACCCTCATCAGACTGAGTTCGGAGGTTGAGCTCAAAACAGGTTAGTCTAATTTCTGTTTTGCTTTGCTTGTTTCTGTCTTACCAATCTGTTTCTGTTTAGGCGCCTATCTAGACCTTTTTTTAGTCATCTGATCATTCATTGTGATAGACAGACGTATCAGACTATCACTTGACTGGGAACTGGAGGACGCTCCGGTTTGGGAGGCTAGGATTGGGACGCTCCTCCTCCCATCTATTTCCTGTTAGAGATGGCTGCCGCCAGGCAGCCTTTCAATCAGAGTTCTGTGGTACCACCCTCAAGGGCGTCCTTGTCTAATTGTCTGTCTCGTTCTCTTTGTCTCTATCTGTGTTTCCTCTTTGACTTTCTTGACAGACGACTTTATTATGGGACAAACTGTGACTACACCCTTATCCCTCACCCTTGATCATTTCTCAGAGGTGAGATATAGGGCACATAACATTTCAGTTGAAGTTAAAAAGGGAAAATGGCAAACTTTCTGTTCCTCAGAGTGGCCTACTTTTCAGGTTGAATGGCCACACGAGGGCACCCTTCACCTTGACAAAATCCTTGCTGTCAAGATTAAGACCCTCCAGACTCCAGGAGGCCCTCTGTCTAAGGATCAGTGTGCATATTGCAAGGAGAAAGGACATTGGATCAAGGATTGTCCTAAAAGGACGAAAAAGCCAGAAAAACCGAATGCCCAAGCCCTGGAGACCCAGGTCCTAACCCTGGATGATGACAGTGATTAGGGGGGTAAAGAGTTTGACCCCTTACCCAGAGCCCAGGGTAACCCTTAAGATGGACGGGAAGCCAGTCGACTTCTTGGTGGACACTGGCTTCCAGCATTCTGTTCTGTTACAAGATTTTGAAGCTAAAAAAGAAGAAATCATCGGTCCAAGGAGCCACTGGATGTAAACAATACTCATGGACTACCCGAAGAATGGTGGACGTTGGAGTGGACCGGGTATACCACTCATTCTTAGTTCTCCCTGAATGCCCATACCCGCTGTTAGGGCGAGATATTCTAACTAAGATAGGAGCCCATATCCATTTTAGACCAGATGGCCCACATTTGACAGACAATAAAGGAGATCCCATTCATGTACTGACAATTCAACTGGAAGATGAATGCCGCCTTTCTGAAAAGGTGGTAAGTCCAGAAAAAGACATTGACTGGTGGCTACAGAGATTCCCCAGGCATGGGCTGAAACAGATGGCCTAGGAAAAGCAGAGAAACAGCTCCAGTTCTGATAGAGCTGAAGCCTCAGGCTACCCCAATCACGGTGTAACAATATCCAATGTCTAAGATAACCCGTGAGGATCCACCCTCACAAACAGAGGTTCCTTGATCTAGGGGTTCTCAGAAGGGGCTATTCTGCCTGGAATACTCTATTGCTGCCAATTCAGAAGCCTGGATGCAATGACTATTGACCCCTACAGGACTTGAGGGAAGTTAACAAACAGGTCATGGACTTACACCCTACCGCACCCAACACATATAACCTGTTGAGTTCCCCTCCCCCTGACAGGGTTTGGTATATGGTCCTGGACCTTAAGGACACATTTTATTTTTTTTTGTCTCCAACTCAGCCCTACCAGGCAAGACATTTTTGCTTTTGAATGGAAAGACCCAGACTCAGGGGACTCAGGTGAGCTTACATGGACTCAACTTCCTCAAGGTTTAAAAATTCTTCTACTATATTTGATGAAGCCCTACACTTGGACCTGGCACACTTCCGGGCCACCAATCCCCAGGTAACTTTTCCCCAATATGTGGATGACATTCTATTAGCTGCAAATTGTAAAGAAACCTGCCTTAAAGCCACCGACTAGCTGTTACAAGAGCTGGGTGACCTTGGATATAGAGCATCAGCAATAAAGGCCCAGCTCTGCAGGAAACAGGTCAGTTATCAGGGATATATATTAAGAGAGGAAAAGAAATGGCTATCAGAGGCTAGAAAAGAGACTGTATTTCATATTCCCCCTCCACGGACTACTAAACAACTGAGGGAAATTTTAGGTACAGCAGGGTTTTGCCAGCTGTGGATTGCAGGATTTGCCAAGATGGCAGCCCATCTGTATGCCCTTACAAAGGGCAAAGACTTTCATCTGGGGAAAGGATGAACAAGCCACATTCGATAATATCAAACAAGCCTTAATGTCGGCCCTAGCATTGGGACTCCCTGATGTAACCAAACCTTTCCATCTTTATGTGGCTGAGAAACAGGGAATGGCCAAGGAGTTGCTAACACAGATAATTGGACCCTGGAAGAGACCAGTAGCCTATCTATCCAAAACGCTTGATTCAGTAGTGGCAAGATGGCCAACCTGCCTTCGAATAATAGCAGTAGTAGTGGCACTAGTAAAAGATGCAGACAAACTGACTCTATGACAGGACCTCACTATCTATGCTCCTCATGCCCCTGAGAGTGTCATAAGGCAGCCACCTGATTGCTGGCTCACGAACACTTGCATGACACCTTACCAGGCTTTGCACTTGAATAATGATAGAGTCACCTTTGAACTGGCTATGGAGCTAAACCCTGCCACCTTATTTACGGATCTAGAAATCCAGCCCCTGTAGCATGATTGTTTGCACGTTCTAGCAAAGGAACAGGGATGGTGCAAGGACTTGAAAGATCACCCTCTTCATAAAGCTGAGGTGACATACTATATGGATAGGAGCAGTTTTTTTTCAGAATGGAAGAGAAAGGCAGAGGCAGTGGTGGTAGATGGACATAAGGTAATATGGGCCCAGGCATTGCCAGAGGGCACTTCTGTTCAGCAGGCTGAATTGATTGCTTTAACCCAGGATTTAACTCTGGAAAAGGGTAAAAAGATAAACATCTACACTGATAGTCAGTACGCCTCATAAACAGCCCATGTGCACGGGGCCATCTATCATCAGAGAGGCCTGCAAACATCAGCTGGTAAAGAGATAAAAAATAAAAAGAGATAAAAAATAAAAACAAGATTCTGACTTTGCTCAATGCACTGTTGCTGCCCAACAAGGTAAGCATTATTCAATTCCTAGGACAGCAGAAGGTCGAGACTTCCAGGGCACCAAAGGGGAATAACATGGCCGATCAGGAGGCTAAAGTAGCTGCTAGAGGAAACTCTGCCCCAGTGGTATTAACAGCTGAATTGCCCAGAGAAGAATGACTAAACTGCTCAGAAACTGACTTAAAGTTAATATGGCAAAAATGGGATATTTAACACCAATGTGGGGGCATGGATTGACTTTAAAGGTAAGATCATTCTACCCCAGGAAGATGCTGAGAGATTGATAACTCAGATGCATAAGTGGACTTACTTGGGGGCAAAGAAATTGGCTGAAGTTGCCCTCCAATACCCGTACCGAATACTAAACCTCACCATCCTAACTGAGAGAGTGACTAGGACATGTGAACCTTGCCAGAGAGTAAACATAGGTAAGAATTTCCAGAGCCCAGGAAAGCGGCTAAGAGGAAGTAGACCCAGAATGCATTGGGAGGTGGATTTCACTGAAATTAAACCAGACAGGTATGACAATAAATATCTCCTGGTTTTTGTGGACACTTTTTCAGGATGGGTGGAAGATTTTCCCACAAAGAAAGAAACCACAATGGTCGTGACCAAAAGATTCTGGAAGACATTTTTCCTCAGTAAGGTATTCCAAAGCTAATTGGGTCAGACAATGGGCCAGCCTTCCTTGCTCAGGTAAACCAGGAGGTGGCCAGATTTCTGGGACTTGATTGGAAGTTACATCATGCTTATAGTCCCCAAATCTCAGGACAAGTAGAGAGAATAAATAGAACTCTAAAAGAGACTCTCACAAAATTGACAATGGAGACTGGGGGTGACTGGGTGGTGCTTCTTCCCTTGGCCCTCTTTAGAGTCAGAAATACTCACTCCCTACTAGGCTTAACTCCCTTTGAATTACTATATGGGGTTCCTGCTCTCCTACCTTGACTCTTCTTGGGGACCCTCTTGACATAACTAGTGGTAACTCTGACTTGTCCAGGCTAAAAGGACTGCAGCTTATGCAGAAAGAAATATGGAGCAAGGTTGACAGTGCATATGCGCCCAGGTCCTTGGAGGTGCCCCATCAGTTCCAGGTGGGAGATCTGGTATATGTGCAGTGACATGGCAGCCAGAATCTGGAACCTCAGTTGAAGGGTCCTTATTACATCCTGCTCACCACCCCAACTGCCAAAGTAGAGAGCATCACAGCTTGGGTCCATGTGTCACACGTTAAGCCTGCTCTTCATCAACCTGCAACACCTGGAAAGTCCAAGCCTACAGCAACCCACTAAAACTGAAACTCATCAGGGACAATAAACTCTCAGACAAGAACACCCCTTTGTCAGGGAAAGTATAAGTGAAGTTCAGGTCCTGATGCTCCAGAAAGGGTATCAACCTCTCCATGAGGTTGATCTACAATTTTAGGGTTAAAATTGAGGCAAAAAGGGGGGGTGTGAGAGACCACCTGGGAATGAGAAAAACAACAGTGATTATTTGAATTGAAGTCAGGTGTAGATAACTCTTGAAGGAAAGGGTCAACTGTTCTGAGAACAACTATCTACAACCACCTGTAAACTATCTACAACCACCTGTAAACTATCTACAACCAGCTGTATACTACCTAAAACCAGGTGTAAACTATCTTCATGCTATTCTTGCTGAACAATCAATGTATAGAGCAAAAGTGGTTTCAATTTCAGGTATAAAACCCTGTCCTTTGCATATTTAGGGCTGTCTCCTGTCTTTGAAGGGGGGACCCTATAGAAATTGAAATAAAACGCTTGCTTTTGCCTCAAGTTGTGGTCTATGAGTGTTCCTGGGAAGGGCACAATCCTGAGCTCTTGAGCAGTGAGACTCCAGGTCTTACAACATGAAACTAAAATGCTTTTGCAATCCATTCTTTAGGTGGTGGAGCAGCTTATAAAATGGGAAACCTCTTTACAAGCTATACAACAGACAGGTTCAATTCTAGACCATTCAAAGAAGTCATAAAATGTAAACATGAACAACAACAAAAAAAAACAATCCAGAAAGATAATCCTCAGTGAGGTGTCCCAGAAGCAGAAAGATATACACGGTATACACTCACTTTCAAGTGGATGCTAGACCTATAAGATAGGATAAACAAACTAAAATCTGTACACCTAAAGAAGATAAATGAGAAAGAGGACCTAGGTAAGATGATCAATCCTCACTTAGAAAGACCAATGGGATGGATATAGGCAAAAACAAGAAACAGGACAGAAGCCTGCTCCAGAGGACCAATGAAAGACTCTACCTAGCAGTGTATCAAAGCAGATGCTGAGACTCATATCCAAACCTTGGGCAGAGCACAGGGAATCATATGAAAGAAGGGAGAGTTAGTGTGACCTGGAGAGGACAGGAACTATACAAGGACCAAATATATCAGCACAGGGGTCTTTTATGAGACTGTTTCTCCAACCAAGGACCTTGTATGCATATAACCTACCACCCCTGCTCAAATGTAGTCCATGTGAGCTCTGTATCCAAGTGGGTACCATACTAAGTGGAACAGGGACTATTTTAGACATGAATTCAGTGGCTCACTCTTTGAACTCCCCCCTCCCAAGAGAGAATCAGACTGCTAGGCCACAGAGGAGGATATTTCAGCTAGTCCTGATGATACCTGATAAGCTAGGGTCAGTTGGAATAGGAGGAGTCCCTCCCCTATCAGTGGACTTAGAAAGGGGTAGGAAAGAGATGAGGGAAGGAGGGTAGGATAGGGAGGGAATGAGGGACTGGGATACAGCTGGGATACAAAGTTAATAAACTGTATCTAATATTAAAAAAAATAAAAAGTAAAAAAGTGGAACATAAAACAAAGTTCCTAAAGATGAAACACAAAATGCTGACAGTTTTTTGTTTCTTTGAAAACAGAATTTTTTTTCTGAACAATTTTCCTGTCCCAGGCTCTCTTTATAGAACAACCTGTGCTTGAACGCACAGAGATCCACCTACCTTTAACTTCCTGAGTGCTAGGAATGCAGGCGCTCACCAACAGCCCTAGGTGCTGACAGTTTATTTAGTTTTAGCATTTTATTTTTGTTGTTGTTTCATGCACTACATCTGAACTGCAGTTTCCTCTTCCTCCACTCCTCCCAGACACAATCTATCCACCACTACTCTGCCCAACTCTGCCCAGCTCACCTCTCCTTCATCCACTGCTTTTTTTCCATTTATTTTATTTTCAATGAAAAAAAATGTGATGGCATAGCAAGTTATAATAAAACTAGGAACAATCCCTCACATCAGAGTTGGTCAAAGCAATACATGAGGAGAGAAAGTGTAGCTAAAGCAGGAAAAAGAGTCAGAGACACCCCCATTCTCACTGTTGGAAGTCCCTCAGCGAAATCAGGATAATAATCATAAGGTGTATGCCAACAACCTAGCTCACAAGACTCATAGAATGTTTATGTTTTTGTCCTTCAGTCTCTGATCCCCTATGAACTCAGTTGACTCAGTGGGCCATGTGCTTGTTGTGTCCTTAATATCTCTGGTTCCTACAATACATATTCCCTCATTTGTGGGGTTCCCCTGGATACATCATTGTGTTTGGATAAGGGTCTCTGCATCTGTTCCCATGAGATGCCTCGTGATGTCTCTCTGATGACAACTGGGCTAGGCACTCATCAATGATTATAGCATAGTATCTTTCATTGTCACTTTTTGTCTGTCATGTTTACAGATATCGTGTGTCTCTAGGTTATCTTGACTCTGGTTCATGGTCATCCAGGCAGTGTCAGGCATGGACTTGCCCTCATGGTGTGGGCCTCAATGTGTTTTCTGGAGTGTATTTCACATTATTGGGTTGGGGTTTTCCTTCTAGTATCTTCTGTAGGGCTGGATGGCTGCATATATACTGGGTATAGTAGTCTGGGTTGGCATCGGTGGTCTCTTCGTGTCTGCATGATATCCATCCAAGCCCTTCTGGCTTTCATAGTCTCTGCTGAGAATTCTAGTGTGATTCGGATAGGTCTACTCATTATTTGAATGCTATTTTGGTATTAGCAGTGTCATGCATAGAACAGTTAATTTTCATGGTGTCATCCCCATATAAAATAGAATCTCTGTAACCTGAGAAAATAAAAAATGAACACACTATAATGTGTGTTGAGTGAATTAAGACGAAGAAGGGACTAATTTGAGGTAAAAATAAACTATATATAAATGCTGCAAAAAATTAAAATACTTGTAATTCAATTATGATATTTTAGAATATAACTGCATCAAAAAATTTAATTCCTATGCCATCAATATACCCAAAAATGTAGGTAGCATTTTGCCTTTGCATGATGATGAATATTTTTCTATAACTCCTCATATGAAAAGTACTGTTGTTTAAGTGATTTCTGAATGAATTACATAACATTATTAAAAGCAGAAAATTTGGTAGTTCTATGTGAAAGATAATTATATGCATAGTTTATGTTCCCTCTAACTCTCTCTTTATGGGAAAGGATTTATGAAAATGATTTACAATCTGTGAGTCAATTAATTCAACATTGGATGCCTAAAAATGGAAAATCGAGGAATCTATCAGTGGCTTAGTCCATGAGGCTGGTTGGCTCAACTCACCTTCATATACACAGAAATCCTCAAGAAGAAGGTTCTATAGTAAATGAAGAAATAGACTTGCTCCCAAAGCGAAAAAGAACAGGCAAAGAGTAAAACATTCCTTCTTCCATGTCCTTGTATAGGTTTCCAGTAGAAGATGAGGCAAAGATGAGTGGTTGGTTTTGCAGTATGAAGATATGGATTAAAGTTATATTTTTCAGCTTTATAGATCCAGAAGAGAAGTAGAGAAGACTATTTCAAACAAGCACGAGTACTTTACAATTGTGTCCTTAATTTGGGTGTTTTGCTTAATTCCATATGCAGTCAAGTTAAAAACCAAGAGTCATGATCACACCTCTTTTCAGCTTGAAAGATAATCATATCTCCTCTTTACATTAACTTCCAAATGAAAAGAATAACAGGTCATAGTAATGCCTAAAAATAATTTAATGACGCAGAGTACAACAGCAGACAAATTACATATTTATCTTGATAATAACTGAAGCTAACATTATATAACTGTCCTTCAAAACCGTCCAGGTTAGAAACAACAAAGTCCAGGTTAGAAACAACTCTCCACCGCCGCTGGGCCACTCCACAACACCTCCCTCATAGGGCAACCCACATTAAGCACAAGGATTCACCTCCCACCTGCTATGTGTATATAGGGTCCCTAGGTCCAGACCGAGCATGCTCCTTATTTGATGGCTCAGTCTCTGCAAGCCCCCTGGGGGCTGGGGCAGCTGTTTCTGTTGGTCTTCTTGTGAGGTTCCTCGCACCTCCAGGGCCTTCCATCTTTTCCCCAACACTTACTCAGGATCGCTAGAGCTCTGCACCTTTCTTAGGTGCAAGTCTGAGCATCTGTCCAAGCTTATTTCTGGCTGGAGTCTCTGAGACAATGGTCAGGTTAGGGTCCAGGCAACCGGGTTTTACAGTCCCAATTCTGGGCGTTCTCAATGTGGTCAAATATCGTCCAACAGAGCCTGATATTCTTCTTCTGTGAGAGGAGCCTCGAGTGTTGGTTCGATCTGCTCCCATGGTACATCTGGGTCCAGAGCGGCTGGTCCCTGTTCCTCTTCCACTGTTCTCGCCAGTTGCTCCAGGAAGAGCTGGACAGGGCAGGAGTTGCTGGATTCTGGGTAGGCCTCTGTGAAGAAGGTGAGTTCGGGTCTTGACATCAACGCTTCTGCACACTGGCCTCCTGCAGAACCCGATGTCAACAAGCTGTCGCGGGAAGCCTCCTGCTCAATGCAACACGATGCTCCAGGAGCCCTTTCCGGGCCAGGAGAGGCAGGCAGGTCCTCACCTTTAGCTGTGCTGCCTCCAGCGCGGCCTTTCTGCCTGGCCTTTCTGTTCTGGAACCATATGTGGACGGTGTCCTCAGGCAAACCTGTGCTCAGGGCCAGTTGCACCCTCGTGGCATAGTCTGGGGATGGAGAGATCTCAAAAGCTTGCACTAGCATGCTGATCTGCGCTGGACTAAGCCGCGTTCGAGGCCTTCTCCGTTCTGAGGGCGGGCCTCTTGCTTGTTGTACCCTGGCGACAAGCTTTTCAGGAGGCTGTTGGGAGGCTTCATGGCTGGAGCCTGCGGTGGTCTGCTTTGAGGTCTTCCTCGACATGCCAGTTCTGTTTCTGCGGTTTTGAAACCACACGCGGATGGAGGACTCTGGAACTCCGAATTCCCTGGCCAGTTCCTGCCTGGTCCTGAAGCTCGGGTAAGGTGTCTTGGCGAAAACTGAGAGCAAGACCTCCTTCTGCTTGGCCTGCCAAACAGTCTTTTGACGCCGGGATGTCTTTGCCGTGCTGCAGCCACCCACATCTGCCTGATCTTCCATCCTGCTGAAGACACTTTGACAGGAGTTCTTCCTCTCCAGTGTGTACTCAGAACAACACCCAGGAAAGTGCAGACTATGGCAAATGCGTAAATTAGTCCGCTGCTCACCCTTAAATACCGACCTGAAGCACCACCCACTCCCTCGAGGCCTCCAATTACACGCCAAACCGTGGAACGCTCTTCTGCTTCCAAACTGTGAAACCCTTCCTTCCTCTTGCGAATATTCCCATATCTCACCCTAAAGCAGCCTTTCCAGAAACAGTTGGCCTTGTGTTCTACCCAAATTCCACTGCTTAGCTCACAGTACGCACCTGTGTTGGCCCACAAGGAGTTTGAGGGGAGAGTCTAAGGCACGGCTTCTGATGATCAGGCAAGGAGAAGAGGCATAAGCCAGGAGCAGTCTTTGCCTACTTTCACACGGTCATTCATTCAGCTCTGGCTGATGCTCAAGGAGGAATGTGGCTAGAACAGATCTTGCACTCTGCGTGTGCCGTCTGCCTTAAGTTCCTTTGAGCTCCAGTCACCCGGTGTATGATTTCAACAATCTAAATATGGTTAGGACCCTGCAAGTCTAAGCATTTGGGCAAAGAGTAGACTTATCCTGCAGAAAGACTCCTGGAATTATTTCTGAATTTCTCCTTCAGTGGCAGACTACAGAAGGTGTCAACTTCACTCTTGGACCCTCTGGTTCCACCTATTTAATCCACCATACACTTTGTGCGTGTAGAAGGCAATCTCCCACAGCCTTTCTTGAATGTCTGATGGAGGCATACAGCTGGTTTACAACCTATGACCCTACCTCAGATGAGTGTAAGCCAATGGTGACTATAATCTTTATAGACCAGTCAGCCAGAGATATTTGTAGAAAGCTCCAGAAAATAAAGGGTTTACAGGACAAGTCGTTGAAGGATTTAGTGCAGGTGGCAGAAAAGGTTTTAGACAGCTGGGATATGGAAGAAGAGAAAGAGGAAAGAAAGCAGAAAGAGCAGGAAGTGAGAGAAAGAGAAAGGAAAAGAGGCAAGACAGAAAGTTGACTAAGATCCTGGCCACTGTAGTGCAGTCATAATGATAGGGAGAGAGTTCCTGGAAATCAGAGGGGCCCTCTGTCTAAGGAATAGTATGCCTATTGCAAGGAGAAAGGACACTGGATCAAGAATTGTCCCAAAAGAAAATTGAAGCCCTACACCGGGACCTGGCACACTTCTGGGCCACCAATCCCCAGGTAACTCTTTTCTGATATGTGGATCATATACTATTAGCTGCAGATTATAAAGAAAAAATACTTGAAGCCACAGATCAGCTGTTGCAAGAGCTGGGTGACCTTGGCTATAGACTGTCGGCGAAAAATGCTCATCTCTGCAGGAAACAGGTCAGTTAAGAGGTGGCTATCGGAGGCTAGAAAAGAGACTGTATTTTATATTCCCCCTTCATGGACTACTGAACAACTGAGGGAAATTTTAAGTAAAGAAGTATTTGCCAAGATGGCAGCCCCTCTGTATCTCCTTACAAAGGGCATTGATTCTTGCATCTGGGGAAAGGATGAACAAGCTGCATTTGATAATATCAAACAAGCCTTAATGTCTGCCCCAGCTTTGGTACTCAGATTGTGACCAAAACCTTCCATCTCTATGTGGCCGAGAATCAGGGAATGGCCAACAGATGCTAACACAGTAAATTGGACCCTGGAAGAGACTAGTAGCCTACCTATCCAAAAACCTTGATTCAGCAGCGGCAGGATGGCCAACCTGCCTGTGAATAATAGCAGCAGTGGCGGCACTCGTAAACGATGCAGACAAACTGACTGTGGGACAGGACCTCACCATCTATGCTCGTCTTGCCCCTGAGAGTGTCATAAGGTAGCCAACTGATCGCTGGCTCACGAACACCTGTATGACATAATACCAGGCTTTGCTATTGAATAAAGGTAGAGTCACCCTTGCCCTGGCTATGGAGCTAAACCCTGCCACCTTATTGTAGATTCAGAAATCCAGACCATGGAGCATGATTTGCAGGTTCTAGCAAAGGAACAGGGATGGCGAAAGGACTTGAAAGAGCAACCAATTCCTGATGCGGAGGTGACATACTATATGGATGGGAGCAGTTTTTTGTAGAACGGAAAGAGAAAGGCAGAGGCAGTGGTGGTAAATGGACATAAGGTATTCTGGGCCCAGGCGTTGCCGGAGGGCACATCTGTTCAGGGAGCTGAATTGATTGTTTTAATCCAAGCATTAACTCTGGAAAAGGGTAAAAAGACAAACATCTACACTGATAGTTGGTTCACCTTACCAACAGCCCATGTACATGGGGCCATCTATCAGCAGAGAGGCCTGCTAACATCAGCCGGTAAAGAGATGAAAAATAAAAAATGAGATTCTGGCTTTGGTCAATGCCCTGTTGTTGCCCGACAAGGTAAGCATTATTCATTTCCCGGGACAGCAGAAGGGGACTTCCAGGGCAGCAAAGGGGGATAACATGGCCAATCGGGAGGCTAAAGCAGCTGCTAGAGGAAACTCTGTCCTGGTGGTACTAACTGCTGAACTGCCCAGAGAAGAATGACTAAACTACTCAGAAAGTGACTTAAAGTTAATATGCCAAAAAAAAAACAAAAAAAGGGGGATATTTGACACCGACGTGGGGGCATGGATTAACTCCAAAGGTAAGATCATTCTACCCCAGGAAGATGCTGAGAGATTAATAACTCAGATGTATAAATGGATTCACTTGAAGGCAAAGAAATTGGCTGAAGTTGTCCGCCAATCCCAGTCCCTAATACTAAACCTCACACCCTTGAGTGAGTGAGTGACTAGGGCGTGTGAACCTTGCCAGAGTGTAAACATACGTAAGAATTTCCAGAGCCCAGGGAAGTGGCTGAGAGGAACTGTGGCAGCCTTTTTGGAGTATATGGCAAATTTTGAGTTAATGGCCTCTGAGCAGTGGAACGCTGCCTATTGGCTTTGGCTATTTTCCAAAGTCCAGTTTCTTATAAACTGACCTTGGTGGTCCTACAGCAGACTGCTCTGACCCTGAGAAACTGTGTGCAACCATAGTAACCAGACAGCAGGCTCTGTGTAACCTTGAGTGAGCTCTCCTATGTTCTGACCAAGTAAAGCTCCTACATGAGAAACTGCTTGTACTTTTCTGCCTACTTAAGTGTTAACCTGACGTCCATTAAATCAACACCTGGATAAGCATGTAGACTTGGTGTCCTTCTCTGTGTCACCCTGTCTCTCTCTTTCTCCCAGCCCTCTCTCAGGTGGTATTCAGCTGTCACTGCTGGCCAGTGACAAGGAACTAGACCTGGAATGCATTGGGAAGTGGATTTCACTGAAAGTAAACCATCCAGGTACAGCAATAAATATCTCCTGGTTTTTGTAGACACTTTCTCAGGATGGGTGGAAGCTTTTCCCACAAAGAAAGAAACCTCCCTGGTCATGGCCAAAAAGATTCTGGAAGACATTTTTCCTCGGTTTGGTATTCCAAAGGTAATTGGGTCAGACAATGGGTCAACCTTCATTGCTCAGTTAAGCCAGGAGGTGGCCAGGTTTCTGGGGCTTGACTGTAAGTTACATTGTGCTTATAGACCCCAAAGTTCAGGACATTTAGAGAGAATGAATAGAACTCTCAAAGAGATTCTCACCAAATTGAACATGGAGACTGGCGGTGACAAGGCGGTGCTCCTTCCCTTGGCCCTCTTTAGGGTCAGAAATACTCTCTCCATATAGGTTTAACACCCTTCGAACTACTATATGGGTTTCTGTTCCCTGACTCTTCTTGGGTACCCCCTTGATAAAACTAGTGGTAAATCTGCTTGTACAGGCTGAAAGAATTGTAGCTTATTCAGAAAGAAATTTGGAGCAAGGTTGGCAGTGCATATGTGCCTGGGTCCTTTTAGGTGCCCCATCAGTTCCACGTAGAAGATCTGGTATATGTGCAGTGACATGGCAGCCAGAATCTGGAACCTCAGTTGAAGAGTCCTTATTACATCTTCCTCACCACGCCAACTGCCGTCAAAATAGAGGGCATCATAGCTTGAATCCACGTGTCACATGTTAAGCCGGCTTTTCATCAACCTGCAACACCTGGAAACTCCAAGCCTCCAGCTACCAGCTGAAACTGAAACTCATCAGGGACAATAAACTCTCAGACAAGAACTCCCCTTTTTCTGGGAAAGTATAAGTGCAGTTCAGGTCCTGATGCTCCAGAAAGAGTATCAACCTCTCCATGAGGTTGATCCACAATTTTAGGGTTAAAATTGAGGCAAAAAAGGGGGGGTGAGAGACCACCTGGGAATGAGAAAAACAACAGTGATTATTTGAATTGAAGTCAGGTGTAGATAACTCTTGAAGGAAAGCGTCAACTGTTCTGAGAACAACTATCTACAACCACCTGTAAACTATCTACAACCAGCTGTATACTACCTAAAACCAGGCGTAAACTATCTTCATGCTATTCTTGCTGAACAATCAATGTATAGAGCAAAAGTGGTTTCAATTTCAGGTATAAAGCCCTGTCCTTTGCATATTTAGGGCTGTCTCCTGTCTTTGTAGGGGGACCCTATAGAAATTGGAATAAAACTCTTGCTTTTGCCTCAAGTTGTGGTTTATGAGTGTTCCTGGGAAGTGCACAATCCTGAGCTCCTGAGCAGTGAGACTCCAGGTCTAACAACATGAAACTAAAACGCTTTTGCCATCCATTCTTTAGGTGGTGAAGCAGCTTATAAAATGGGAAACCACTGTTCCAGCTATGCAACAGACAGGTTTATATCTAGACCATTCAAAGAAGTCATAAAATGTAAACATGAAGAAACAAACAAACAAACAATCTAGAAAAGATCATCCTGAGTGAGGTATCTCAGAAGCAGAAAGACATACACGGTATATACTCGATTTTAAGTGGAGGCTAGACCTATAATATAGGATAAACATACTAAAATCTATAAGAAGATAAACAAAAAGATAAACAAGAAAGAGGACCTGGGTTAAGATGATCAATCCTCACGTAGAAAGACAAATGGGATGGACATAGGAGAAAACAAGAAACAGGACCCTAGCCTACCACAGAGGACCTGGGAAAGACTCTACCTAGTAGTATATCAAAGCAGGTGCTGAGACTCATAACCAAACCTTGGGCAGAGCACAGGGAATCATATAAAAAAAGGGGGAGTTAGTGTGACCTGGAGAGGGCAGGAACTCCACAAGGACCAAATATATCAGGGCACAGGGGTCTTTTATGAGACTGTATCTCCAACCAAGGACAATGTACGCATAGAACCTAGCACCCCTGCTCAAATATAGTCCATGTTAGCTCTGTCTCCAAGTGGGTACCATACTAAGTGGAACAGGGACTATTACAGACATGAACTCAATGGCTGGCTCTTTGACTTCCCCCCTCACAAGGCAGGATCAGATTTGCTAGGCCACAGAGGAGGACATTGCAGCAAACCTGATGATGCCTGATAATCTAGGGTCAGTTGGAACAGGCAGAAGCCCTCGCCTATCAGTAGACTTGGAAAGGTGTAGGTAGTAGATGAGGGAAGGAGGGTAGGATAGGGAGGGAATGAGGGGACTGGTCTACAGCTTGGATACAAAGTTAATAAACTGTATCTAATATTAAAAAAAATAAAAAGTAAAAAAGTGGAACATAAAACAAAGTTCCTAAAGATGAAACACAAAATGCTGACAGTTTTTTGTTTCTTTGAAAACAGAATTTTTTTTCTGAACAATTTTCCTGTCCCAGGCTCTCTTTATAGAACAACCTGTGCTTGAACGCACAGAGATCCACCTACCTTTAACTTCCTGAGTGCTAGGAATGCAGGCGCTCACCAACAGCCCTAGGTGCTGACAGTTTATTTAGTTTTAGCATTTTATTTTTGTTGTTGTTTCATGCACTACATCTGAACTGCAGTTTCCTCTTCCTCCACTCCTCCCAGACACAATCTATCCACCACTACTCTGCCCAACTCTGCCCAGCTCACCTCTCCTTCATCCACTGCTTTTTTTCCATTTATTTTATTTTCAATGAAAAAAAATGTGATGGCATAGCAAGTTATAATAAAACTAGGAACAATCCCTCACATCAGAGTTGGTCAAAGCAATACATGAGGAGAGAAAGTGTAGCTAAAGCAGGAAAAAGAGTCAGAGACACCCCCATTCTCACTGTTGGAAGTCCCTCAGCGAAATCAGGATAATAATCATAAGGTGTATGCCAACAACCTAGCTCACAAGACTCATAGAATGTTTATGTTTTTGTCCTTCAGTCTCTGATCCCCTATGAACTCAGTTGACTCAGTGGGCCATGTGCTTGTTGTGTCCTTAATATCTCTGGTTCCTACAATACATATTCCCTCATTTGTGGGGTTCCCCTGGATACATCATTGTGTTTGGATAAGGGTCTCTGCATCTGTTCCCATGAGATGCCTCGTGATGTCTCTCTGATGACAACTGGGCTAGGCACTCATCAATGATTATAGCATAGTATCTTTCATTGTCACTTTTTGTCTGTCATGTTTACAGATATCGTGTGTCTCTAGGTTATCTTGACTCTGGTTCATGGTCATCCAGGCAGTGTCAGGCATGGACTTGCCCTCATGGTGTGGGCCTCAATGTGTTTTCTGGAGTGTATTTCACATTATTGGGTTGGGGTTTTCCTTCTAGTATCTTCTGTAGGGCTGGATGGCTGCATATATACTGGGTATAGTAGTCTGGGTTGGCATCGGTGGTCTCTTCGTGTCTGCATGATATCCATCCAAGCCCTTCTGGCTTTCATAGTCTCTGCTGAGAATTCTAGTGTGATTCGGATAGGTCTACTCATTATTTGAATGCTATTTTGGTATTAGCAGTGTCATGCATAGAACAGTTAATTTTCATGGTGTCATCCCCATATAAAATAGAATCTCTGTAACCTGAGAAAATAAAAAATGAACACACTATAATGTGTGTTGAGTGAACTAAGACGAAGAAGGGACTAATTTGAGGTAAAAATAAACTATATATAAATGCTGCAAAAAATTAAAATACTTGTAATTCAATTATGATATTTTAGAATATAACTGCATCAAAAAATTTAATTCCTATGCCATCAATATACCCAAAAATGTATGTAGCATTTTGCCTTTGCATGATGATGAATATTTTTCTATAACTCCTCATATGAAAAGTACTGTTGTTTAAGTGATTTCTGAATGAATTACATATCATTATTAAAAGCAGAAAATTTGGTAGTTCTATGTGAAAGATAATTATATGCATAGTTTATGTTTCCCTCTAACTCTCTCTTTATAGGAAAGGATTTATGAAAATGATTTACAATCTGTGAGTCAATTAATTCAACAGTGGATGCCTAAAAATGGAAAATCGAGGAATCTATCAGTGGCTTAGTCCATGAGGCTGGTTGGCTCAACTCACCTTCATATACACAGAACTCCTCAAGAAGAAGGTTCTATAGTCAATGAAGAAATAGACTTGCTCCCAAAGCGAAAAAGAACAGGCAAAGAGTAAAACATTCCTTCTTCCATGTCCTTGTATAGGTTTCCAGTAGAAGATGAGGCAAAGATGAGTGGTTGGTTTTGCAGTATGAAGATATGGATTAAAGTTATATTTTTCAGCTTTATAGATCCAGAAGAGAAGTAGAGAAGACTATTTCAAACAAGCAAGAGTTCTTTACAATTGTGTCCTTAATTTGGGTGTTTTGCTTAATTCCATATGCAGTCAAGTTAAAATCCAAGAGTCATGATCACACCTCTTTTCAGCTTGAAAGATAATCATATCTCCTCTTTACATTAACTTCCAAATGAAAAGAATAACAGGTCATAGTAATGCCTAAAAATAATTTAATGACGCAGAGTACAACAGCAGACAAATTACATATTTATCTTGATAATAACTGAAGCTAACATTATATAACTGTCCTTCAAAACCGTCCAGGTTAGAAACAACAAAGTCCAGGTTAGAAACAACTCTCCACCGCCGCTGGGCCACTCCACAACACCTCCCTCATAGGGCAACCCACATTAAGCACAAGGATTCACCTCCCACCTGCTATGTGTATATAGGGTCCCTAGGTCCAGACCGAGCATGCTCCTTATTTGATGGCTCAGTCTCTGCAAGCCCCCTGGGGGCTGGGGCAGCTGTTTCTGTTGGTCTTCTTGTGAGGTTCCTCGCACCTCCAGGGCCTTCCATCTTTTCCCCAACACTTACTCAGGATCGCTAGAGCTCTGCACCTTTCTTAGGTGCAAGTCTGAGCATCTGTCCAAGCTTATTTCTGGCTGGAGTCTCTGAGACATTGGTCAGGTTAGGGTCCAGGCAACCGGGTTTTACAGTCCCAATTCTGGGCGTTCTCAATGTGGTCAAATATCGTCCAACAGAGCCTGATATTCTTCTTCTGTGAGAGGAGCCTCGAGTGTTGGTTCGATCGGCTCCCATGGTACATCTGGGTCCAGAGCGGCTGGTCCCTGTTCCTCTTCCACTGTTCTCGCCAGTTGCTCCAGGAAGAGCTGGACAGGGCAGGAGTTGCTGGATTCTGGGTAGGCCTCTGTGAAGAAGGTGAGTTCGGGTCTTGACATCAACGCTTCTGCACACTGGCCTCCTGCAGAACCCGATGTCAACAAGCTGTCGCGGGAAGCCTCCTGCTCAATGCAACACGATGCTCCAGGAGCCCTTTCCGGGCCAGGAGAGGCAGGCAGGTCCTCACCTTTAGCTGTGCTGCCTCCAGCGCGGCCTTTCTGCCTGGCCTTTCTGTTCTGGAACCATATGTGGACGGTGTCCTCAGGCAAACCTGTGCTCAGGGCCAGTTGCACCCTCGTGGCATAGTCTGGGGATGGAGAGATCTCAAAAGCTTGCACTAGCATGCTGATCTGCGCTGGACTAAGCCGCGTTCGAGGCCTTCTCCGTTCTGAGGGCGGGCCTCTTGCTTGTTGTACCCTGGCGACAAGCTTTTCAGGAGGCTGTTGGGAGGCTTCATGGCTGGAGCCTGCGGTGGTCTGCTTTGAGGTCTTCCTCGACATGCCAGTTCTGTTTCTGCGGTTTTGAAACCACACGCGGATGGAGGACTCTGGAACTCCGAATTCCCTGGCCAGTTCCTGCCTGGTCCTGAAGCTCGGGTAAGGTGTCTTGGCGAAAACTGAGAGCAAGACCTCCTTCTGCTTGGCCTGCCAAACAGTCTTTTGACGCCGGGATGTCTTTGCCGTGCTGCAGCCACCCACATCTGCCTGATCTTCCATCCTGCTCAAGACACTTTGACAGGAGTTCTTCCTCTCCAGTGTGTACTCAGAACAACACCCAGGAAAGTGCAGACTATGGCAAATGCGTAAAGTGTCCGCTGCTCACCCTTAAATACCGACCTGAAGCCCCACCCACTCCCTCGAGGCCTCCAATTACAGGCCAAACCGTGGAACGCTCTTCTGCTTCCAAACTGTGAAACCCTTCCTTCCTCTTGCGAATTTTCCCATATCCCACCCTAAAGCAGCCTTTCCAGAAACAGTTGGCCTTGTGTTCTACCCAAATTCCACTGCTTAGCTCACAGTACGCACCTGTGTTGGCCCACAAGGAGTTTGAGGGGAGAGTCTAAGGCACGGCTTCTGATGATCAGGCAAGGAGAAGAGGCATAAGCCAGGAGCAGTCTTTGCCTACTTTAACAAGGTCATTCATTCAGCTCTGGCTGATGCTCAAGGAGGAACGTGGCTAGAACAGATCTTGCACTCTGCGTGTGCCGTCTGCCTTAAGTTCCTTTGAGCTCCAGTCACCCGGTGTATGATTTCAACAATCTAAATATGGTTAGGACCCTGCAAGTCTAAGCATTTGGGCAAAGAGTAGACTTATCCTGCAGAAAGACTCCTGGAATTATTTCTGAATTTCTCCTTCAGTGGCAGACTACAGAAGGTGTCAACTTCACTCTTGGACCCTCTGGTTCCACCTATTTAATCCACCATACACTTTGTGCGTGTAGAAGGCAATCTCCCACAGCCTTTCTTGAATGTCTGATGGAGGCATACAGCTGGTTTACAACCTATGACCCTACCTCAGATGAGTGTAAGCCAATGGTGACTATAATCTTTATAGACCAGTCAGCCAGAGATATTTGTAGAAAGCTCCAGAAAATAAAGGGTTTACAGGACAAGTCGTTGAAGGATTTAGTGCAGGTGGCAGAAAAGGTTTTAGACAGCTGGGATATGGAAGAAGAGAAAGAGGAAAGAAAGCAGAAAGAGCAGGAAGTGAGAGAAAGAGAAAGGAAAAGAGGCAAGACAGAAAGTTGACTAAGATCCTGGCCACTGTAGTGCAGTCATAATGATAGGGAGAGAGTTCCTGGAAATCAGAGGGGCCCTCTGTCTAAGGAATAGTATGCCTATTGCAAGGAGAAAGGACACTGGATCAAGAATTGTCCCAAAAGAAAATTGAAGCCCTACACCGGGACCTGGCACACTTCTGGGCCACCAATCCCCAGGTAACTCTTTTCTGATATGTGGATCATATACTATTAGCTGCAGATTATAAAGAAAAAATACTTGAAGCCACAGATCAGCTGTTGCAAGAGCTGGGTGACCTTGGCTATAGACTGTCGGCGAAAAATGCTCATCTCTGCAGGAAACAGGTCAGTTAAGAGGTGGCTATCGGAGGCTAGAAAAGAGACTGTATTTTATATTCCCCCTTCATGGACTACTGAACAACTGAGGGAAATTTTAAGTAAAGAAGTATTTGCCAAGATGGCAGCCCCTCTGTATCCCCTTACAAAGGGCATTGATTCTTGCATCTGGGGAAAGGATGAACAAGCTGCATTTGATAATATCAAACAAGCCTTAATGTCTGCCCCAGCTTTGGTACTCAGATTGTGACCAAAACCTTCCATCTCTATGTGGCCGAGAATCAGGGAATGGCCAACAGATGCTAACACAGTAAATTGGACCCTGGAAGAGACTAGTAGCCTACCTATCCAAAAACCTTGATTCAGCAGCAGCAGGATGGCCAACCTGCCTGTGAATAATAGCAGCAGTGGCGGCACTCGTAAACGATGCAGACAAACTGACTGTGGGACAGGACCTCACCATCTATGCTCGTCTTGCCCCTGAGAGTGTCATAAGGCAGCCAACTGATCGCTGGCTCACGAACACCTGTATGACATAATACCAGGCTTTGCTATTGAATAAAGGTAGAGTCACCCTTGCCCTGGCTATGGAGCTAAACCCTGCCACCTTATTGTAGGATCCAGAAATCCAGACCATGGAGCATGATTTGCAGGTTCTAGCAAAGGAACAGGGATGGCGAAAGGACATGAAAGAGCAACCAATTCCTGATGCGGAGGTGACATACTATATGGATGGGAGCAGTTTTTTGTAGAACGGAAAGAGAAAGGCAGAGGCAGTGGTGGTAAATGGACATAAGGTATTCTGGGCCCAGGCGTTGCCGGAGGGCACATCTGTTCAGGGAGCTGAATTGATTGTTTTAATCCAAGCATTAACTCTGGAAAAGGGTAAAAAGACAAACATCTACACTGATAGTTGGTTCACCTTACCAACAGCCCAAGTACATGGGGCCATCTATCAGCAGAGAGGCCTGCTAACATCAGCCGGTAAAGAGATAAAAAATAAAAAAATGAAATTCTGGCTTTGGTCAAAGCCCTGTTGCTGCCCGACAAGGTAAGCATTATTCATTTCCCGGGACAGCAGAAGGGGACTTCCAGGGCAGCAAAGGGGGATAACATGGCTAATCGGGAGGCTAAAGCAGCTGCTAGAGGAAACTCTGTCCTGGTGGTACTAACTGCTGAACTGCCCAGAGAAGAATGACTAAACTACTCAGAAAGTGACTTAAAGTTAATATGGCAAAAAAAAAAGGGGGATATTTGACACCGACGTGGGGACATGGATTAACTCCAAAGGTAAGATCATTCTACCCCAGGAAGATGCTGAGAGATTAATAACTCAGATGTATAAATGGATTCACTTGAAGGCAAAGAAATTGGCTGAAGTTGTCCGCCAATCCCAGTCCCTAATACTAAACCTCATTCCCTTGAGTGAGTGAGTGACTAGGGCGTGTGAACCTTGTCAGAGTGTAAACATAGGTAAGAATTTCCAGAGCCCAGGGAAGTGGCTGAGAGGAACTGTGGCAGCCTTTTTGGAGTATATGGCAAATTTTGAGTTAATGGCCTCTGAGCAGTGGAACGCTGCCTATTGGCTTTGGCTATTTTCCAAAGTCCAGTTTCTTATAAACTGACCTTGGTGGTCCTACAGCAGACTGCTCTGACCCTGAGAAACTGTGTGCAACCATAGTAACCAGACAGCAGGCTCTGTGTAACCTTGAGTGAGCTCTCCTATGTTCTGACCAAGTAAAGCTCCTACATGAGAAACTGCTTGTACTTTTCTGCCTACTTAAGTGTTAACCTGACGTCCATTAAATCAACACCTGGATAAGCATGTAGACTTGGTGTCCTTCTCTGTGTCACCCTGTCTCTCTCTTTCTCCCAGCCCTCTCTCAGGTGGTATTCAGCTGTCACTGCTGGCCAGTGACAAGGAACTAGACCTGGAATGCATTGGGAAGTGGATTTCACTGAAAGTAAACCATCCAGGTACAGCAATAAATATCTCCTGGTTTTTGTAGACACTTTCTCAGGATGGGTGGAAGCTTTTCCCACAAAGAAAGAAACCTCCCTGGTCATGGCCAAAAAGATTCTGGAAGACATTTTTCCTCGGTTTGGTATTCCAAAGGTAATTGGGTCAGACAATGGGTCAACCTTCATTGCTCAGTTAAGCCAGGAGGTGGCCAGGTTTCTGGGGCTTGACTGTAAGTTACATTGTGCTTATAGACCCCAAAGTTCAGGACATTTAGAGAGAACGAATAGAACTCTCAAAGAGATTCTCACCAAGTTGAACATGGAGACTGGCGGTGACAGGGCGGTGCTCCTTCCCTTGGCCCTCTTTAGGGTCAGAAATACTCTCTCCATATAGGTTTAACACCCTTCGAACTACTATATGGGTTTCTGTTCCCTGACTCTTCTTGGGTACCCCCTTGATAAAACTAGTGGTAAATCTGACTTGTACAGGCTGAAAGAATTGCAGCTTATTCAGAAAGAAATTTGGAGCAAGGTTGGCAGTGCATATGTGCCTGGGTCCTTTTAGGTGCCCCATCAGTTCCACGTTGAAGATCTGGTATATGTGCAGTGACATGGCAGCCAGAATCTGGAACCTCAGTTGAAGGGTCCTTATTACATCTTCCTCACCACGCCAACTGCCGTCAAAATAGAGGGCATCATAGCTTGAATCCACGTGTCACATGTTAAGCCGGCTTTTCATCAACCTGCAACACCTGGAAACTCCAAGCCTCCAGCTACCGGCTGAAACTGAAACTCATCAGGGACAATAAACTCTCAGACAAGAACTCCCCTTTTTCTCGGAAAGTATAAGTGCAGTTCAGGTCCTGATGCTCCAGAAAGAGTATCAACCTCTCCATGAGGTTGATCCACAATTTTAGGGTTAAAATTGAGGCAAAAAAAGGGGGGTGAGAGACCACCTGGGAATGAGAAAAACAACAGTGATTATTTGAATTGAAGTCAGGTGTAGATAACTCTTGAAGGAAAGGGTCAACTGTTCTGAGAACAACTATCTACAACCACCTGTAAACTATCTACAACCAGCTGTATACTACCTAAAACCAGGTGTAAACTATCTTCATGCTATTCTTGCTGAACAATCAATGTATAGAGCAAAAGTGGTTTCAATTTCAGGTATAAAACCCTGTCCTTTGCATATTTAGGGCTGTCTCCTGTCTTTGTAGGGGGACCCTATAGAAATTGGAATAAAACTCTTGCTTTTGCCTCAAGTTGTGGTCTATGAGTGTTCCTGGGAAGTGCACAATCCTGAGCTCCTGAGCAGTGAGACTCCAGGTCTAACAACATGAAACTAAAACGCTTTTGCCATCCATTCTTTAGGTGGTGAAGCAGCTTATAAAATGGGAAACCACTGTTCCAGCTAGGCAACAGACAGGTTTATATCTAGACCATTCAAAGAAGTCATAAAATGTAAACATGAAGAAACAAACAAACAAACAATCTAGAAAAGATCATCCTGAGTGAGGTATCTCAGAAGCAGAAAGACATACACGGTATATACTCGATTTTAAGTGGAGGCTAGACCTATAATATAGGATAAACATACTAAAATCTATAAGAAGATAAACAAAAAGATAAACAAGAAAGAGGACCTGGGTTAAGATGATCAATCCTCACGTAGAAAGACAAATGGGATGGACATGGGAGAAAACAAGAAACAGGACCCTAGCCTACCACAGAGGACCTGGGAAAGACTCTACCTAGTAGTATATCAAAGCAGGTGCTGAGACTCATAACCAAACCTTGGACAGAGCACAGGGAATCATATAAAAAAAGGGGGAGTTAGTGTGACCTGGAGAGGGCAGGAACTCCACAAGGACCAAATATATCAGGGCACAGGGGTCTTTTATGAGACTGTATCTCCAACCAAGGACAATGTACGCATAGAACCTAGCACCCCTGCTCAAATATAGTCCATGTTAGCTCTGTCTCCAAGTGGGTACCATACTAAGTGGAACAGGGACTATTACAGACATGAACTCAATGGCTGTCTCTTTGACTTCCCCCCTCACAAGGCAGGATCAGATTTGCTAGGCCACAGAGGAGGACATTGCAGCAAACCTGATGATGCCTGATAATCTAGGGTCAGTTGGAACAGGCAGAAGCCCTCGCCTATCAGTAGACTTGGAAAGGTGTAGGTAGTAGATGAGGGAAGGAGGGTAGGAAAGGGAGGGAATGAGGGGACTGGTCTACAGCTTGGATACAAATTTAATAAACTGTATCTAATATTAAAAAAAATAAAAAGTAAAAAAGTGGAACATAAAACAAAGTTCCTAAAGATGAAACACAAAATGCTGACAGTTTTTTGTTTCTTTGAAAACAGAATTTTTTTTTCTGAACAATTTTCCTGTCCCAGGCTCTCTTTATAGAACAACCTGTGCTTGAACGCACAGAGATCCACCTACCTTTAACTTCCTGAGTGCTAGGAATGCAGGCGCTCACCAACAGCCCTAGGTGCTGACAGTTTATTTAGTTTTAGCATTTTATTTTTGTTGTTGTTTCATGCACTACATCTGAACTGCAGTTTCCTCTTCCTCCACTCCTCCCAGACACAATCTATCCACCACTACTCTGCCCAACTCTGCCCAGCTCACCTCTCCTTCATCCACTGCTTTTTTTCCATTTATTTTATTTTCAATGAAAAAAAATGTGATGGCATAGCAAGTTATAATAAAACTAGGAACAATCCCTCACATCAGAGTTGGTCAAAGCAATACATGAGGAGAGAAAGTGTAGCTAAAGCAGGAAAAAGAGTCAGAGACACCCCCATTCTCACTGTTGGAAGTCCGTCAGCGAAATCAGGATAATAATCATAAGGTGTATGCCAACAACCTAGCTCACAAGACTCATAGAATGTTTATGTTTTTGTCCTTCAGTCTCTGATCCCCTATGAACTCAGTTGACTCAGTGGGCCATGTGCTTGTTGTGTCCTTAATATCTCTGGTTCCTACAATACATATTCCCTCATTTGTGGGGTTCCCCTGGATACATCATTGTGTTTGGATAAGGGTCTCTGCATCTGTTCCCATGAGATGCCTCGTGATGTCTCTCTGATGACAACTGGGCTAGGCACTCATCAATGATTATAGCATAGTATCTTTCATTGTCACTTTTTGTCTGTCATGTTTACAGATATCGTGTGTCTCTAGGTTATCTTGACTCTGGTTCATGGTCATCCAGGCAGTGTCAGGCATGGACTTCCCCTCATGGTGTGGGCCTCAATGTGTTTTCTGGAGTGTATTTCACATTATTGGGTTGGGGTTTTCCTTCTAGTATCTTCTGTAGGGCTGGATGGCTGCATATATACTGGGTATAGTAGTCTGGGTTGGCATCGGTGGTCTCTTCGTGTCTGCATGATATCCATCCAAGCCCTTCTGGCTTTCATAGTCTCTGCTGAGAATTCTAGTGTGATTCGGATAGGTCTACTCATTATTTGAATGCTATTTTGGTATTAGCAGTGTCATGCATAGAACAGTTAATTTTCATGGTGTCATCCCCATATAAAATAGAATCTCTGTAACCTGAGAAAATAAAAAATGAACACACTATAATGTGTGTTGAGTGAACTAAGACGAAGAAGGGACTAATTTGAGGTAAAAATAAACTATATATAAATGCTGCAAAAAATTAAAATACTTGTAATTCAATTATGATATTTTAGAATATAACTGCATCAAAAAATTTAATTCCTATGCCATCAATATACCCAAAAATGTATGTAGCATTTTGCCTTTGCATGATGATGAATATTTTTCTATAACTCCTCATATGAAAAGTACTGTTGTTTAAGTGATTTCTGAATGAATTACATATCATTATTAAAAGCAGAAAATTTGGTAGTTCTATGTGAAAGATAATTATATGCATAGTTTATGTTTCCCTCTAACTCTCTCTTTATAGGAAAGGATTTATGAAAATGATTTACAATCTGTGAGTCAATTAATTCAACAGTGGATGCCTAAAAATGGAAAATCGAGGAATCTATCAGTGGCTTAGTCCATGAGGCTGGTTGGCTCAACTCACCTTCATATACACAGAACTCCTCAAGAAGAAGGTTCTATAGTCAATGAAGAAATAGACTTGCTCCCAAAGCGAAAAAGAACAGGCAAAGAGTAAAACATTCCTTCTTCCATGTCCTTGTATAGGTTTCCAGTAGAAGATGAGGCAAAGATGAGTGGTTGGTTTTGCAGTATGAAGATATGGATTAAAGTTATATTTTTCAGCTTTATAGATCCAGAAGAGAAGTAGAGAAGACTATTTCAAACAAGCAAGAGTTCTTTACAATTGTGTCCTTAATTTGGGTGTTTTGCTTAATTCCATATGCAGTCAAGTTAAAATCCAAGAGTCATGATCACACCTCTTTTCAGCTTGAAAGATAATCATATCTCCTCTTTACATTAACTTCCAAATGAAAAGAATAACAGGTCATAGTAATGCCTAAAAATATTTTAATGACGCAGAGTACAACAGCAGACAAATTACATATTTATCTTGATAATAACTGAAGCTAACATTATATAACTGTCCTTCAAAACCGTCCAGGTTAGAAACAACAAAGTCCAGGTGAGAAACAACTCTCCACCGCCGCTGGGCCACTCCACAACACCTCCCTCATAGGGCAACCCACATTAAGCACAAGGATTCACCTCCCACCTGCTATGTGTATATAGGGTCCCTAGGTCCAGACCGAGCATGCTCCTTATTTGATGGCTCAGTCTCTGCAAGCCCCCTGGGGGCTGGGGCAGCTGTTTCTGTTGGTCTTCTTGTGAGGTTCCTCGCACCTCCAGGGCCTTCCATCTTTTCCCCAACACTTACTCAGGATCGCTAGAGCTCTGCACCTTTCTTAGGTGCAAGTCTGAGCATCTGTCCAAGCTTATTTCTGGCTGGAGTCTCTGAGACAATGGTCAGGTTAGGGGCCAGGCAACCGGGTTTTACAGTCCCAATTCTGGGCGTTCTCAATGTGGTCAAATATCGTCCAACAGAGCCTGATATTCTTCTTCTGTGAGAGGAGCCTCGAGTGTTGGTTCGATCTGCTCCCATGGTACATCTGGGTTCAGAGCGGCTGGTCCCTGTTCCTCTTCCACTGTTCTCGCCAGTTGCTCCAGGAAGAGCTGGACAGGGCAGGAGTTGCTGGATTCTGGGTAGGCCTCTGTGAAGAAGGTGAGTTCGGGTCTTGACATCAACGCTTCTGCACACTGGCCTCCTGCAGAACCCTATGTCAACAAGCTGTCGCGGGAAGCCTCCTGCTCAATGCAACACGATGCTCCAGGAGCCCTTTCCGGGCCAGGAGAGGCAGGCAGGTCCTCACCTTTAGCTGTGCTGCCTCCAGCGCGGCCTTTCTGCCTGGCCTTTCTGTTCTGGAACCATATGTGGACGGTGTCCTCAGGCAAACCTGTGCTCAGGGCCAGTTGCACCCTCGTGGCATAGTCTGGGGATGGAGAGATCTCAAAAGCTTGCACTAGCATGCTGATCTGCGCTGGACTAAGCCGCGTTCGAGGCCTTCTCAGTTCTGAGGGCGGGCCTCTTGCTTGTTGTACCCTGGCGACAAGCTTTTCAGGAGGCTGTTGGGAGGCTTCATGGCTGGAGCCTGCGGTGGTCTGCTTTGAGGTCTTCCTCGACATGCCAGTTCTATTTCTGCGGTTTTGAAACCACACGCGGATGGAGGACTCTGGAACTCCGAATTCCCTGGCCAGTTCCTGCCTGGTCCTGAAGCTCGGGTAAGGTGTCTTGGCGAAAACTGAGAGGAAGACCTCCTTCTGCTTGGCCTGCCAAACAGTCTTTTGACGCCGGGATGTCTTTGCCGTGCTGCAGCCACCCACATCTGCCTGATCTTCCATCCTGCTGAAGACACTTTGACAGGAGTTCTTCCTCTCCAGTGTGTACTCAGAACAACACCCAGGAAAGTGCAGACTATGGCAAATGCGTAAATTAGTCCGCTGCTCACCCTTAAATACCGACCTGAAGCCCCACCCACTCCCTCGAGGCCTCCAATTACAGGCCAAACCGTGGAACGCTCTTCTGCTTCCAAACTGTGAAACCCTTCCTTCCTCTTGCGAATTTTCCCATATCCCACCCTAAAGCAGCCTTTCCAGAAACAGTTGGCCTTGTGTTCTACCCAAATTCCACTGCTTAGCTCACAGTACGCACCTGTGTTGGCCCACAAGGAGTTTGAGGGGAGAGTCTAAGGCACAGCTTCTGATGATCAGGCAAGGAGAAGAGGCATAAGCCAGGAGCAGTCTTTGCCTACTTTCACAAGGTCATTCATTCAGCTCTGGCTGATGCTCAAGGAGGAACGTGGCTAGAACAGATCTTGCACTCTGCGTGTGCCGTCTGCCTTAAGTTCCTTTGAGCTCCAGTCACCCGGTGTATGATTTCAACAATCTAAATATGGTTAGGACCCTGCAAGTCTAAGCATTTGGGCAAAGAGTAGACTTATCCTGCAGAAAGACTCCTGGAATTATTTCTGAATTTCTCCTTCAGTGGCAGACTACAGAAGGTGTCAACTTCACTCTTGGACCCTCTGGTTCCACCTATTTAATCCACCATACACTTTGTGCGTGTAGAAGGCAATCTCCCACAGCCTTTCTTGAATGTCTGATGGAGGCATACAGCTGGTTTACAACCTATGACCCTACCTCAGATGAGTGTAAGCCAATGGTGACTATAATCTTTATAGACCAGTCAGCCAGAGATATTTGTAGAAAGCTCCAGAAAATAAAGGGTTTACAGGACAAGTCGTTGAAGGATTTAGTGCAGGTGGCAGAAAAGGTTTTAGACAGCTGGGATATGGAAGAAGAGAAAGAGGAAAGAAAGCAGAAAGAGCAGGAAGTGAGAGAAAGAGAAAGGAAAAGAGGCAAGACAGAAAGTTGACTAAGATCCTGGCCACTGTAGTGCAGTCATAATGATAGGGAGAGAGTTCCTGGAAATCAGAGGGGCCCTCTGTCTAAGGAATAGTATGCCTATTGCAAGGAGAAAGGACACTGGATCAAGAATTGTCCCAAAAGAAAATTGAAGCCCTACACCGGGACCTGGCACACTTCTGGGCCACCAATCCCCAGGTAACTCTTTTCTGATATGTGGATCATATACTATTAGCTGCAGATTATAAAGAAACCTTACTTGAAGCCACAGATCAGCTGTTGCAAGAGCTGGGTGACCTTGGCTATAGACTGTCGGCGAAAAATGCTCATCTCTGCAGGAAACAGGTCAGTTAAGAGGTGGCTATCGGAGGCTAGAAAAGAGACTGTATTTTATATTCCCCCTTCATGGACTACTGAACAACTGAGGGAAATTTTAAGTAAAGAAGTATTTGCCAAGATGGCAGCCCCTCTGTATCCCCTTACAAAGGGCATTGATTCTTGCATCTGGGGAAAGGATGAACAAGCTGCATTTGATAATATCAAACAAGCCTTAATGTCTGCCCCAGCTTTGGTACTCAGATTGTGACCAAAACCTTCCATCTCTATGTGGCCGAGAATCAGGGAATGGCCAACAGATGCTAACACAGTAAATTGGACCCTGGAAGAGACTAGTAGCCTACCTATCCAAAAACCTTGATTCAGCAGCGGCAGGATGGCCAACCTGCCTGTGAATAATAGCAGCAGTGGCGGCACTAGTAAACGATGCAGACAAACTGACTGTGGGACAGGACCTCACCATCTATGCTCGTCTTGCCCCTGAGAGTGTCATAAGGCAGCCAACTGATCGCTGGCTCACGAACACCTGTATGACATAATACCAGGCTTTGCTATTGAATAAAGGTAGAGTCACCCTAGCCCTGGCTATGGAGCTAAACCCTGCCACCTTATTGTAGGATCCAGAAATCCAGACCATGGAGCATGATTTGCAGGTTCTAGCAAAGGAACAGGGATGGCGAAAGGACTTGAAAGAGCAACCAATTCCTGATGTGGAGGTGACATACTATATGGATGGGAGCAGTTTTTTGTAGAACGGAAAGAGAAAGGCAGAGGCAGTGGTGGTAAATGGACGTAAGGTATTCTGGGCCCAGGCGTTGCCGGAGGGCACATCTGTTCAGGGAGCTGAATTGATTGTTTTAATCCAAGCATTAACTCTGGAAAAGGGTAAAAAGACAAACATCTACACTGATAGTTGGTTCACCTTACCAACAGCCCATGTACATGGGGCCATCTATCAGCAGAGAGGCCTGCTAACATCAGCCGGTAAAGAGATAAAAAATAAAAAATGAGATTCTGGCTTTGGTCAATGCCCTGTTGCTGCCCGACAAGGTAAGCATTATTCATTTCCCGGGACAGCAGAAGGGGACTTCCAGGGCAGCAAAGGGGGATAACATGGCCAATCGGGAGGCTAAAGCAGCTGCTAGAGGAAACTCTGTCCTGGTGGTACTAACTGCTGAACTGCCCAGAGAAGAATGACTAAACTACTCAGAAAGTGACTTAAAGTTAATATGGCAAAAAAAAAAAAAACAAAAAAAAAAACCAAAAGGGGATATTTGACACCGACGTGGGGGCATGGATTAACTCCAAAGGTAAGATCATTCTACCCCAGGAAGATGCTGAGAGATTAATAACTCAGATGTATAAATGGATTCACTTGAAGGCAAAGAAATTGGCTGAAGTTGTCCGCCAATCCCAGTCCCTAATACTAAACCTCACACCCTTGAGTGAGTGAGTGACTAGGGCGTGTGAACCTTGCCAGAGTGTAAACATAGGTAAGAATTTCCAGAGCCCAGGGAGGTGGCTGAGAGGAACTGTGGCAGCCTTTTTGGAGTATATGGCAAATTTTGAGTTAATGGCCTCTGAGCAGTGGAACGCTGCCTATTGGCTTTGGCTATTTTCCAAAGTCCAGTTTCTTATAAACTCACCTTGGTGGTCCTACAGCAGACTGCTCTGACCCTGAGAAACTGTGTGCAACCATAGTAACCAGACAGCAGGCTCTGTGTAACCTTGAGTGAGCTCTCCTATGTTCTGACCAAGTAAAGCTCCTACATGAGAAACTTCTTGTACTTTTCTGCCTACTTAAGTGTTAACCTGACGTCCATTAAATCAACACCTAGATAAGCATGTAGACTTGGTGTCCTTCTCTGTGTCACCCTGTCTCTCTCTTTCTCCCAGCCCTCTCTCAGGTGGTATTCAGCTGTCACTGCTGGCCAGTGACAAGGAACTAGACCTGGAATGCATTGGGAAGTGGATTTCACTGAAAGTAAACCATCCAGGTACAGCAATAAATATCTCCTGGTTTTTGTAGACACTTTCTCAGGATGGGTGGAAGCTTTTCCCACAAAGAAAGAAACCTCCCTGGTCATGGCCAAAAAGATTCTGGAAGACATTTTTCCTCGGTTTGGTATTCCAAAGGTAATTGGGTCAGACAATGGGTCAACCTTCATTGCTCAGTTAAGCCAGGAGGTGGCCAGGTTTCTGGGGCTTGACTGTAAGTTACATTGTGCTTATAGACCCCAAAGTTCAGGACATTTAGAGAGAATGAATAGAACTCTCAAAGAGATTCTCACCAAATTGAACATGGAGACTGGCGGTGACAAGGCGGTGCTCCTTCCCTTGGCCCTCTTTAGGGTCAGAAATACTCTCTCCATATAGGTTTAACACCCTTCGAACTACTATATGGGTTTCTGTTCCCTGACTCTTCTTGGGTACCCCCTTGATAAAACTAGTGGTAAATCTGACTTGTACAGGCTGAAAGAATTGCAGCTTATTCAGAAAGAAATTTGGAGCAAGGATGGCAGTGCATATGTGCCTGGGTCCTTTTAGGTGCCCCATCAGTTCCCCGTTGAAGATCTGGTATATGTGCAGTGACATGGCAGCCAGAATCTGGAACCTCAGTTGAAGGGTCCTTATTACATCTTCCTCACCACGCCAACTGCCGTCAAAATAGAGGGCATCATAGCTTGAATCCACGTGTCACATGTTAAGCCGGCTTTTCATCAACCTGCAACACCTGGAAACTCCAAGCCTCCAGCTACCGGCTGAAACTGAAACTCATCAGGGACAATAAACTCTCAGACAAGAACTCCCCTTTTTCTGGGAAAGTATAAGTGCAGTTCAGGTCCTGATGCTCCAGAAAGAGTATCAACCTCTCCATGAGGTTGATCCACAATTTTAGGGTTAAAATTGAGGCAAAAAAAGGGGGGTGAGAGACCACCTGGGAATGAGAAAAACAACAGTGATTATTTGAATTGAAGTCAGGTGTAGATAACTCTTGAAGGAAAGGGTCAACTGTTCTGAGAACAACTATCTACAACCACCTGTAAACTATCTACAACCAGCTGTATACTACCTAAAAGCAGGTGTAAACTATCTCCATGCTATTCTTGCTGAACAATCAATGTATAGAGCAAAAGTGGCTCAAATTTCAGGTATAAAACCCTGTCCTTTGCATATTTAGGGCTGTCTCCTGTCTTTGTAGGGGGACCCTATAGAAATTGGAATAAAACTCTTGCTTTTGCCTCAAGTTATGGTCTATGAGTGTTCCTGGGAAGTGCACAATCCTGAGCTCCTAAGCAGTGAGACTCCAGGTCTAACAACATGAAACTAAAACGCTTTTGCCCTCCATTCTTTAGGTGGTGAAGCAGCTTATAAAATGGGAAACCACTGTTCCAGCTAGGCAACAGACAGGTTTATATCTAGACCATTCAAAGAAGTCATAAAATGTAAACATGAAGAAACAAACAAACAAACAATCTAGAAAAGATCATCCTGAGTGAGGTATCTCACAAGCAGAAAGACATACACGGTATATACTCGATTTTAAGTGGAGGCTAGACCTATAATATAGGATAAACATACTAAAATCTATAAAAAGATAAACAAGAAAGAGGACCTGGGATAAGATGATCAATCCTCACGTAGAAAGACAAATGGGATGGACATAGGAGAAAACAAGAAATAGGACCCTAGCCTACCACAGAGGACCTGGGAAAGACTCTACCTAGTAGTATATCAAAGCAGGTGCTGAGACTCATAACCAAACCTTGGGCAGAGCACAGGGAATCATATAAAAAAAGGGGGAGTTAGTGTGACCTGGAGAGGGCAGGAACTCCACAAGGACCAAATATATCAGGGCACAGGGGTCTTTTATGAGACTGTATCTCCAACCAAGGACAATGTACGCATAGAACCTAGCACCCCTGCTCAAATATAGTCCATGTTAGCTCTGTCTCCAAGTGGGTACCATACTAAGTGGAACAGGGACTATTACAGACATGAACTCAATGGCTGGCTCTTTGACTTCCCCCCTCACAAGGCAGGATCAATTTTGCTAGGCCACAGAGGAGGACATTGCAGCAAACCTGATGATGCCTGATAATCTAGGGTCAGTTGGAACAGGCAGAAGCCCTCGCCTATCAGTAGACTTGGAAAGGTGTAGGTAGTAGATGAGGGAAGGAGGGTAGGAAAGGGAGGGAATGAGGGGACTGGTCTACAGCTTGGATACAAAGTTAATAAACTGTATCTAATATTAAAAAAATAAAAAGTAAAAAAGTGGAACATAAAACAAAGTTCCTAAAGATGAAACACAAAATGCTGACAGTTTTTTGTTTCTTTGAAAACAGAAATTTTTTTCTGAACAATTTTCCTGTCCCAGGCTCTCTTTATAGAACAACCTGTGCTTGAACGCACAGAGATCCACCTACCTTTAACTTCCTGAGTGCTAGGAATGCAGGCGCTCACCAACAGCCCTAGGTGCTGACAGTTTATTTAGTTTTAGCATTTTATTTTTGTTGTTGTTTCATGCACTACATCTGAACTGCAGTTTCCTCTTCCTCCACTCCTCTCAGACACAATCTATCCACCACTACTCTGCCCAACTCTGCCCAGCTCACCTCTCCTTCATCCACTGCTTTTTTTCCATTTATTTTATTTTCAATGAAAAAAAATGTGATGGCATAGCAAGTTATAATAAAACTAGGAACAATCCCTCACATCAGAGTTGGTCAAAGCAATACATGAGGAGAGAAAGTGTAGCTAAAGCAGGAAAAAGAGTCAGAGACACCCCCATTCTCACTGTTGGAAGTCCCTCAGCGAAATCAGGATAATAATCATAAGGTGTATGCCAACAACCTAGCTCACAAGACTCATAGAATGTTTATGTTTTTGTCCTTCAGTCTCTGATCCCCTATGAACTCAGTTGACTCAGTGGGCCATGTGCTTGTTGTGTCCTTAATATCTCTGGTTCCTACAATACATATTCCCTCATTTGTGGGGTTCCCCTGGATACATCATTGTGTTTGGATAAGGGTCTCTGCATCTGTTCCCATGAGATGCCTCGTGATGTCTCTCTGATGACAACTGGGCTAGGCACTCATCAATGATTATAGCATAGTATCTTTCATTGTCACTTTTTGTCTGTCATGTTTACAGATATCGTGTGTGTCTAGGTTATCTTGACTCTGGTTCATGGTCATCCAGGCAGTGTCAGGCATGGACTTCCCCTCATGGTGTGGGCCTCAATGTGTTTTCTGGAGTGTATTTCACATTATTGGGTTGGGGTTTTCCTTCTAGTGTCTTCTGTAGGGCTGGATGGCTGCATATATACTGGGTATAGTAGTCTGGGTTGGCATCGGTGGTCTCTTCGTGTCTGCATGATATCCATCCAAGCCCTTCTGGCTTTCATAGTCTCTGCTGAGAATTCTAGTGTGATTCGGATAGGTCTACTCATTATTTGAATGCTATTTTGGTATTAGCAGTGTCATGCATAGAACAGTTAATTTTCATGGTGTCATCCCCATATAAAATAGAATCTCTGTAACCTGAGAAAATAAAAAATGAACACACTATAATGTGTGCTGAGTGAATTAAGACGAAGAAGGGACTAATTTGAGGTAAAAATAAACTATATATAAATGCTGCAAAAAATTAAAATACTTGTAATTCAATTATGATATTTTAGAATATAACTGCATCAAAAAATTTAATTCCTATGCCATCAATATACCCAAAAATGTATGTAGCATTTTGCCTTTGCATGATGATGAATATTTTTCTATAACTCCTCATATGAAAAGTACTGTTGTTTAAGTGATTTCTGAATTACATAATGAATTACATAACATTATTAAAAGCAGAAAATTTGGTAGTTCTATGTGAAAGATAATTATATGCATAGTTTATGTTTCCCTCTAACTCTCTCTTTATAGGAAAGGATTTATGAAAATGATTTACAATCTGTGAGTCAATTAATTCAACAGTGGATGCCTAAAAATGGAAAATCGAGGAATCTATCAGTGGCTTAGTCCATGAGGCTGGTTGGCTCAACTCACCTTCATATACACAGAACTCCTCAAGAAGAAGGTTCTATAGTCAATGAAGAAATAGACTTGCTACCAAAGCGAAAAAGAACAGGCAAAGAGTAAAACATTCCTTCTTCCATGTCCTTGTATAGGTTTCCAGTAGAAGATGAGGCAAAGATGAGTGGTTGGTTTTGCAGTATGAAGATATGGATTAAAGTTATATTTTTCAGCTTTATAGATCCAGAAGAGAAGTAGAGAAGACTATTTCAAACAAGCACGAGTACTTTACAATTGTGTCCTTAATTTGGGTGTTTTGCTTAATTCCATATGCAGTCAAGTTAAAAACCAAGAGTCATGATCACACCTCTTTTCAGCTTGAAAGATAATCATATCTCCTCTTTACATTAACTTCCAAATGAAAAGAATAACAGGTCATAGTAATGCCTAAAAATAATTTAATGACGCAGAGTACAACAGCAGACAAATTACATATTTATCTTGATAATAACTGAAGCTAACATTATATAACTGTCCTTCAAAACCGTCCAGGTTAGAAACAACAAAGTCCAGGTTAGAAACAAGTCTCTACCGCCGCTGGGCCACTCCACAACACCTCCCTCATAGGGCAACCCTACATTAAGCACAAGGATTCACCTCCCACCTGCTATGTGTATATAGGGTCCCTAGGTCCAGACCAAGCATGCTCCTTATTTGATGGCTCAGTCTCTGCAAGCCCCCTGGGGGCTGGGGCAGCTGTTTCTGTTGGTCTTCTTGTGAGGTTCCTCGCACCTCCAGGGCCTTCCATCTTTTCCCCAACACTTACTCAGGATCGCTAGAGCTCTGCACCTTTCTTAGGTGCAAGTCTGAGCATCTGTCCAAGCTTATTTCTGGCTGGAGTCTCTGAGACAATGGTCAGGTTAGGGTCCAGGCAACCGGGTTTTACAGTCCCAATTCTGGGCGTTCTCAATGTGGTCAAATATCGTCCAACAGAGCCTGATATTCTTCTTCTGTGAGAGGAGCCTCGAGTGTTGGTTCGATCTGCTCCCATGGTACATCTGGGTCCAGAGCGGCTGGTCCCTGTTCCTCTTCCACTGTTCTCGCCAGTTGCTCCAGGAAGAGCTGGATAGGGCAGGAGTTGCTGGATTCTGGGTAGGCCTCTGTGAAGAAGGTGAGTTCGGGTCTTGACATCAACGCTTCTGCACACTGGCCTCCTGCAGAACCCGATGTCAACAAGCTGTCGCGGGAAGCCTCCTGCTCAATGCAACACGATGCTCCAGGAGCCCTTTCCGGGCCAGGAGAGGCAGGCAGGTCCTCACCTTTAGCTGTGCTGCCTCCAGCGCGGCCTTTCTGCCTGGCCTTTCTGTTCTGGAACCATATGTGGACGGTGTCCTCAGGCAAACCTGTGCTCAGGGCCAGTTGCACCCTCGTGGCATAGTCTGGGGATGGAGAGATCTCAAAAGCTTGCACTAGCATGCTGATCTGCGCTGGACTAAGCCGCGTTCGAGGCCTTCTCCGTTCTGAGGGCGGGCCTCTTGCTTGTTGTACCCTGGCGACAAGCTTTTCAGGAGGCTGTTGGGAGGCTTCATGGCTGGAGCCTGTGGTGGTCTGCTTTGAGGTCTTCCTCGACATGCCAGTTCTGTTTCTGCGGTTTTGAAACCACACACGGATGGAGGACTCTGGAACTCCGAATTCCCTGGCCAGTTCCTGCCTGGTCCTGAAGCTCGGGTAAGGTGTCTTGGCGAAAACTGAGAGGAAGACCTCCTTCTGCTTGGCCTGCCAAACAGTCTTTTGACGCCGGGATGTCTTTGCCGTGCTGCAGCCACCCACATCTGCCTGATCTTCCATCCTGCTGAAGACACTTTGACAGGAGTTCTTCCTCTCCAGTGTGTACTCAGAACAACACCCAGGAAAGTGCAGACTATGGCAAATGCGTAAATTAGCCTGCTGCTCACCCTTAAATACCGACCTGAAGCCCCACCCACTCTCTCGAGGCCTCCAATTACAGGCCAAACCGTGGAACGCTCTTCTGCTTCCAAACTGTGAAACCCTTCCTTCCTCTTGCGAATTTTCCCATATCCCACCCTAAAGCAGCCTTTCCAGAAACAGTTGGCCTTGTGTTCTACCCAAATTCCACTGCTTAGCTCACAGTACGCACCTGTGTTGGCCCACAAGGAGTTTGAGGGGAGAGTCTAAGGCACGGCTTCTGATGATCAGGCAAGGAGAAGAGGCAGAAGCCAGGAGCAGTCTTTGCCTACTTTAACAAGGTCATTCATTCAGCTCTGGCTGATGCTCAAGGAGGAACGTGGCTAGAACAGATCTTGCACTCTGCGTGTGCCGTCTGCCTTAAGTTCCTTTGAGCTCCAGTCACCCGGTGTATGATTTCAACAATCTAAATATGGTTAGGACCCTGCAAGTCTAAGCATTTGGGCAAAGAGTAGACTTATCCTGCAGAAAGACTCCTGGAATTATTTCTGAATTTCTCCTTCAGTGGCAGACTACAGAAGGTGTCAACTTCACTCTTGGACCCTCTGGTTCCACCTATTTAATCCACCATACACTTTGTGCGTGTAGAAGGCAATCTCCCACAGCCTTTCTTGAATGTCTGATGGAGGCATACAGCTGGTTTACAACCTATGACCCTACCTCATATGAGTGTAAGCCAATGGTGACTATAATCTTTATAGACCAGTCAGCCAGAGATATTTGTAGAAAGCTCCAGAAAATAAAGGGTTTACAGGACAAGTCGTTGAAGGATTTAGTGCAGGTGGCAGAAAAGGTTTTAGACAGCTGGGATATGGAACAAGAGAAAGAGGAAAGAAAGCAGAAAGAGCAGGAAGTGAGAGAAAGAGAAAGGAAAAGAGGCAAGACAGAAAGTTGACTAAGATCCTGGCCACTGTAGTGCAGTCATAATGATAGGGAGAGAGTTCCTGGAAATCAGAGGGGCCCTCTGTCTAAGGAATAGTATGCCTATTGCAAGGAGAAAGGACACTGGATCAAGAATTGTCCCAAAAGAAAATTGAAGCCCTGCACCGGAACCTGGCACACTTCTGGGCCACCAATCCCCAGGTAACTCTTTTCTGATATGTGGATCATATACTATTAGCTGCAGATTATAAAGAAACCTTACTTGAAGCCACAGATCAGCTGTTGCAAGAGCTGGGTGACCTTGGCTATAGACTGTCGGCGAAAAATGCTCATCTCTGCAGGAAACAGGTCAGTTAAGAGGTGGCTATCGGAGGCTAGAAAAGAGACTGTATTTTATATTCCCCCTTCATGGACTACTGAACAACTGAGGGAAATTTTAAGTAAAGAAGTATTTGCCAAGATGGCAGCCCCTCTGTATCCCCTTACAAAGGGCATTGATTCTTGCATCTGGGGAAAGGATGAACAAGCTGCATTTGATAATATCAAACAAGCCTTAATGTCTGCCCCAGCTTTGGTACTCAGATTGTGACCAAAACCTTCCATCTCTATGTGGCCGAGAATCAGGGAATGGCCAACAGATGCTAACACAGTAAATTGGACCCTGGAAGAGACTAGTAGCCTATCTATCCAAAAACCTTGATTCAGCAGCGGCAGGATGGCCAACCTGCCTGTGAATAATAGCAGCAGTGGCGGCACTCGTAAACGATGCAGACAAACTGACTGTGGGACAGGACCTCACCATCTATGCTCGTCTTGCCCCTGAGAGTGTCATAAGGCAGCCAACTGATCGCTGGCTCACGAACACCTGTATGACATAATACCAGGCTTTGCTATTGAATAAAGGTAGAGTCACCCTTGCCCTGGCTATGGAGCTAAACCCTGCCACCTTATTGTAGGATCCAGAAACCAGACCATGGAGCATGATTTGCAGGTTCTAGCAAAGGAACAGGGATGGCGAAAGGACTTGAAAGAGCAACCAATTCCTGATGCGGAGGTGACATACTATATGGATGGGAGCAGTTTTTTGTAGAACGGAAAGAGAAAGGCAGAGGCAGTGGTGGTAAATGGACATAAGGTATTCTGGGCCCAGGCGTTGCCGGAGGGCACATCTGTTCAGGGAGCTGAATTGATTGTTTTAATCCAAGCATTAACTCTGGAAAAGGGTAAAAAGACAAACATCTACACTGATAGTTGGTTCACCTTACCAACAGCCCATGTACATGGGGCCATCTATCAGCAGAGAGGCCTGCTAACATCAGCCGGTAAAGAGATAAAAAATAAAAAATGAGATTCTGGCTTTGGTCAATGCCCTGTTGCTGCCCGACAAGGTAAGCATTATTCATTTCCCGGGACAGCAGAAGGGGACTTCCAGGGCAGCAAAGGGGGATAACATGGCCAATCGGGAGGATAAAGCAGCTGCTAGAGGAAATTCTGTCCTGGTGGTACTAACTGCTGAACTGCCCAGAGAAGAATGACTAAACTACTCAGAAAGTGACTTAAAGTTAATATGGCAAAAAAAAAAAAGGGGGGGATATTTGACACCAACGTGGGGGCATGGATTAACTCCAAAGGTAAGATCATTCTACCCCAGGAAGATGCTGAGAGATTAATAACTCAGATGTATAAATGGATTCACTTGAAGGCAAAGAAATTGGCTGAAGTTGTCTGCCAATCCCAGTCCCTAATACTAAACCTCACCCCCTTGAGTGAGTGAGTGACTAGGGCGTGTGAACCTTGCCAGAGTGTAAACATAGGTAAGAATTTCCAGAGCCCAGGGAGGTGGCTGAGAGGAACTGTGGCAGCCTTTTTGGAGTATATGGCAAATTTTGAGTTAATGGCCTCTGAGCAGTGGAACGCTGCCTATTGGCTTTGGCTATTTTCCAAAGTCCAGTTTCTTATAAACTCAACTTGGTGGTCCTACAGCAGACTGCTCTGACCCTGAGAAACTGTGTGCAACCATAGTAACCAGACAGCAGGCTCTGTGTAACCTTGAGTGAGCTTTCCTATGTTCTGACCAAGTAAAGCTCCTACATGAGAAACTGCTTGTACTTTTCTGCCTACTTAAGTGTTAACCTGATGTCCATTAAATCAACACCTAGATAAGCATGTAGACTTGGTGTCCTTCTCTGTGTCACCCTGTCTCTCTCTTTCTCCCAGCCCTCTCTCAGGTGGTATTCAGCTGTCACTGCTGGCCAGTGACAAGGAACTAGACCTGGAATGCATTGGGAAGTGGATTTCACTGAAAGTAAACCATCCAGGTACAGCAATAAATATCTCCTGGTTTTTGTAGACACTTTCTCAGGATGGGTGGAAGCTTTTCCCACAAAGAAAGAAACCTCCCTGGTCATGGCCAAAAAGATTCTGGAAGACATTTTTCCTCGGTTTGGTATTCCAAAGGTAATTGGGTCAGACAATGGGTCAACCTTCATTGCTCAGTTAAGCCAGGAGGTGGCCAGGTTTCTGGGGCTTGACTGTAAGTTACATTGTGCTTATAGACCCCAAAGTTCAGGACATTTAGAGAGAATGAATAGAACTCTCAAAGAGATTCTCACCAAATTGAACATGGAGACTGGCGGTGACAAGGCGGTGCTCCTTCCCTTGGCCCTCTTTAGGGTCAGAAATACTCTCTCCATATAGGTTTAACACCCTTCGAACTACTATATGGGTTTCTGTTCCCTGACTCTTCTTGGGTACCCCCTTGATAAAACTAGTGGTAAATCTGACTTGTACAGGCTGAAAGAATTGCAGCTTATTCAGAAAGAAATTTGGAGCAAGGTTGGCAGTGCATATGTGCCTGGGTCCTTTTAGGTGCCCCATCAGTTCCCCGTTGAAGATCTGGTATATGTGCAGTGACATGGCAGCCAGAATCTGGAACCTCAGTTGAAGGGTCCTTATTACATCTTCCTCACCACGCCAACTGCCGTCAAAATAGAGGGCATCATAGCTTGAATCTACGTGTCACATGTTAAGCCGGCTTTTCATCAACCTGCAACACCTGGAAACTCCAAGCCTCCAGCTACCGGCTGAAACTGAAACTCATCAGGGACAATAAACTCTCAGACAAGAACTCCCCTTTTTCTGGGAAAGTACAAGTGCAGTTCAGGTCCTGATGCTCCAGAAAGAGTATCAACCTCTCCATGAGGTTGATCCACAATTTTAGGGTTAAAATTGAGGCAAAAAAAGGGGGGTGAGAGACCACCTGGGAATGAGAAAAACAACAGTGATTATTTGAATTGAAGTCAGGTGTAGATAACTCTTGAAGGAAAGGGTCAACTGTTCTGAGAACAACTATCTACAACCACCTGTAAACTATCTACAACCAGCTGTATACTACCTAAAACCAGGTGTAAACTATCTTCATGCTATTCTTGCTGAACAATCAATGTATAGAGCAAAAGTGGTTTCAATTTCAGGTATAAAACCCTGTCCTTTGCATATTTAGGGCTGTCTCCTGTCTTTGTAGGGGGACCCTATAGAAATTGGAATAAAACTCTTGCTTTTGCCTCAAGTTGTGGTCTATGAGTGTTCCTGGGAAGTGCACAATCCTGAGCTCCTGAGCAGTGAGACTCCAGGTCTAACAACATGAAACTAAAACGCTTTTGCCATCCATTCTTTAGGTGGTGAAGCAGCTTATAAAATGGGAAACCACTGTTCCAGCTAGGCAACAGACAGGTTTATATCTAGACCATTCAAAGAAGTCATAAAATGTAAACATGAAGAAACAAACAAACAAACAATCTAGAAAAGATCATCCTGAGTGAGGTATCTCAGAAGCAGAAAGACATACACGGTATATACTCGATTTTAAGTGGAGGCTAGACCTATAATATAGGATAAACATACTAAAATCTATAAGAAGATAAACAAAAAGATAAACAAGAAAGAGGACCTGGGTTAAGATGATCAATCCTCACGTAGAAAGACAAATGGGATGGACATAGGAGAAAACAAGAAACAGGACCCTAGCCTACCACAGAGGACCTGGGAAAGACTCTACCTAGTAGTATATCAAAGCAGGTGCTGAGACTCATAACCAAACCTTGGGCAGTGCACAGGGAATCATATAAAAAAAGGGGGAGTTAGTGTGACCTGGAGAGGGCAGGAACTCCACAAGGACCAAATATATCAGGGCACAGGGGTCTTTTATGAGACTGTATCTCCAACCAAGGACAATGTACGCATAGAACCTAGCACCCCTGCTCAAATATAGTCCATGTTAGCTCTGTCTCCAAGTGGGTACCATACTAAGTGGAACAGGGACTATTACAGACATGAACTCAATGGCTGGCTCTTTGACTTCCCCCCTCACAAGGCAGGATCAGATTTGCTAGGCCACAGAGGAGGACATTGCAGCAAACCTGATGATGCCTGATAATCTAGGGTCAGTTGGAACAGGCAGAAGCCCTCGCCTATCAGTAGACTTGGAAAGGTGTAGGTAGTAGATGAGGGAAGGAGGGTAGGAAAGGGAGGGAATGAGGGGACTGGTCTACAGCTTGGATACAAAGTTAATAAACTGTATCTAATATTAAAAAAATAAAAAGTAAAAAAGTGGAACATAAAACAAAGTTCCTAAAGATGAAACACAAAATGCTGACAGTTTTTTGTTTCTTTGAAAACAGAATTTTTTTTCTGAACAATTTTCCTGTCCCAGGCTCTCTTTATAGAACAACCTGTGCTTGAACGCACAGAGATCCACCTACCTTTAACTTCCTGAGTGCTAGGAATGCAGGCGCTCACCAACAGCCCTAGGTGCTGACAGTTTATTTAGTTTTAGCATTTTATTTTTGTTGTTGTTTCATGCACTACATCTGAACTGCAGTTTCCTCTTCCTCCACTCCTCCCAGACACAATCTATCCACCACTACTCTGCCCAACTCTGCCCAGCTCACCTCTCCTTCATCCACTGCTTTTTTTCCATTTATTTTATTTTCAATGAAAAAAAAATGTGATGGCATAGCAAGTTATAATAAAACTAGGAACAATCCCTCACATCAGAGTTGGTCAAAGCAATACATGAGGAGAGAAAGTGTAGCTAAAGCGGGAAAAAGAGTCAGAGACACCCCCATTCTCACTGTTGGAAGTCCCTCAGCGAAGTCAGGATAATAATCATAAGGTGTATGCCAACAACCTAGCTCACAAGACTCATAGAATGTTTATGTTTTTGTCCTTCAGTCTCTGATCCCCTATGAACTCAGTTGACTCAGTGGGCCATGTGCTTGTTGCGTCCTTAATATCTCTGGTTCCTACAATACATATTCCCTCATTTGTGGGGTTCCCCTGGATACATCATTGTGTTTGGATAAGGGTCTCTGCATCTGTTCCCATGAGATGCCTCGTGATGTCTCTCTGATGACAACTGGGCTAGGCACTCATCAATGATTATAGCATAGTATCTTTCATTGTCATTTTTTGTCTGTCATGTTTACAGATATCGTGTGTCTCTAGGTTATCTTCACTCTGGTTCATGGTCATCCAGGCAGTGTCAGGCATGAACTTCCCCTCATGGTGTGGGCCTCAATGTGTTTTCTGGAGTGTATTTCACATTACTGGGTTGGGGTTTTCCTTCTAGTATCTTCTGTAGGGCTGGATGGCTGCATATATACTGGGTATAGTAGTCTGGGTTGGCATCGGTGGTCTCTTCGTGTCTGCATGATATCCATCCAAGCCCTTCTGGCTTTCATAGTCTCTGCTGAGAATTCTAGTGTGATTCGGATAGGTCTACTCATTATTTGAATGCTATTTTGGTATTAGCAGTGTCATGCATAGAACAGTTAATTTTCATGGTGTCATCCCCATATAAAATAGAATCTCTGTAACCTGAGAAAATAAAAAATGAACACACTATAATGTATGTTGAGTGAATTAAGACGAAGAAGGGACTAATTTGAGGTAAAAATAAACTATATATAAATGCTGCAAAAAATTAAAATACTTGTAATTCAATTATGATATTTTAGAATATAACTGCATCAAAAAATTTAATTCCTATGCCATCAATATACCCAAAAATGTAGGTAGCATTTTGCCTTTGCATGATGATGAATATTTTTCTATAACTCCTCATGTGAAAAGTACTGTTGTTTAAGTGATTTCTGAATGAATTACATAACATTATTAAAAGCAGAAAATTTGGTAGTTCTATGTGAAAGATAATTATATGCATAGTTTATGTTCCCTCTAACTCTCTCTTTATAGGAAAGGATTTATGAAAATGATTTACAATCTGTGAGTCAATTAATTCAACAGTGGATGCCTAAAAATGGAAAATCGAGGAATCTATCAGTGGCTTAGTCCATGAGGCTGGTTGGCTCAACTCACGTTCATATACACAGAACTCCTCGAGAAGAAGGTTCTATAGTCAATGAAGAAATAGACTTGATCCCAAAGCGAAAAAGAACAGGCAAAGAGTAAAACATTCCTTCTTCCATGTCCTTGTATAGGTTTCCAGTAAAAGATGAGGCAAAGATGAGTGGTTGGTTTTGCAGTATGAAGATATGGATTAAAGTTATATTTTTCAGCTTTATAGATCCAGAAGAGAAGTAGAGAAGACTATTTCAAACAAGCAAGAGTACTTTACAATTGTGTCCTTAATTTGGGTGTTTTGCTTAATTCCATATGCAGTCAAGTTAAAAACCAAGAGTCATGATCACACCTCTTTTCAGCTTGAAAGATAATCATATCTCCTCTTTACATTAACTTCCAAATGAAAAGAATAACAGGTCATAGTAATGCCTAAAAATAATTTAATGACGCAGAGTACAACAGCAGACAAATTACATATTTATCTTGATAATAACTGAAGCTAACATTATATAACTGTCCTTCAAAACCGTCCAGGTTAGAAACAACAAAGTCCAGGTTAGAAACAAGTCTCCACCGCCGCTGGGCCACTCCACAACACCTCCCTCATAGGGCAACCCACATTAAGCACAAGGATTCACCTCCCACCTGCTAGGTGTATGTAGGGTCCCTAGGTCCAGACCAAGCATGCTCCTTATTTGATGGCTCAGTCTCTGCAAGCCCCCTGGGGGCTGGGGCAGCTGTTTCTGTTGGTCTTCTTGTGAGGTTCCTCGCACCTCCAGGGCCTTCCATCTTTTCCCCAACACTTACTCAGGATCGCTAGAGCTCTGCACCTTTCTTAGGTGCAAGTCTGAGCATCTGTCCAAGCTTATTTCTGGCTGGAGTCTCTGAGACAATGGTCAGGTTAGGGTCCAGGCAACCGGGTTTTACAGTCCCAATTCTGGGCGTTCTCAATGTGGTCAAATATCGTCCAACAGAGGCTGATATTCTTCTTCTGTGAGAGGAACCTCGAGTGTTGGTTCGATCTGCTCCCATGGTACATCTGGGTCCAGAGCGGCTGGTCCCTGTTCCTCTTCCACTGTTCTCGCCAGTTGCTCCAGGAAGAGCTGGACAGGGCAGGAGTTGCTGGATTCTGGGTAGGCCTCTGTGAAGAAGGTGAGTTCGGGTCTTGACATCAACGCTTCTGCACACTGGCCTCCTGCAGAACCCGATGTCAACAAGCTGTCGCGGGAAGCCTCCTGCTCAATGCAACACGATGCTCCAGGAGCCCTTTCCGGGCCAGGAGAGGCAGGCAGGTCCTCACCTTTAGCTGTGCTGCCTCCAGCGTGGCCTTTCTGCCTGGCCTTTCTGTTCTGGAACCATATGTGGACGGTGTCCTCAGGCAAACCTGTGCTCAGGGCCAGTTGCACCCTCGTGGCATAGTCTGGGGATGGAGAGATCTCAAAAGCTTGCACTAGCACGCTGATCTGCGCTGGACTAAGCCGCGTTCGAGGTCTTCTCCGTTCTGAGGACGGGCCTCTTGCTTGTTGTACCCTGGCGACAAGCTTTTCAGGAGGCTGTTGGGAGGCTTCATGGCTGGAGCCTGCGGTGGTCTGCTTTGAGGTCTTCCTCGACATGCCAGTTCTGTTTCTGCGGTTTTGAAACCACACGCGGATGGAGGACTCTGGAACTCCGAATTCCCTGGCCAGTTCCTGCCTGGTCCTGAAGCTCGGGTAAGGTGTCTTGGCGAAAACTGAGAGCAAGACCTCCTTCTGCTTGGCCTGCCAAACAGTCTTTTGACGCCGGGATGTCTTTGCCGTGCTGCAGCCACCCACATCTGCCTGATCTTCCATCCTGCTGAAGACACTTTGACAGGAGTTCTTCCTCTCCAGTGTGTACTCAGAACAACACCCAGGAAAGTGCAGACTATGGCAAATGCCTAAAGTGTCCGCTGCTCACCCTTAAATACCGACCTGAAGCCCCACCCACTCCCTCGAGGCCTCCAATTACAGGCCAAACCGTGGAACGCTCTTCTGCTTCCAAACTGTGAAACCCTTCCTTCATCTTGCGAATTTTCCCATATCCCACCCTAAAGCAGCCTTTCCAGAAACAGTTGGCCTTGTGTTCTACCCAAATTCCACTGCTTAGCTCACAGTACGCACCTGTGTTGGCCCACAAGGAGTTTGAGGGGAGAGTCTAAGGCACGGCTTCTGATGATCAGGCAAGGAGAAGAGGCATAAGCCAGGAGCAGTCTTTGCCTACTTTAACAAGGTCATTCATTCAGCTCTGGCTGATGCTCAAGGAGGAACGTGGCTAGAACAGATCTTGCACTCTGCGTGTGCCGTCTGCCTTAAGTTCCTTTGAGCTCCAGTCACCCGGTGTATGATTTCAACAATCTAAATATGGTTAGGACCCTGCAAGTCTAAGCATTTGGGCAAAGAGTAGACTTATCCTGCAGAAAGACTCCTGGAATTATTTCTGAATTTCTCCTTCAGTGGCAGACTACAGAAGGTGTCAACTTCACTCTTGGACCCTCTGGTTCCACCTATTTAATCCACCATACACTTTGTGCGTGTAGAAGGCAATCTCCCACAGCCTTTCTTGAATGTCTGATGGAGGCATACAGCTGGTTTACAACCTATGACCCTACCTCAGATGAGTGTAAGCCAATGGTGACTATAATCTTTATAGACCAGTCAGCCAGAGATATTTGTAGAAAGCTCCAGAAAATAAAGGGTTTACAGGACAAGTCGTTGAAGGATTTAGTGCAGGTGGCAGAAAAGGTTTTAGACAGCTGGGATATGGAAGAAGAGAAAGAGGAAAGAAAGCAGAAAGAGCAGGAAGTGAGAGAAAGAGAAAGGAAAAGAGGCAAGACAGAAAGTTGACTAAGATCCTGGCCACTGTAGTGCAGTCATAATGATAGGGAGAGAGTTCCTGGAAATCAGAGGGGCCCTCTGTCTAAGGAATAGTATGCCTATTGCAAGGAGAAAGGACACTGGATCAAGAATTGTCCCAAAAGAAAATTGAAGCCCTACACCGGGACCTGGCACACTTCTGGGCCACCAATCCCCAGGTAACTCTTTTCTGATATGTGGATCATATACTATTAGCTGCAGATTATAAAGAAACCTTACTTGAAGCCACAGATCAGCTGTTGCAAGAGCTGGGTGACCTTGGCTATAGACTGTCGGCGAAAAATGCTCATCTCTGCAGGAAACAGGTCAGTTAAGAGGTGGCTATCGGAGGCTAGAAAAGAGACTGTATTTTATATTCCCCCTTCATGGACTACTGAACAACTGAGGGAAATTTTAAGTAAAGAAGTATTTGCCAAGATGGCAGCCCCTCTGTATCCCCTTACAAAGGGCATTGATTCTTGCATCTGGGGAAAGGATGAACAAGCTGCATTTGATAATATCAAACAAGCCTTAATGTCTGCCCCAGCTTTGGTACTCAGATTGTGACCAAAACCTTCCATCTCTATGTGGCCGAGAATCAGGGAATGGCCAACAGATGCTAACACAGTAAATTGGACCCTGGAAGAGACTAGTAGCCTATCTATCCAAAAAGCTTGATTCAGCAGCGGCAGGATGGCCAACCTGCCTGTGAATAATAGCAGCAGTGGCGGCACTAGTAAACGATGCAGACAAACTGACTGTGGGACAGGACCTCACCATCTATGCTCGTCTTGCCCCTGAGAGTGTCATAAGGCAGCCAACTGATCGCTGGCTCACGAACACCTGTATGACATAATACCAGGCTTTGCTATTGAATAAAGGTAGAGTCACCCTTGCCCTGGCTATGGAGCTAAACCCTGCCACCTTATTGTAGGATCCAGAAATCCAGACCATGGAGCATGATTTGCAGGTTCTAGCAAAGGAACAGGGATGGCGAAAGGACTTGAAAGAGCAACCAATTCCTGATGCGGAGGTGACATACTATATGGATGGGAGCAGTTTTTTGTAGAACGGAAAGAGAAAGGCAGAGGCAGTGGTGGTAAATGGACATAAGGTATTCTGGGCCCAGGTGTTGCCGGAGGGCACATCTGTTCAGGGAGCTGAATTGATTGTTTTAATCCAAGCATTAACTCTGGAAAAGGGTAAAAAGACAAACATCTACACTGATAGTTGGTTCACCTTACCAACAGCCCATGTACATGGGGCCATCTATCAGCAGAGAGGCCTGCTAACATCAGCCGGTAAAGAGATAAAAAATAAAAAATGAGATTCTGGCTTTGGTCAATGCCCTGTTGCTGCCCGACAAGGTAAGCATTATTCATTTCCCGGGACAGCAGAAGGGGACTTCCAGGGCAGCAAAGGGGGATAACATGGCCAATCGGGAGGCTAAAGAAGCTGCTAGAGGAAACTCTGTCCTGGTGATACTAACTGATGAACTGCCCAGAGAAGAATGACTAAACTACTCAGAAAGTGACTTAAAGTTAATATGGCAAAAAAAGGGGGGGGGGGGATATTTGACACCGACGTGGGGGCATGGATTAACTCCAAAGGTAAGATCATTCTACCCCAGGAAGATGCTGAGAGATTAATAACTCAGATGTATAAATGGATTCACTTGAAGGCAAAGAAATTGGCTGAAGTTGTCCGCCAATCCCAGTCCCTAATACTAAACCTCACCACCTTGAGTGAGTGAGTGACTAGGGCGTGTGAACCTTGCCAGAGTGTAAACATAGGTAAGAATTTCCAGAGCCCAGGGAAGTGGCTGAGAGGAACTGTGGCAGCCTTTTTGGAGTATATGGCAAATTTTGAGTTAATGGCCTCTGAGCAGTGGAACCCTGCCTATTGGCTTTGGCTATTTTCCAAAGTCCAGTTTCTTATAAACTGACCTTGGTGGTCCTACTGCTCTGACCCTGAGAAACTGTGTGCAACCATAGTAACCAGACAGCAGGCTCTGTGTAACCTTGAGTGAGCTCTGCTATGTTCTGACCAAGTAAAGCTCCTAGATGAGAAACTGATTGTACTTTTCTGCCTACTTAAGTGTTAACCTGACGTCCATTAAATCAACACCTGGATAAGCATGTAGACTTAGTGTCCTTCTCTGTGTCACCCTGTCTCTCTCTTTCTCCCAGCCCTCTCTCAGGTGGTATTCAGCTGTCACTGCTGGCCAGTGACAAGGAACTAGACCTGGAATGCATTGGGAAGTGGATTTCACTGAAAGTAAACCATCCAGGTACAGCAATAAATATCTCCTGGTTTTTGTAGACACTTTCTCAGGATGGGTGGAAGCTTTTCCCACAAAGAAAGAAACCTCCCTGGTCATGGCCAAAAAGATTCTGGAAGACATTTTTCCTCGGTTTGGTATTCCAAAGGTAATTGGGTCAGACAATGGGTCAACCTTCATTGCTCAGTTAAGCCAGGAGGTGGCCAGGTTTCTGGGGCTTGACTGTAAGTTACATTGTGCTTATAGACCCCAAAGTTCAGGACATTTAGAGAGAATGAATAGAACTCTCAAAGAGATTCTCACCAAATTGAACATGGAGACTGGCGGTGACAAGGCGGTGCTCCTTCCCTTGGCCCTCTTTAGGGTCAGAAATACTCTCTCCATATAGGTTTAACACCCTTCGAACTACTATATGGGTTTCTGTTCCCTGACTCTTCTCGGGTACTGCCTTGATAAAACTAGTCGTAAATCTGACTTGTACAGGCTGAAAGAATTGCAGCTTATTCAGAAAGAAATTTGGAGCAAGGTTGGCAGCGCATATGTGCCTGGGTCCTTTTAGGTTCCCCATCAGTTCCACGTTGAAGATCTGGTATATGTGCAGTGACATGGCAGCCAGAATCTGGAACCTCAGTTGAAAGGTCCTTATTACATCTTCCTCACCATGCCAACTGCCGTCAAAATAGAGGGCATCATAGCTTGAATCCACGTGTCACATGTTAAGCCGGCTTTTCATCAACCTGCAACACCTGGAAACTCCAAGCCTCCAGCTACCGGCTGAAACTGAAACTCATCAGGGACAATAAACTCTCAGACAAGAACTCCCCTTTTTCTGGGAAAGTATAAGTGCAGTTCAGGTCCTGATGCTCCAGAAAGAGTATCAACCTCTCCATGAGGTTGATCCACAATTTTAGGGTTAAAATTGAGGCAAAAAGGGGGGGTGAGAGACCACCTGGGAATGAGAAAAACAACAGTGATTATTTGAATTGAAGTCAGGTGTAGATAACTCTTGAAGGAAAGGGTCAACTGTTCTGAGAACAACTATCTACAACCACCTGTAAACTATCTACAACCAGCTGTATACTACCTAAAACCAGGTGTAAAGTATCTTCATGCTATTCTTGCTGAACAATCAATGTATAGAGCAAAAGTGGTTTCAATTTCAGGTATAAAACCCTGTCCTTTGCATATTTAGGGCTGTCTCCTGTCTTTGTAGGGGGACCTTATAGAAATTGGAATAAAACTCTTGCTTTTGCCTCAAGTTGTGGTCTATGAGTGTTCCTGGAAGGGCACAATCCTGAGCTCGTGAAAAGATAATCCTGAGTGAGGTATCCCAGTAGCAGAAAGACATACCCGGTATACACTCACTTTTAAGTGGATGCTAGACCTATAACATAGGATAAACATACTAAAATCTGTACAACTAAAGAACATAAATAAAAAAGAGAACCTGGGTTAAGATGATCAATCCTCACTTAAAAAGACCAATGGGATGGATATAGGCAAAAACAAGAAACAGGACAGAAGCCTACCCCAGAGGACCTGTGAAGGACTCTCCCTAGCAGTATATCAAAGCAGATGCTGAGACTCATAACCAAACCTTGGGCAGAGCACAGAGAATCATATGACAGAAGGGGGAGTTAGTGTGACCTGGAGAGGACATGAACTCTACAAGGACCAAATATATCAGAGCACAGGGGTCTTTTATGAGACTGTTTCTCCAACCAAGGACCATGTATGCCTATAACCTAGCACCTCTGCTAAACCCTGACACCTTATTGCCAGATCCAGAAATCCAGCCCCCGGAGCATGATTGTTTGCAGGTTGTAGCAGAGGAACAGGGATAGCTAAAGGATATGAAAGATCAGCCTCTGCCCTACGCTGAGATGACATACTATATGGATGGGAGCAGTTTTGGGAGAACAGGAAGAGAAAGGCAATGGCAGCAGCAGTAGATGGACATAAGGTAATATGGGTCCAGGCATTGCTCCAGGGCACTTCTGTTCAGCGAGCTGTATTGATTGCTTTAACCCAGGCATTAACTCTGGAAAAGGTTAAAAAGAAACATCTACTCTGATAGTCAGTACACCTTTGCAACAGCCCATGTAAGGGACCATCTATCAGCAGAGAGGCCTGCTAACATCAGCCGGTAAAGAGATAAAAAATAAAAACAAGATTCTGACTTTGCTCAATGCCTTGTTGCTGCCCGACAAGGTAAGCATTATTCATTGCCCGGGACAGCAGAAGGGGACTTCTGAGGCAACAAAGGGGAATAACATGGCCTATCAGGAGGCTAAAGTAGCTGCTAGAGGAAACTCCGTCCCAGTGGTACTAACCGCTGAACTTTCCTGAGAAGAATGACTAAACTACTCAGAACGTGACTTAAAGTTAATACAGCAAAACACAGGGGATATTTGACACCTATGTGGGGGCATGGATTGACTCTCAAGGTAAGATCATTCTACCACAGGAAGACGCTGAGAGATTAATTACTCAGATGCATAAGTGGACTCACTTGTGGGCAAAGAAATTGGCCTAAGTTGCCGGCCAATCCCAGTACTGAACAGTAAACCTCATTGCCCTGAGAGTGACTAGGGCATGTGAACCTTGCCAGAGAATAAACATAGGTTAGAGTTCCAGAGCCCAGGGAAGTGGCTGAGAGGAACTGTGGCAGCCTTTTGGAGTTAATGGCAAATTTGGAGTTAATGGCATCTGAGCAGGGGAATCCAGCTTTGGCTATTTTCCAAAGTCCAGTTTCTTATAAACTGACCTTGGTGGTCCTACAGCAGACTGCTCTGACCCTGAGAAAGTGTGTGTGTGCAACCATAGTAACCAGACAGCAGGCTCTGTGTAACCTTATGTGAGCTCTCCTATGTTTTGACCAAGTAAAGCTCCTACATGAGAAACTGCTTGTACTTTTCTGCCTACTTAAGTGTTAACCTGACATCCATTAAATCGACACCTGGATCAGCATGGAGATTCGGTGTCCTTCTCTGTGTCACCCTGTCTCTCTCTCTCTCCCAGCCCTCTCTCAGGTGGTATTCATGTGTTACTGCTGGCCAGTGACAAGGAACTAGACCAGGAATGCATTGGGAAGTGGATTTCACTGAAAGTAAACCATCCAGGTACGGCAATAAATATCTCCTGGTTTTTGTGGACACTTTCTCAGGATGGGTAGAAGCTTTTCCCACAAAGAAAGAAACCTCCCTGGTCATGGCCAAAACAATTCTGGAAGACATTTTCCCTCAGTTTGGTATTCCAAAGGTAATTGGTCAGACAATGGGACAACCTTTGTTGTTCAGGTAAGCCAGGAGGCGGTCAGGTTTCTGGGGCTTGATTGGAAGTTACATTGTTCCTATAGGCTTCAAAGTTCAGGACAGGTAGAGAGAATGAATAGAACTCTCAAAGAGAATCTCACCAAATTGACCATGGAGACTTATGGTGACTGGGCAGTGATCCTTCCCTTGGCCCTCTTTAGAGTCAGAAATACTCCCTCCATACTAGGCTTAACTCCCTTCAAACTACTATGTGGGGTTCCTGCTACCCTGACTCTTCTTGGGGACCCCCTTGACATAACTAGTGGTAACTCTGACTTGTTGTCCATACTGAATGGACTGCAACATATTCAGAAAGAGAATTTGAGCAAGGTTGGCAGTGCAAATGCGCCCAGGTCCTTGGAGGTGCCCCATCAGTTCCAGGTTGGATATGGTGTACTTGTTATGACACCACAGCCAGAATCTGGAACCTCGGTGGAAGGTTCATTATTGTGTCCTGCTACAACACCCTAACAGCTGTCAAAGTAGAGAGCATTGCAGCTTGGATCCATGGGTCACATGTCAAGCCTGCTCTTCATCAACCTGCTGACACCTGGAAAGTCCAAGCTTCCAGCAACCTGTTAAAACTGAAACTCATAAGGGACAATGACAGACAATGGTACCTCTGGGTGGTGCTTTTTGTACTCAATTGGGTAACTATTGGTGGGAGCTTTGGTGATCCTCACCAGGCTCGCAAGGCCCTGGAAGCAATATATGGTAAACCCTGTGATTGCAAGGGTGGGGTGATGAATGGCAGAGTCTTACTAAATGGTGAGATTTGCGGGCCCAACAAGGCCTATGCTCAAGTTGAGTGTGGTGATACATGGGCATATAGAACCCTACAACCTTCAGAGAGCACTCCAAGTTTAGAATGGCATTGTGTAACCAAGCCTAAAATGATTATTTATGTAAATTTGTGCCCCATGCCTTACCCTTGTGATACCTACCAACAGGCTGTGCATAGGAGTTGCTATAGGGTTGTGCAACAATGTACTGGAAAAGATAACATCACCTATTTCACTGCCATATTAAACCAAGTCAGGGAGGAGATGAGGATAGACGATTGGTTCCACAGTGTGCCAACAGGAGTCCATGGATCTTAATTACTCCAAGCCCCTTGTTCGGAGATGGTAGGAAAGCCTGTATGCTGAAGAAAGGTACCTCCCATTCACCTCTCAGATGGAGGAGGGGTGCAGGATCAGGCCAGACAAGAACAGATTAAACAATGCATTGAAGAGTTAATAGAAAAAAGAATACTCGTCCCTCAATTACCACCCTCTGGTTCTTCCTGATAGTAGAGGAAACTTTATTTTAGACCCCCAGACTGTAGATGTTATTACTGCCACTCATAGCCTCCTAAATGACACCAACCCTTCGCTTGCAAGTGACTTCTGGCTCCGCCTCTGACAAGGGCAGCCTGTTCCTCTGGAGCTCCCCCCAATGCCACTTATTCCACTGCTGAGGGGTCCTGACACTCAGCACCCCCTATGAGAGTGCAGCCTCTCTCCAAGCAAAATGTTACCTGTTTGACAAAACCCTACAAAAATGATAGCTCAGATCTACCTTTAGGGGATGCTACCTTTGCCATTTGTGATTCAGCAATTGACATCTCCACAGCTCTCTGCCCTGACAATAACACTGTTTTCTTATGCAGGAATAATAAAGCCTATACGTTCTTGCCCACGGATTGGACTGGGACCTGTGTACAGGCAACTCCCTGATATTAGAATCATTCCAGGGGATGAGCCAGTCCCAATCCCCAGCTTTGACTTAATGGCTGGAAGAACGAAGAAAGCCATTCAGTTCATTCCTCTGTTAGTGGGAATTGGGCTGACTGCTTCCATAGGCGCTGGGTCAGCTGGTTTGGGTGTTTTATTATATAAATACAATAATCTGTCCCAGCAGTAAATTAGTGGTGTACAATTGCTTTCGAGCACCATCAATGACCTCGAGGACAAGCTCAATTCCTTAGCAGAAGTAGTTCTCCAGACCCAGAGGGGATTGGACCTCCTTGCAGCTGAAAAAGAAGGAATCTGCTTAGCCCTACAGGAGAAATACTGTTTTTAGACTAATAAATCAGGCATTCTTAAAGGAAAGATTAAAAAAATTACAAAAAGATCTTGAAAAAAGGAGATGAGAATCAATAGAATCTCTCTTTTGGAATGGGTTTAATGGTATGCTCCCCTATGTGCTTCTCTTACTGGGACCTTTTGCTACCCTTTTGCTCCTTGTCACAATAGTACCCTGTATTGTTAACCGATTACTCACCTTCGTCAGGGAATGTGTAAGTGTGGTTCAGGTCCTGATGCTCCAGAGGCAGTATCAATCTCTCCCTGAGATTGATCCACCATTTTATGGTTAAAATTGGAGCACAAAGAAAAGGGGGGATGAGAGCCCACCTGAGAATGAAAACAACTCTAAAAGAAAAACAGCTGTTACTATTCCCCCATCCTTGAATTTAAAGCCAGAGGCATATGGCTCTCAAATGTGAAGATAAACTGCTCTGAGATAGCCTTGAATTGAAGCCAGAGGCAGGTAGCTCTTGAAGGGCAGGGTGAGTTGTTTTGAGAAAAATCACAAATGGCCAAAAACTGCAAACAACTAGGCATAAACTATCTTCATGCTATTTTTGCTGACCAATCAATTTATAGAGCAAAATTGGCCAGATTTTTAAGTATAAAAACCCTGTGCTTTGCATGCTTGGGGTCATCTCCTGCCTTTTGAGGGGTGACCCTATCGTGATTAAAATAAAAAAAAATGCTCTTGATTTTGCATCGAGTTGTGGTCTGTGGGAATTCCTGAGAAGGGTGCGATATTGAACTCCTGAGCTGTAAGACCCCAGGTCTTTTACAGGATAAATATAAAAGAGGGAAGTGGGTGAAATAACAGTAAATTTTTGAAAGAGTTTTAAGCAATCATACTGTGAATTATCTATATAAATCCCTATAATACATGTAAGTACATGCATGAATATAAACATGTTGCAACCTAAATACTTTTAATAATGCACATAGATACGTATAGTTCAACACTGACCAAGGAAGCTTTTCCTTGAACCACAATCATGACTGAAAACCACAACCAATCACAAGACAGAATTCTGGAGAACAGTCACATCTGATACATCTACAAAACAATTCCCAGATCTAAGACTCAGTGATCATGCATAACAGGAGGTAAAAAAAAAATTATATAAGGCAGAGGATCAGAGTATTGTCTGGTAATGTGTCTCTTAATAATACCAGAAGCTACACCCATAAGATGGACCAATATAAAAAATAAAGAAAAAAAGGCTTACCAATATACCTGTATAAAAACGAACTAAAAGTTGAAAATGCTAATAGACATGCAAAAGTGGTCTAGGAAGAAACCATTGTCCTTAATCCTATAATCCTATGCAAAAATCTGCATGGAACTAATAAATGCTGAGAGAATGAGAAAAAAAAAATCTTTCCAGGAAAGAGCATAAAATCATTTAGTTATCCAATACCAAGCAATCAACCCTGAAAACATGCATGGAAGTAACATTATTAAACTGAGCAACTTATATTAAGAACATAATACCAATTTGAAAAAAAGAAAATGAATTTGAAAGAGAAATAGGAGAGGTCTGTGGGAAGGTTTGGAGGGAAGAAAAGAGAAGGCACAAAATGTTGTAATTATTAAATAACCTTAAAATGAATTAAATATTAGCTCTTTAGGTCATGATTTTAAAATGAATCACTATTGAGTAGTATAAAAACATAAAACTTGCAGGTAGATAGATAGAACTAGAAAAAAATCATGTAATCCAAACACAGAAAGACAAACTTCACATATTCTCTCTTCTAAGTTTCCCAGCTCTAAACTGAATATGTGTGTACTCATATGTGAGTCTATATTCGGCAATAATTAAAAAACCAAGAATGAAATAGTGACCATTTCCAAGGTGAGAATGGAAGTGTGGGGGTTGCAGTAGAAAGTAGAAGGGTATAGAGATTTGAAAAAGTAAATGGGAAAAACTTGAAGGGGGTATAATAATTTTGGAGGTAAGACAGAAAGAAATACAAAAGGGAAGATGGTAAAATAACAGTAAGGATGTCTGAAAAAGTATTATGGAATCATACTAGTAACTATGTATAATCCATGTAAGCTGTTATATAAAACTAAAATTTAGTTTAAATGAAATTTTGCCATCTGTGATGACAATTGTCCCTCCATTTAACAAAAAACTCCAACACCAGGCATGAGAAGTCAACTTTTGAGTTACTGGGAAGGGTTTTCTAAGAGAATCCTCAAAAATTATATGCTACTACCTATCTGAACTTAAAACTACAGTCCATTTCCAGCCTGAAAAGATGCTGTTTGATCGGTCTGAAATACCTGAAAATAACAGGATGCAGAATGAGGAACTAGGAAAATGAAGAGGTGCTGTGCTAACTCTTGAACTTTGAATTTACACCAACTGCCAGCTTCTTGGAATATAAACTTATAGTTGTCCTCAAGCGCCTGCTTTTTCAACAGTACATAACACATTGAAGACATGGCATGTATGCTTGTGGGTGCTCGCGTTCCACTTAACATCCAGCACAGTCCTGTCCAAAAGCTCCAATACCCCATCCACCCTCTTAGGAGCTGTCCAGGCTTTAAATCAATCTTAAATCTATCTACCGCATTTCAGCTCCACTTCCAGCCACTCACATTGTATTATAGGTGTCTCATAGACAAAAAAAAAAAAAAAAAAAAAAAAAAAATCTGTTTTATCTTTTACGATTGTGAACATCCTTACTGAATTCATGATGAAATGTCCCAGACACGGAAATTCTTAAAGCCAAGCACTCCATAGCCAGGGAACTACAAATAATCCCAGAGTGCATTGTGCCTGCTGGGAGCCTCAGTGAGAACTGTCTCAGAGCAAGGACTTCTGGGATTGTTTGTAGTAACATAGCCAGGTCTCACTATATCGTCGCTTTGCCGAGTTGCAGACGCAAAAATACAATTCCCAGAATGCTGTATTTATCGCATTACACCCTCACAAGCTATCCTCCTCCTCCCTACTTAGCCTAGAGCTCTGTCAGGACCCAGAAGTATCCCCCGGAAGCGCTTTCCCCGTCGTCACAAACCGCACAGTGTTTTCCCTGGTCCCTGGTGTTCTGTCAATGTCCCCGCCCTGTGCCCCTCGCAGTCTTCAGGTTCAGGAGCCTTTCGGAGCCAATTTGTGATGCCATCGCCCCGCCCCCTGGTACCGGAAGTAAACACACAGGGCTGCTGCACTTGTGTGCAGGAAAAATGAGCGCTTTGAATTCTCCTGATCAGAGGAAGTCCCTCTGGTCCCTGGTCCCTGGAGAAGGGATCCTGAGGTCCCTCCCCCTTTTTAAAATTAATTTTGAGTCGCCCAGTCAAAGGAAGACTAGTCTTGGGAAGGCAGAAACGCGCTCACATGGAAAATAAATGTCTTTTAAATATTAAAAAATAACTGGAGGCGGGAGAGATGGCTCAGAGGTTAACAACGCTGGCTGCTCTTCTAGAGTTCCTGAGTTCAATTCCCAGCAACCACATGGTGGCTCACAGCCAGCTGTAATGGGATCTGGTGCCCTCTTCTGGTGCACAAGCAGAATGAATGAATGGATGAATGAATACATGGATGGATGAATCTTAAAAAAAAAAAGCCGACCTTTGTCATCGCAACAGCCATCAGACACAGAGAATCCCTCTCTTATCAAGGTGCCAGGTTCCATCCCAGGGACCACACGGTGGCGCTCCAACCATCTGTCAAGGAATCTGGTGCCCTCTGGTGGAGCACACGTGTCACTTAATAACTAGCTTTATATATATGATGTTTTCATTTAATACTATGTATTTATTTCAATTTAATAAGAACAGACAAGGGCGTGTCTTGAGAGCAGGCTTCCCAGAGTCCTGTGGAGTCGGTACGCAGGAGGTCTCTGTGCTAGATCAAAGCAGGGCCTGGGGCCCCCCACCTGTGTCCATCCTCCAGTGCTCTCCCCAACCTGATGGTAAGATTCTGTTGCTGAGGACAACACCTTCACAAGTCATTGGACACAGCGAATCCCAGCTGGCCCCTACCGAGAACCTTCACCCTTATAGACTGCTGTTTGCGATACAGGAACATACGCTGCATGCCACCAGAAGAGAAAAGTACACACCAACCCAGCCATACACCCTTCACTCTTCAACAGTGACCTTCCTACAAGATTTGCTGGTGCACTTGTGGTATAAAGGTCACAGAAGAGACCAACTAATATCTAGTTGGGTTTCAGGAGGCCCACTCCATGAGAAGGAACCTTGATCCAATACTGCTTGATTGGCCAGGAACCTGAGTCTACAGAGGCCAAGGACATAAGAGAAATCTAAATGCTACAGTTGTGCTAAAGGAGCACAGCCATACTCACAGATTAGTGCCTTGCTAGGCCATCATTGGAAATTCCTCCTGCAGGAGATGGGAATAAATACAGAGACCCACATCCAGTCGATATGCAAACAGTGAGAAGCCTTGGACCATTCCACCCTAAATGAGATGTCTGCAAGAAACCCTAAGCCCCTAAGGGCTCAAGAAACTCTGTGTGCAGAGTGTAAGCGCCAGAGTGGATGAAGGACACAAGGGTAACAAGGCCTTGTAAACACAGCAGGACCAACACACATATCAATGCACCCTGACCCACAAGCTATCTTTTCTTTCACTTTCCCCTGTTGGGGTTGCCTCGACAGGCAAAGAGTATGTGTTCGGTCCTGATGCCACTTGATATGCTGGGGTGGGTGGGTATGCACAGGAGAGGCAGGGTGATCCTCTTTTCTGAAGAGCCAGGTGAGGGATGATAGTGGAAAAAAAGGGAGGGTATGACTGGAAGGAGAAGAAGGGGAGGTCTAAGACAGGGATGCAAAATGAATAAATTAAAATTTAAAAAATAAAAATAAGAAATAAGGGGGCAGGAGAGATAGCACAGAGTTTAAGATCACAGGCTGCTCTTCCAGAGTTTCTGAGCTCAATTCCCAGCACCCACATGATCATATCAATCTATAGTGAGACCTGGTGCACTCCTCTGGTATGCAGACAGAATAGTGTACAAATAATAAAAAAATCTTCCATAATAAAGAGAACTACACTATGAATCATAAATAAAGTGTCCATCCCTCCAAAAAGAACACTCATTCCCTATTTAATAATAATAATAACAATAATAATAACAATGATAATAAATGAAAATCTTATTTTTCTCCAAGGGACTCTCATTGAGGCAACAAACCAGACTAATGTGTAGGTCCTATGAGAAGCAATAGATGGCAAAAGAAAAACTCAAGGGTATACTTGTGGGTTGTCAATGCTGCCTCTTCAGGCACCAGGCATCCACCTGGTACACAGGCACACCTATCCATGCAGGCAAAACAGTCATACGTGTAAAAATAAACAAATAGATGGGATTTACACTTCTTAGAAGAAGGGAAAAAAGCACAAGGGTCCATTAGTAAGTAAAGCTAGTTTATTGCACACACAGCCCCAGCTTAAATTTATGTATTCCCAGTTTAAATGTGTCCAGTTTAAATTCCCTGCTCAACCAGGGCCCAGCCAGTCCCTGCTCACTGCAGAAGGAATCCTGGGGTCCCTGCCCCCCTTTCTTTTAGTGATTGCAAACTCTCCCAGTCAAAACAGAGCTGGTCCCAGGAAGGCAGACAGAGATTATAAATCATTCTTAAAGACTATAACAAGAAGCCAGGTGTGGTGTCGCATGCCTGTGGCAGTCAGTGGGGCAAGCAGAGGCTGGTGTGAGTTCCAGGCCATCTGGGTTTGCAAAACGAATTCAGGACATGCAAGGCCACAAGAGAAACCCTCTCTCCAAAAGGAAGGGTTTGCACCCCTGCCAGCTCTTCACACTCACATGTCCTAAGTCATAAAGTATGACTTCAACCAGGCTATAAGAAAGTCCTGCCAAGCACAGTGCACACACCTTTAATCCCAACACTCGGGAGGCAGAGGCAGGTAGATGTCTGTGAGTATGTCTGGGAGTTCGAGGCCAGCCTGGTATACAATGAGGCCTGGAAAGCCAGGGCTACACAGAGAAAACCTGTCTCAAAACCCCAAATTAATAATAATAATGATAATAATAATAAGATTGAAATAAAAAAAAAATCAGAGCCAGGCCTGCTGGCACATTGTCAGAACCAGGTTCCTTTCCCAAGGAAGGCACACAGTAGAGTTTATGGGAAAAATAGCAGATGGAAGAAAGGTTTGAAACTTCATTTTATTTCATTTTTAAAATCTCAATTACATTAATTCTTAGTGGATTTGAGAGAGCAAAGACTTAAAATCAGTGGGTATTGTTTTAAAGTTTAAAGCATAAGCATGAATAAAGCCTAGATAGTTGGAAACATGTCCAGCCTCCTTTGGGGAAGAACTAGGCTTAAGGGGACAAATTAACCTTACTGCATTCTTTCCTGCCCACTAATTATACAGTTGCTAGGAAACTGGCCCATAGGACCAGGCCAGAACTGTTTGTGGTCTTGATGCCCAAAGTAACCAATCATTTCAAACTCAGTTTCCATTACACAATCATGTAAAGCCAAAGCATGTAAGTCCCTGCTTGCAGTTTTGCCCCATAAAAACCTTGCTTCCCTAGATCTCAGAGCTACATTCCTGTCCTGTGTCCACAGGAAGTTTGTGTCCCATGTCTGAATACGTATACAATTTTAAAAACCTCATGTATTTACAGCAGAGTGTATCCCAGTTCTTTTGGGGTTCCCAAAATGACATAACAGTTTCACTCTGAATAATACCATTAGTAATTTATAAACATCTCCCAATGACAATAAACACTTGTAGCCACAGAAAACAACCAAAAACCTACCCAATCCCCCTTAAGGAAAATATGACATCATTCTCATTGATTTCTTCTAGCTGACATTTTGGACATGCAGAAATCCTGTTGGGGGCCCAAAGAAAATTGGAAAAATGTTTAATTAAGTAAGCAATATTTGTGGTCCAGTCTTTGAATGTTGAGAAAATAATAAAATTCCTGTTTAGTACAGTTTAAAATGCTGGACCAATTAAGATTTGTAGCTTTCTTCAAAGCTCTCTTGGGAGCAGGCCGTGATGAGAAACAGCAATTGAAGTTGTTGAGGCAGGAACAAGCACAATTCTGGAACATGCAAGATACAAACAGATGTGTCAATGTCTCAGCATGCTGGAAGAAAAATTCTGTCAGGTTTGGTCCAGCATCTCCAGTATTCACTCCTTTTGTTCTAAACACATATAATTTCTCACAAGCATTACACAGTTCTAAAATTATAAATATATGAGATGTTCAGAATAAAATTGAACTGTGAACGAATTTTGTCAATGCCAATTAAAAGAATGGCATAATAAATTTTGAGGATATTATAGCCAAGGATTTATTGGCCATGTACTGCTGAAGTTCTGGTTAGAGACTTTTTTTATGTCTCAGTCAGTTTTAGAGTTGTTCCCATGTGAAGGGATAATCAATTTATATTACCTGTTCTGTTTCGTTTTCTTGATTTCTCTCTTCTTGTGTGTGGCCAAGGTCTTCAGGTGGTCTTCCTCTGTGATAGCTGATTTTTATTAGTTTTGAAGGAACCCATAATTTCTATTCTCCCATGTGAACATATGCAAAACCTCTTCCCCACTGTAACACATTCCCTACTGTCTATTGTGAAGTTGGGGTATCTTTGAAATATATAGGCTGAAATGATTCAGCAGGTTTTTTTTTTCTATAACCCAGTGTTTTTGTGCAGCTGTTGTTTGTTGTTTATTAACATTTAAGAAATTTAAGGTCAATAAAGCATTATGTAATATATCTCTGTGGTGTTTTAATACCCTTCTCCGTTGGTTAAGCATGTCCCTTAAAGTACGTTTCGATTTTTCAATGACTGCTTGACTGGCAGGATTGTGATGTATACCTGCTACATGCTTTATCTTATAATATGTAAAAAAAATCTTTCCATTTTATTAGAGACATATGCTGTAGCATTATCAGTCTTAAATTGTGTAGGCATAACCATAACTTCCATCATTTCTAATAAATGTGTAATAACTGAATCAGCCTTCTCAGAACTTATGGCTTTTGCTCATTGGAACCCTGAATATGTGTCTATAGTATGGTGCACATATTTCAGTTTACCAAACTCTATAAAATAAAATACGTGATTTGCCAAATTTCATTTTTTTGGTTACCATTAGGGTTACTTTCTGCAGTTAGTGGAGTTTAGTTACATAATGAACAAGTGGGACATTTTCACACAATTTCTTTGGCTTGTTGCCAAGTGTTAGAAAACTCTCTTTTGAAACCTTTGCTGTTAACATGGTGTTTTAATGAAATTCTGAGGCCTCTAACACACTTCCTATCAATAGTTGATCAATTTCATCATTGTCTTGTGCTAGAGGGACTTGTGGACCCATATCATATCTGATCTATGTTATATACAGTGGATTATTACTATTTCTGATTACTCTTTGTAATTGAAGAAACAGTGAAGTTAAGTCCAAATTATCCTGAATTAGATCAGAAGTTTCTATTTGCAGAAAAACTCTTTCTGCATATTGTGAGTCAGTGACTATATTAAGAGATTCTTTTTTTTTTTTACTTTATTTTTTTTTACTTTATTTTTATTTATACATTTTTTTTTCAATGCAGTTTATTCAGGAACATTTGAACAATCCTCGGACCCCGGGGAAAGTCAGCCCACAACTTAAATAGCCTCTGGGTAGCCAACCCAGGCGTGCCACGGGGGCAATGCAGATAGGTCCACCTACATGGAAGCAAGCCAGATCCTCGGCCTTAGCCAAATGTGGAGTTGTTCGTGACAGATGACACCTAAATGAACATCTGTACAAAGTCCCAATTTATTTCTAATATCAGAGATCAGACCTCTACTCTTGCCTGATGCGTCTAAAACAAAAAGGGGGAACTGTAGAGAACTGCGGAATGCTATGCCTTAAAGATGGAGCTGGTTTCTGCCTTCCACCTTCCCGATGGTGAGTGCTCTCTGTCAAGAGATTCTTGAAAATTTGATAACACCAAGAGAATTGTATATAATTTTGATTTTTGAACTGAATCATAAGGATTCAGTTTTTAAGTTTTTATTTTGTTTGTGTGTCAAAATATCCATTCTAAGACAGTCCTCCCTCTGCATAAGAATTCCTGTGGGTGAATGAGTAGAAAACAAGATAACCAAAATACAGGCCCTCTTTGGATTAATATGGTCTATATATTCATCTTGTAATTTCCTTTCTGCCTGAGCCAATTCATTTTCATCTTCAGTTGATAACATTCTTGGACTTTTAAAGTCCTTATCATCCTGTAAGTTTTGAAATAAGTTATTTAGCTCTTGAGTAGCTAAATCAAATGTAGGTTATAGCCAGTTAATATCTCACAGCAATTTTTGAAAATCATTGAGAGTTTTAATTGGGTTCTTCTAATTTATACTTTTTGTGGTCGAGTTTTCTGTAGACCCATTTTGCATCCTAGTTAATTAATAGAATCTCATTTTTTACTTTTTTGGGCGTAATCTCTAAACCCCAACAAGGCAAAGTTCTATTTATTTCATGAAAAATATTTTCTAATGTTTTTCTATCTGAATCAGCTAATAAGATATCATCCATATAGTGGTAAATTATGGATTGAGGAAACTGCTTATGAATTATCTCCAACATATGTTGTACAAAATATTGGCACAAAGTAGGACTATTCAACATCCCCTGTGCTAAGACCCTTGAGTGATATCTTTTTATTGGACAGCTTCTATTCAAAGTGGGTGCTGAGAAAGCAAACCTTTCCCTATCATGCTCTTGTAAAGGAATTGTGAAAAAGCAATCCTTTAAATCAATCACTATAATAGGCCATTCTTTAGGTAACACGGAAGGCAATGGGATTCCGGATTGTAATGACCCCATTGCCGGAATAATTTTGTTAATGGCTCTGAGATCTGTTAACATCCTCCATTTGACAGATTTCTTTTTGATGACAAATATAGGAGAATTCCAAGGGCTGTTGGACTCCTCTATATGTTGAGCATCCAGCTGTTCCAGGACTAACTGTTCTAGTGCCAGTAATTTTTCTTTACTCGTAGACCATTGTTCAATCCAAATAGGTTGGTCAGCCAACCACCTTGGTAAGGTTGTGGGATTTTTACTAGCAGTGGCTTCCCAACATGAAGTTGAAAAGACAGCCTCTGTTGTATTTTGTTTATGGACAGCCTATAACTGTTTTTGATGGCATTTTTAAATAATTTTAACTTGTTTATCAGGAGTATTACCTGTTTTGCCTCTGAAATTGGGGGTTGTTAATTTGGGTCTCCCATTGTTGTAACAGATCTCTTCCCCATAAGTTTATGGCTATCTCAGCCACATATGGTCTTAGTTTTCTAATTTGACCTTCTGGTCCTGTACATTTAAACCATCTAACACTTTATTTCACTTTAGATAAAGTTACAACTCCTTGGAATTGGATATCCACCTCTTGAATTGGCTAATTTGGGGGTCAGAATTTAGGAGTGATAACTGTGAATTCAGCCCCAGTATCCACCATGCCTACAATTTCAATATTATTTAAAATTATCTTTAACTTTGGCCTATGATCATTTATAGAGGTTTGCCAATATATTTGTTTTTTTTGTTCCCTTCCTGTTTTTTTTTTTTTTTTATCTATAAAACCTGCCCTGGCCTCACTGTTGAAGTTTTTAATGTTTATTCCCAGAGCAGTGGTGTTTAACTTTCTTGTGTAGGAGGATCCTGTTCTGCATTGGGGCCTGAGAAAGACCCCTCAGGCATTTTTGATAAAGGATTACCCCTTTTATCTGTGCTATACATTCACTAATCCAATGTCAACTCTTGCCACATCTTCTGCATATTCTAGAAAGTATAGACTCCCTTTTTGAATTATATTGTTCTTTCTCATGACTCCGTTTGCAGCAACCTTGTCCATCAAAATTAAGACATTTCCCAATGTATTTATGGGTAGCTTCTCCTATCAAGGCCAAATTGGGTGATTGAGGTCTGATGTCAATCGTATTCATAACCCATTCATCTATTTGTGCACACCTTGCTTTTAATGTCTGTATTACCTCTTTGCATTCAAAATCTTTGCATTTTCAAAAGCTTTTCTAGCTAGTGGATCTGATATATTTGTATCCCCAGCTGAAGTCAATCTTTGCAAAACATTAATGAATGTTTCACATGGAGCTTGTATGACCTGAGAGAATGGCTCAAGCCGTTTTCCTGATTCCTCAACCTTGTCCAAGGTATTTAAGGCTGCTAGATGACATAATGCTAAGGTTTCTTCATTATATACAGCTTGTATCTCTGTGTCAGCCTATTGGCCATCACTAAGCAGCTGTTCCTTAGAAACACCAACAGCCCTGGCTCTATTTTTGTATGCTATCTCTCTAGTCTCTTCTCCTCATCATGATAGCCATTGTAAATATGGCTCAGGTTCTTTTATTGCCTTTGCCATATCCTCCTAGTCCTTTGGGATTACTCTACTGATTGACCAGAAACTCAGCATTTGTTTAAAAAAATGGTGAATGCATTCCAAAATTGGTGACACTTTCTTTAAATTTTCTCAAGTCTAGCACTTCCACAGGGTGCCATTCAGCCTCATTGTAATCATGTGGGTGATCATCATCTGCTGGTCTCTGTTGTACACTGAATGGATAAGCTAACATTTGTTTTCTAACTGTCTTTGTTTGGCTTTCTTTATTATTATATTTTGCCTCTGCCTGAGCATTTTCTTTACTTAGTATTCTAAACTCTTCTTTTAAGATCTGTACCCATATTTCACACCTATCTCTCTGTTGTTTGTTTTGTTCAATAATCTTTTGAATTTCTTGTTTTATGCCTCCCTTCTAACTTTTATTTTTTTATAGCATTCTAGTTATTCTTTGTGTTTTCCAGTATCTTTTCTAAAACCTCTGCCCTATTTTCCTGTTGTTTATTATGTTCTGTAAGATCTCTTGTTTTATGTCCTGTTTCCAACCTTCATTTTCTTTTTCATTGTGTTGTTACGGTATCTTTTCTAAAGCCTTTGCCTTTGAGAATACATAAAAGGATTACTCAATTATTAAAGTTAAATTGAGGAATATGAATGTAACCATAGTCATAATTTCTAAACTTTCCTTTATTTCTGTCTTAAAACCATAAAAGAGATTATCAGCCAAGCTCAGAGAAGTCTGTTTTAATGTTTCTCTCATCCTGTTACACTGTAGGGGCAACCAATTTTGTTCAGTCTCAGGTCTGTCCACAGTAGGCTTTCTTTTGCTCTGACTCTTAAGAGTCTCTCTTAAAGAGCCAGTAATGTATGTGGGAGTTTTTAGTTTTAAATTTTGGGTTGTATCCCTGGGAGCTTATTCCTCTCCCCCACCAAATTATATTAAAGTTGGATTTAAAGGGTATAGATACTTAGATTAGTTGGGTGCCATTTGTTGTAGGTTATTAATATTTACTATTGATAAATCTTTTAGTTAAGCAGTAGTTATTCCTAAATAGCAGTATAACCAAATCACCACACAGAGACTAGGATTTTAATTAACCTAGAGCACAATGCTGGCCAACAGTTACTCCATCCTAAACCTCTAAACCCACAGTTTCCTACCATTCAGATTCACCCATCATACTTGCTTTAAGTGATATCTTAGTTCCAGTTCATTTCAGCATGTGGTGCCAAGACTTCTCTTGCAGATTCTCCTCCTATCTTCTTCTGCCTCCTTCCTCTTTCTCTCACTCTGGACCAGGATGTCTCACCCTATCCTCTCCATTGCTCATTATTGTGGCTGGTTGTTTTAATTGAAAATATAGAGAACAAACGGTGGCATGTTTATGCAAACTTGAGACAGGTGATGCTTATAAAAAGTATTTGGATTGAAACCAGGCAATGAAGGAGAGAAATCATCATTTGAATAACAAAGGTAAATTGTATACATTCAAAAAATTTTATACCAATATAATCTCTTGTATCACATTAGAACAACATGGTCAAAAACTAGACCTCAATAATAACAAAAAAATAGTAAATAGCCTGCATACACATGGAAACTGAACTCTACTCAATGACAGCTGGATTATGGAAGAAATAAACTAATTACACTTTCTAGAATTTAACAAAAATGAAGGAACCAACTTACCCAAACTAATGAGACACAATGAAAGTAATTTTTAAAGGAAAGTTCGTAGAACTAAGTGCCTTCATAAAGAAATCTGAGTCATCTCAAATCAACATAACAACAGACGTAAAAGACCTAGTCAAAAGGAAGCAGACATATACAAGAGGAGTAGATGGCTACAAATAAGCGAACTTAGGGCAGAAATCAATAAATTAGAAACAATGAAAACAATTCAAAAAATAAACAAAAGCAAGAGCTGGTTCTTGGAGAAAATGACAAAGATAGATAAACCTTTATCATAACTAAAACACAGGGAGATACTATACAAATCAGCAAAATCAGAAAATAAAAGGGGGTATAATTACAGACACTGAGGAAATTCAAAGAATCATTAAGTTTCACCTTACAAGTCTATATGCCACAAAATTTGAAAATCTAAATGAAATGAAATATTTTCTTGCTAGATTCCACTAATCAAAGTTGAATCTGGATCATGTACCTAAGTAATAGACCTACATGCCCTAATGAACTAGAAGCATTCCTCAAAAGTCTCCCTACCAAACAAAGCCCAGGGCCTGATGGTTTCAGCGAAGAATTCTACCAGACCTTCAAAGAAGAGGTAACGCCAATACTCTTTAAACTATTTCACAAAACAGAAAAAAGGAACATTACCAAACTCATTTTATGAAGCCACATTCACCTTGATATATAAACCTCACAAAGGCTAACTAAAACACAGGGATACACTGTGTTTTAAAAAGTATTTGGATTGAAATACTTGTATTTCAATTTTAAAAAAGTATTTGGACTGAAAGATTATTTCAGACCAGTCTCTCTTATGAATATTGAAAAAAATACTCAATAAAATACTTGTAAAATGAATCCAAGAAAACATCAAAAATCTCATCTACCATGACCAAGTGGCTTCATCCTAGGCATGCAGGGGAGATACAATATACAGAAAACCATCAGTGTAATCCACCACATAAGCAAACTGAAAAAGAAAAACCACATGATCATCTCAATAGATGCTGAAAAGCATTTAATAAAATCGAACCTCCATTAATGTTTAAAATCTTAGAGATATCAGAGATAAAAGGCACATGCCTAAACACAGTAAAGATAATGTACAACAAGCATACAGCAAATATCAAACTAAATGGAAAGCAATTTAACTCAGTCACAGTGAAATCAGAGACAAGTCAAGTTTACTCACTCTCTCCTTTCTCTTCAACATAGTACTGGAAATTCTAGCTAGAGCAGTAAAACAACTAAAGGAAATCATGGGGATACAAAGCAGAAAGGAAGAAGTCAAACTATCACTATTCATGGTTGATATGATAGTATGATATGGTTACATGAGTAACCCTAAAAATTCTACCAGAGAACTACTACAGCTGATAAACACCTTCAGCAAAGTGGCTGGATACAAAGTTGCTAAAATATATCTGAAGCCCTCTTGTATAGAAAAGACAAGAGGGCTGAGAAAGAAATTAGGGAAAAAACAATCTTGCAATAGCCACAAATAACATAAAGTGCACTTATGTGATTCTAATCAATCAAGTGAAAAATCTGTATAAAAAACTTCAAGTATTTGAAGAAAGAAATTGAAGAAGATATCATAAGATGGAACAATCTCCCATACTCATGGATCAGTAGGAATAACAGCAAAATGGACATCCTACCAAAAGAAATATAGAGATTCAATGCAATTCCCATCAAGATATGAACACAATTCTTTAAAGACCTTGAAAGAACAATTCTCAACATCACATAAAAAAAAAAACACAAAAAAATCCAGAATAGTTAAAAGAATCAAGTACAATAAAAAAAAAAACTTCTGGAGGTATCTCCATCCTGAATCGCAAGCTGTACTATAGAGAAACAGTAAAACAGTGTGGTACTGGCATAGAAACATACTGGTGGATCAGTGGAATTGAATCAAAGACCCAGAAATAAACCCACACACCTACAACACCTGATTTTTGACAAAGAAGCCAAAACCATTCAATGGAAAAAAGAATATCTTCAACCAATGGTGCTTCTCTAACTGGATGTCCATATATAGAAAGATACAAATAGATCCATAATTATCACCCTGCACAAAAGTAAAGTCCTTGTGAATCAAATACCTCAATATAAAACTAACACTCTTAATCTGTTATTAAAAAAAGTGAGGAAGATCTTGAACACATTGGCACAGGAGACAACTTCGTGAACAGAACACCAGCAGCACAGGCTCTAAGATCAAAAATCAATAAATGGGACCTCATGAAACTGAAAAGCTTCTCTAAAGCAAAGGACATTGTCTGCAGAAAAAAATGATGGCTTACAGACTGGGAAAGGATCTTCACTAATTCTGCATCTGACAGAAAGCTAATACCAGAATATAAAAAGAACCCAACAAATCAAATAATCCAATTAAAAATTGGATACAGAGTTAAAGAGAAATTCTCAACAGAAAAATATTGAATGGTGTAGAAACACTTAAAAATGCTCAACGTCCTTAAAAGTCTGAGAAATGAAAATCAAATTGACTCTGAGATTCCCCCTCACACCCATCAGAATGGCTAAGATCAAAAATTCAGGGGACAACACATGCTGGAGAAGATGCGCAAGAAGGAGAACCCTCCTCCATTGCTGGTGAGAATCTAAACTTGTACAGCTGCTTCGGAAATCAGTCTGGTGATTTCTCAGAAAACTGGGAATATTGCTACCCCAAGAATCAGCTAAAAAACTCCTAGGCATATATCAGAAAGATGCTCAACCATACAACAAGGGCATTTGCTCAACTATGACTGTAACAGCTTTATTCATAATAGCCAGAAACTGGAATCAAACTAGATGTCCCTCAATGGGGGAATGGATACAGAAATTGTGGTAGATTTACACAAGGAAATAATACTGAGGTATTAAAAACAAGAAAATCATGAAATTTGCAGGCAAATGGATGGAACTAAAAAAGATCACCCTGAGTGATGTATCCCAGAAGCAGAAATACATGTCTGGTATATATTCACTTACAAGTGTATATTACCCATACAATATAGATTGGACATACTAAAATCTACAGACTTTAAAAAGCTAAAGTACAGGGAGAAACATAGGGAAGATGCTTAATTCTCATTCAGGAAAGAAAACAGGATAGATGCCAGAGCACATAGAAGAGAGAGAACGGGATAGGAGCCTTCCAAGGATGAGCACTAAGTGACTCCACTTAACAGGTGATTGAAACAGATGGAGAGACCCACAGCAAAATTTTGTATAGAGCACAAAAAGTCTTATTGAAGAAGTGGGAGATTGAAGGACCTAAAGGGGACAGGAGTCACTCAATTAGACCAACAAAGCCAAAAAAATCTGGGTCCTGGGGCCCTGCAGAGACTGATACATCAACCAAAGAGCATGAGAGGACTTACATCCCCTGCTCAGATGTAGCCCATGGACAGCTCAGTCTCCATATGGGATTCCTAGTAAGGGGAGAAGAGACAGTCTCTGAAATCGGTTGCCTGCTTCTTGATCACTTCTCCCTGGTGGGACCACCTAGACAGCCTACAGATGAATAGGATACAGGGAGTCTTAATGGAACCTGATAGGCTAGGGTCTGATAGGACCTTCCCTATCAGAGGACTACAGGAGAAGGATATGGGAGGAAGAGGGAGGGATAGTGGGACATAGAGGAGATGAGGGAGGGGGGCTACAATTGGGATACAAAGTGAATAAATTGTAAAAATTAATGATAAACCAGGGTGACTGAATGAAGCATAAATAAGACACAGTTGACTGAGAAACACAAAAATATTCAACATCTTTAATCATAGATCTAGGTAAAAAAAAGTACTTAGGCAACCATTACCTCAAATGAAAAATAATGTATGTTCAGTGTCCTTCTTGACACTATAGTAAAAGAGAATGTGATAGGATGCACACAATATCATTGAAAAATCTTTCTTTATGCACTTAGCATGGAGTGACTTGTAGGAGTTGAGATGTTGATTTACTTTCTCCCCACAGATCAGCAGGAATGTATCCCTTGCTGAATTCAAGAGTACCCAAACCTTGAGAGAAACAAGTGTCTGCCCATGGCAGTGAACTTCCTGCCATTTGAGGATCCTCTGTGCTTGGCCATGGCCTGCATGGCTTTGTGCTTATCTGTCAGCACAACTATAGTTTTGGGGATCTTTCTCAAGCACCATGACTCACCCATCATTAAGTTCAATAACTGGACTATAATAAAATACATTAGTGTCTTCAAATGAAATCATTTACTTCTACTTTTAGTAAGTTTATATAAAATGTATATCTAACCATAACTATAGAGCCCTTCATTTAAGCAATGTTATATAGATACACTCTATTTCAGAGTAGAAACTACTTCTGAAAACACATTTCAGTAAGTTATGCATGTTACTTTTTAATTTGTGGACAATATAAATATTCAAATTTTAATTAAATAATAGTAATTGTGATAAATAATACAGGCACTATATATTTTTCCCTTAGTATTTTATTTTTCTGGAGGAAACAGGAATTAAGTTGACAGTTGACATCTTCTGTTGGACAGGCAAAAATATGGATCTGTGGAAAAGGGTGCTTGCAAAATTCTACATCCACAGCGGAAATCAGTGTGCAGAATTTTCAAAATGATAAAATTAAATCTACCATATAAGCCACTAATAACTTTCCTTGACATACAATGGACTTAACCTGCTCCATCAAAAATATTTTTTCAACCATGCTTGTTGCTATTCTACTGAAATTAAGTACAAATTGGGAACACATAAATATTCTTCAACTGATAGATAACTGAAATGATATGTACATAAATAAGTAGAAATATAAACGATGATATTGTTTTAGGTAACTCAGATCCAGAAAACAGATATCACATGCCCTGTCTACTCTAAACCATGTAGCTCTAGATATTTAGTTGTGAATATTCAACCAACCATGAAAGAAAAGAAAGAGTGTGGTGAAAGACTGGGGACCAACCCCAGAAGTTGATAGTTTCCAGAGAGGAAGGAAGAATAAGGCAAGGCAGAAATGAATCAGGCATGGTTGTCCAAAGAAACTTAGAGTCTTGACTGACTGGCAGTCAGAGTACTTTCTTATTTAGACAGATTTCAATAATAAAAGATAGATTCACATTGTTCTAAAGCATAGATGATATCCTTTTTGTTCCCAGACAGGAGTTTTAACTGTTTCTTGGTCATAAATTTAGTCATCATTGATAAACCTTATCGTTTACTATCATTTTTCTTCATCAATCCCATAACCTGACATTTTTTGAGAATCTGGAGGCATATTTGCCACAGCCTGAAAGCCCATTCTCAGGTTGGAAGAATTCTCAGATTCAATGGCAATAGATAGAAAATATTCAAGCCAGCTTGGGCATATTGTTTTGTCCTAAGAAGTATATTATATTTTAATGGACAGCCTCAAGAAAAACAATTTAGGCCAAAGCAGCAACAGTTATTATTAAATTTCTGGCATAATGCATTGTCTATACCTCATATTTTTGTAGAATTTACTTATGTGCTAAATCTAAGTATTCTTTCATTATTTGGTCATACAACACCACAGTGATACTGTGAAAGCTGATATTTCTAGGAAAAGGAGGTCCTAATACCTTACTTTAAAAATCATTTTTAGAAAACATTCTTTGTCCATCATTATAGACCCTAGTGTAAGGTGAACATATCTCCCGCCATTCATTTACATCTTTATCTAATCATTGAGGGCATACCATATGTAACTCCTAATTTTATATGCCAAGTAATCATCTGAGGATACAACAGTACAAGGTATTTAATCTCAAATACTATCAACTCTCCTGGCTATAGAAAATTTGTTTGCCTTTTTAAGAGTATGTTGTTCTGATTATTTTCTTCTTGAGGAAGCACAGGGGTAGGTTTTGCAAGACTATCTTGGAGATGAAGTCTCATAAGGAGTTTTCTGCCATATTTATGTGAGTAAAAACTTCCATGAGAAAGACATTCTTGTAGGGCCAGATAATTGATATTTCTCCTAAAAATGAGAGGAGCAGTATGCTCAGGATTTTTCTGGGGAAGCTTAGAAGCAGTACTCCAGGGTGAAGGCATAAATGATTCATGAAAAAATTTCCCATTGCTCCAATGGCCCCAGGTTGTACATGTATTGAAAACCCTCTAAGCATGTAGCAAGTGGAGATCAAGAACAAGCCTGAAAGATAGTATGAAGGCTATTGTAACATGCAACTCAGCTATGCTGGATCTTTGGTCAAATAGCTGTGCTAACTTTGAGACTTTAACTTTATATAAACTTTGGTGAGGTTTTAATCCATTTGGAGGTGACTTTTGAGTGAAAATAAGCATCTATTTCCATGTTTCTACATATAGGCATCTAGTTTGTTCAGCACCATTTATGAAGATTTTATCTGTTTTTCCAATGTGTTTTTCTTGCTTTCCAGTCTGTATTTCTATTTCTTTGTTATAGTACTAATGCATTTACATAATCAAATATTACTCAGACATTTAAAAAATCAAATCATGAAACATGAAGGTAAATGCAGATTTGCAGGTAACTGAGACTGAGAGAACCTAGACCCCAAAAGAGAAATAGGGTATCTATTTGCTTTACATATATATTAGTTGCAAGATGTATGATATGGAAGCAACTGAACATAATACTACAGGGGATACATACAGATTAAGAACTGGAGGTTAGGGGAGGCAGAGATGTTTCCAAAGGGAAATAAAATACTTGGAATAAATGGAAGGTGGGCTAAAAGGATAGAATTGAAGGGCATTGGGAAAGTAAGAGGACAATGAAAAGGTAACATGAGGAAGGACAGGTAAAATTAAGGGTCATTTGTTTAGTACAGTGGAAACCTACTGCAATAGAAACTTTCTAAAATATCTAAAATATATACATATAAGAAGCCAATATAAATGAAATCACCACACAAGAAGAAAGTCCCAACTGGAAATCTCTTGTCACTAAGTAAAGCATCCAGTACTGGTAATAGTTTATATTTAACTGAGGTATTGGCCAAAGTAGTGTGATTGTAATGCCAAAACAATACAGGCTTTTGCCAAGACTATAGGCTGCTCTCCATGAATTGACTGCAATGCTGTATTGCTGGAGACAACACTTACACTTACACTTACATGGAACATAGATAAATAGAGCTTGTGCCTACATAGAACCTTCACACTTACATTCTAGCAACTTTGATATGGGAAGTACTCTGCAACTACAAGAGGAGAAATATAAACACTAACCTAGCTACCAAACTTTTGAACTATAACAATGTCCTACCTGTAAGACATATTAGTGCAAGAGTTATTGGAGTAAATAACCAATCTATAGTTTGACTTGAGGCCCACTTCACATGATGCAATCCACACCTGATACTGGATTATTGATCAAGAAAAAGAAATTACATAGCTCAGGGTTGTAGGGAAAAAGCAAATACTATGCTCTACTAAAAGTAATAAAATGACCCTTGCCAAAATTCTGCTATACTCACAGACCAGCATCTTGTTCATCCATCATCAAAGAAGCTTCCTCCTGCAGCTGATGGAAACAAAATCAGAGACCCATAGAGAAAGTAGACAGTTAGTCAGAGACCTCAGAATATGCCCTCCAGGCTCTTCAGTAATTCAGCCAGAAGAGTGTAAGAGCCAGAAAGGATAGAGCATATCAAAGAACAAAGCACTATAAATTAAGAGGACTGAAGAATAGATAAACTGTGATAGACTGAGGCAGCATGCACAAGGCCTTTAGTGTTCTCTCCCTAGCCCTATCTCTAATTGATAAGTGCTTGCAAATGTAAATGTAGTTTTCTCCAAGGGACACTCATTTTCTCCAAGGGACTACTCTTAATTGTACATTTAAGAGTACATTCCAAAAGGTAGATGGCCAAAAATTTCCCTCACTGGCAAATTTGGATTCTTATGCACTAGAATTCTGGCATTGATTTAAAATGTTTTTATCATAGTTCTCATTTTAATTTGTTAAAGATTTTTTTTTCTATTTTTAAAGCTACATGTCCTCTGTGTGTATACCATTGTTTCAAGTTTAATATTTTATGAGATTCCTGCATGTAAGAACAAGTCTGCATCATTTCCCAACTTGGTCTCTTTTTGTTTTTTTTTCCTACTCAGATGTGTTTGCTTTTGTCTTTTTACTATTTTATTTTCTTATTATAAATTATATCCCTCCTTTTTTTAATATGAGGGTGAATTTAGACAGGATAGAAGGGGAGATGGGAAAGAGTTGCCAGGATTAGAGGAAGGGAAAACTTTAATCCGGATGAACATATAAGTAAAGTGACTATTTTTAAAAGAAAAAAAGGAGAAGGAGGAGAATGAAGAGAAAGAAAAAGAAGAAGGAAGATTCGGAGAAAGAAGAAAAGCAGGAGGAGGAGAAGATGAGAAGATGAAGAAGAAGAAGAAGAAGAAGAAGAAGAAGAAGAAGAAGAAGAAGAAGAAAAATTGTGTCAAAAGAAATGTTAAATAGCTATGCACAAAAGATCCAGAAAATCTAAAAAGTGCAAAAAAGTAATTTATAAATAATAAAAATAGAAAAAGAAGACAAAACTCACATCAAAATCCTAGAAAATATTTTCAGCAAAATAATAGAAGAATGTATCCTTAGCCTAATGAAGAAGGGGTAGCCTATAAAAGTACAAAAAGTATATAGAACAACAACAGAAAAGAAATTGTGCTCAGCACATAAAATCAAAACATTAAATGTAAAGAAAAGTATGTTAAACAAAGAAGGGATATTAAAAGTTGCAAGTTGAAAATATTAAGTTGCATATAAATTCAGGCTCTTTAGAGTAACTCTTGATCTCTCAAGAGAGATTCTAAACCTAGAATGTTTGAAACAAATTATATATAATCTTTAAGGGACCCTTATTCCTATATCCAGTAAACTTTAAATAATAAATGATGAATAAAGATATATTGCATAATAAAACCAAATATGAGTAATATCTCTGTAAAACTTCACTACAGAAGCCAATCAATGGAACACTCCAATCTAAAGTGTTAACCATACCCAAGGCAACAAAAAGAATGAATAATCCCAAGCATCAAATCAGAAGGTAAAAACCCCACACCATAACTACAAAATAAAGGGAAATAATAAACATTGCTCATTGAAAACTCTCAACTTGGATGTTTAATTCTCAAAAAGAAAGACAGGAACTAACAGAATGGACTAGAAAACAATATCCATTCTTCTGCTGCATCTACTGAACACTCTTTATCATCCAGATTGGACAGCATCTCTGTGTAAAAGGATGAAAGGAGACAGTAGAAGAAAGTGGACCAAAAAAGAAGTTTAGTGGAACTTTATTTTATAAAGTTCACACAAACAAATACTAAAATTCTTGAGTCAATTTAAAAGAGAGTATGGACTGTACACACTGAATGAGGAGTTCCACCATTATCCATATGAAAACAACAGATGACTTGGACTGGTCCAGCACACATCTACACTCATGTTTACTGAAGCACAGCTTACCATGTGCTAAGATAGAATGGACTTGATTGTCCTGAATCACATGAATGCAAAATATAATATTATTCAATTTTTTTTCATGGAAAACATGTACTTTTGTTTTTTGAGATTTTTAATATAATCACATTATTTCTTGTTTATTTGTCTTCCCTACAAAATCTCTCATATAACCCTCTTTTGGCTCTTTCAATTTCAAGTCTTTTGTTGCCAATAAATGCTGTTACACGTGTCATACTTGTGTGTGTGTGTGTGTGTGTGTGTGTGTGTCTATGTGTATATGCAAGAGTGAGAGAGAACATTTAACATTTCAAGAAAGGCAATCATTTTACTTTGAAATTGTGGATGAACTCAAAATGTATCATCAAAAGTTATGACCTGAGCTAGACACAGAAATCAAATATTGTATGACTTCAGTCCTAATTGGGCTAAAAGCAGTCAGTCCTCTGAAATAAGAACTGATTAGTCAGTATTAGAGCCTGAACATCAGGGTGTAGTGGTATGACTTGTCAAAGAACACATTTCAGTGACAAGAGGAATAATATAAAGAAATATTTCAGGGTGCGTGCATAAGAGATATTAATCATAGCTTACATTGTTTACTTGAGAAATATTCTGTGTATGTTTTTAAATCTCAATAACCAAAATGTTATAATTACTGTGTAAGAGATATTAATTTGTTTATATATTATTTATTCTTCCATTAATTTCCTTCCATTTTCATCCTCCCGAATTTTAAATAATCATTCTTTGCTCTTCTTCAAGCCACTTTTTACATAAACTATTTTTACACACTTAACATACCAAAATTTGATTTGTACAATATTTTACAATATTATAATACTAGGAATATATGACAAACCACTGAATTTTACCAAGGGTATTTATTATATATAGTATTACAGGAAAAAGGAAAATGAGTAGAGATGAAATACTATTCTTTCTAGTTGTTTTTAAGAGACAGTTGCCTGAGTCCAGCCATCTCAGGACAAACAAAACAAAACAACAAAAAAAAAACCTCATTTTTTTTCTTTTTTATTATTACAACTTATTCACTTTGTTTTCTGGCTGTAAGCCCATCCTTCATCTTCCACCAGTTACAAACTATCTCCCTCTTCTACCCCTATGCCCCTCTCCTAGTCCAATGATAAAGGAAGTCTTCCTTTCCTACTATCTTCTCAAGTCTTACCAAGAATGGCTGCACCTTCTTCCTCCTTGGCCTGGCAAGGGTGCACCTTCCAGGAGTAGGTGATCAAGTAGCCTGCCACTGAGTTCATGTCAGAGACAGATGCTGTTACCCTTAATAGGGAACTGACATGGAAACTGAGATACTTATGAGCTCCATCTGAGCAGGGGTTCTAGGTGTTCTTCATGCGTGGTCCTTGATTGGAACAGGACACTCAGGGCCCACATTTTTTGGCTCAATTGGCCTCCTTGTGGAGGGCCTCTCCTATCCAGATCTAACTATCTCCTGAATCTTTCATATTATTCCACGCTCTCTGCCCAAAGTTTGGCTATGAGTCTAACCATCTGCTTCAATACCCTGCTAGGTAGATTCTTTCAGAGGCTGTCTGTGGTAGGTTCCTGCCCTGTTCTCTGTCTTCTCCCATTACCGATGTCTATCCTGTTTGCCCTTTTAAATGAGGATTAACCATCTTCCCTAGGTTTCTTCCTGTTGTTTAGATCCTTTAGTTCTCTAGATTTTAGTATTTTAATCCTATATTATATGACTAATATGCACATATGAGTGAGTATATACCATGAGCGTATTTCTGCTTCTGGATACCTCACTCAGAGTGATCTTTTTTAGTTGCATCCATTTGCTTGCTGATTTTCTTGTTTTTAATTGCTAAATAGTATTGCATTGTATAACTATGCCACAATTTCTGTGTCCATTTCTCGGTTTTGGGACATCTAGGTTGTTTCCAGATTCTGGCTATTATCAATAAATCTGTTATGAATAAAGTTGAGAAAATGTCCTTATTGTATGGTTGATAATCTTCTGAATATATGCCCAGGGTTGGTATAACTGAATATTCTAGTAGAACTATTCATTATTTTCTGAGAAAGCACCAGATTGATTCCCAAAGTAGTTGTACAAGTTTACATTCCTACCAGCAATGGAGAAGGGTTCCCTTTTCTCCATATCCAGTCCAGCTTGTGTTGCAGATGATGTGATAGTATATATGAATAACCCTAAAAATTCAACCAGGGAAATTCTACAGTTGATAAACACCTTCAGCAAAATGGCTGGATACAAAAGACAAATGGGCTCAGAAAGAAATTAGGAAAACAAAACCCCTTTGCAAAAGCCACAAATAACATAAAGTACCTTGGTGTTACTCTAATCAAGCAAGTGAATGACTTGTATGAACAAAAAAAATAACTTCAAGGAAGATATCAGAAGATCTCCTATGCTCCAGGATTGGTAGGATTAACATAGTAAAAATGGCCACTCTACCAAAAGAAATCTAAAGACTCAACGCAATTCCAATCAAAACACCAGCACAAGTCATTATAGACCTTTAAAGAACAATTCTCAGTTTCATATGGAAAAACAAAACAAACAAACAAAAAAACCCAGAATTGATTAAAAAAATATGACTGTACAATAAAAGATTTTTTGGAGGTATCTTCATCTGAAATCTCAAGTAGTACTATAGTGCAACAGAAATAAAAAAATGGCATGGGACTGGCACCTGTACTTTAAATCTTAAAGGGGTGAGCATGTACACATTAATCATTTTTATTAAATCATATCAAGAAGCTGATGGGAAAAAACAAATATAGGTGAATCAACTGCTGTCTCAGTTTTAGTCCCAGTTTGAGGGTGCCCAGATAGCCCATGCTACCTTGAGCTATAATCTCAGCTCATCAATCGTAAAACATCCCTGGCTTTACTATTAATAGTGTACTTTTCTTAACATTAAATTGTTCTCTAAGAGTTTTTACATCAGAGCCGTTAGCAAAAACATCTTCCCTGACCTTATTAAACAATCTATTTTTTTTCCAAATTCTTTCTAAGTATAATGTTCATTGGTAACAATCTACATCTATGGCTCCTTTCATGGGCAGTGGTTAATTCATTAATCTGCTCCAGTAAACATGTGAAAAGAGATCAAGCATTGTTAATTTTAAATGCCAGTGATATTGCCCAGTGACGAGCTAGAAGGCTTCTTAGAGTTCTCATACAACTCATGTTATAAGGATTATGGACATCATAACAGCAACATGCAGAGATAAGAACACAAAATCCGTCAGAATATCAGTTCTTGGGATTATGCTTCTCTGAAACAAACTCACCGTGACTATGCTAACAGGGGAACCACATTCCATGAGATCTACAGCTGTTTTGCTGTTGCTACTGCATGGCTCTTGACAGTGGCAGGAAGCCAAAATAGTTTGCCTATAGATGGGTAAGGGGGGGAGTGAGGTTAGCTCAGGCCCTGGGAAGGAGAATTCAGGGTATTGCATGGGCTGTACTAGCCTGGAAGACCAGATAACTTGGAAGGAGTGAAGGATTGCTTGGAGAAAATAGCAGGTAGATTTGATTTAGTATGTTAACTAGGAACCACTGCCATTAGTTCCAGGTTTGAATCCTACTTCTGTGGTAACATAAACTTCAGAGAGAGAAGCATGGTCTCCATTGGATAATGATCTTCAAGTGAGCCCACAGGGAAGAAAGGTGACAAAGACAAAGATTCTGTTTTTCTTTTCTTTCTATATATATTCTTTCTTCTCTTTGAGGGAGGGCGGTTATCCAAACTAGACTCAATTTTTTGCTTTTTTGTTTTGTTTTTCTTACTATATTTTATTTTATTTTATTAATAGTTTTTATTTTTCACCATTTATTCATTATATATGCTGATTGAAGGTCACTCCCTCAACTCCTACTGGCCCCACCCTCCCTCCATCTTCCCCATCCCCTTTCCCTACACCACTCAAAAGGGGAGTTCCTCTCCTCTGCCATCCACCTATACATTATCAGAACAGTACTCAGCTATTAAAAACAGAGAAATAAAATTTCTGCTCTTATTTCTTTTTATGGGCCACTGTACTCACCTCAGAAGATTTCATACCATGAAGCTTGCCTGCAACCTTACCATGAGCTAAACACTAAGTATAACTCATTTTAAAGAGTCCCACCCCAAGACACTGTTTGATTGACCATTTCACATCCAGAAACATGTGAAATTTGAAATTCTATGAAGTCTGAGACATTTCATCACAAGCATTTCAGAGATCGTGATTCTCTTGATGCCTGGAGGGCTGTTTCCCACCAGCCCAGGAAGGCAAAAGGGGCAGAAGATGATTAGCATAAAGCTTGGAAAGCCCGCAAGCATAACAGTGGTCAGCCACTCTGGGAACCACCTCATAAAGTAAGTTCAACTTTAATTCCAGAAAACAGAAAACAGAGGCTTATATCCCTTGGGGAGTGCCTGGGATGCTCCAAGCATAGGTGTACATAATTGTTTAATGCTAGGCAATTCAAGGATGCTTGATTTGCATTAAACAGCACATTCCTATTATATGAAGGAACAAGGACACAGATCCAAATTATCTGATATTTGAAGGGAGGGGAGAGTTATCAGGGATCTGTGTCAAAGGCCATCTATCAAATTTGATTGGTGGTGTCCATGTCTAAAGATACTCTCCAGATGAAGTCAGGCAGAGAAAACTCACCCTTAACATGGTTACCCATCTAGGCCAGAAGCAGAGTCATACATGGAAAAGAAAGCCTCCTCCCTCACATCTCAAAATTCAGTCTGAGTTGTGATGGTTTTAAATAGAACCCCTGGAACAATAGGTATGTGTACACAAAGAAACTTCTACAGGCTGCCACTGTTGTGTTACTCTCAGAGAACTTCCTGGCTGGTGTTAGTTCACCATTCCCTACATATTCATCCCCCGGACTAAAAGTTTCTTGTGTAAAGTGAGGCAACTGAAAATAGTAAATGTTGAGAATCAGGATTATCAATAAGTCTTCCGTAAACACATTATATAATACTGTTGCATGTAATTGATATTCACCATTCATTGTATTCTTTTTAAAAATAAGTTTATTTACTTTAAATTCCAATAGTAATCCCCCTCCCTTTTCTGCCCATGATTACCCTCCATTCCTATTGCCCCATCCCCTTTCCCCTTCAGAAAAGCGAGTTCATTTCCTTTGAGCTAGATTTACAATTCTGTTGCACCTCAGTGGACCAAAGTACACAACGGCCTTTCCACCTTGCTTATACTCACAGAATTCCTCTCCAGTAAGGATACTTTTATGATGATGATGACTCTGGATTTGTGCAAGGCCTCACCATTTTAACACATTCATAAGTTTTTCCTCTATTATGAATCCTTTCATGATGATGAAGATTATACAAATGTGGAATGGTTTCACCATGTTAAAAACACTCACAGGCTTTCTGTCCATTAGGATTTCTTTCATGAGTGTGGAGATTATTCTGAAGTCCAAAAGTTTGTTCACATTGGTTACAGTCAGACATCTTTCCAGTATGTGTTATTTTATGTATTAGGAGATGTTATGTGCAAAGGCTTTGCCACATAGTTATATTCATATGGTTTCCCTCCAGAATGTATTGTTGTCTTAGGAGATGATTGATACATGCAAAGGATTTATCACACTAATTACCCTCACAAGGCTTCCCTCCACTGTGTGTCTTTTCCTGTTTTCGGAGACTACTCTGCTGTGCAAAGGCTTTATCCCGTTGGGTATATTCATAAGGTTTCTTTCCAGTATGTGTTCTTTTATGGCTTAGGAGATGACTGTTTTGTGCAAAGGCTTTACCACACTGGTTACATTCATAAGGTTTCTCTCCAGTGTGTGTTCTTTTATGTCTTATGAGAGCACTGTTTTGTGCAAAGGCTTTACCACACTCATTACATTCATAAGGTTTCTCTCCAGTGTGTGTTCTTTTATGGTTTAAGAGAGTACTGTTTTCTGCAAAGGCTTTGCCACACTCATTACATTCATAAGGTTTCTCTCCAGTGTGTGTTCTTTTATGGCTTAGGAGATGACTGTTTTGTGCAAAGACTTTACCACACTCATTACATTCATAAGGTTTCTCTCCAGTGTGTGTTCTTTTATGGCTTAAGAGAGTACTGTTTTGTGCAAAGGCTTTACCACACTCATTACATTCATAAGGTTTCTCTCCAGTGTGTGTTCTTTTATGGCTTAAGAGAGTACTGTTTCGTGCAAAGGATTTACCACACTGGTTACATTCATAAGATTTCTCTCCAGTATGTGTTCTTTTATGCCGTATGAGCTGACTGCTTTTTGCAAAGGCTTTACCACATTGATTACATTTGTAAGGCTTCTCTCCAGTGTGTGTTCTTTTATGCCATAGGAGAACAGTGATATAGGGGAAGGCTTTACAACATAGAGTGCATTTAAAGGGTTTCTCTCTAGTATGACTGCTTTCATGCCTGCAAAGTAAATTGGCACATGTGAAAGATTTACCATAGTCATTTCATTACACTAATAAATATATTTATCTGTATGAATTAATTTCATAATTTGGTCTAATTGTAAAGAAGAATCAAATTTTAAAGTTTTATCACTTTATTCACATTCACGTTATTCCCCTTCATTATGGGTATTTTTGAAGATCCCTGTGATGGTAAGAGCATTTGTTATGTGGATCACTTATATAGCATCATTTTTCTATAAGACGTTTTCTCCTATATATGAAGAGTATTGTAAGAATTCAGAGTTTTACCACAGCAATCCCATTCACAAATTTTTGTACTGTATGAATGATACTTCATTTACAAAGTGAGCCAAGACAAGCAGAAGTTCCAAATTCCTTGTATTCATGGATATTTTCTGCAATATGAGTTTGCTGATGAATTCTCAGTGAAGTCGCAAAACCAATTAACAGTAACCATTTATCACATTCAGAAAATTTACTCACAGTGGGGACTACTACCAAATCAATTGTTCTTGGAGAAAGACAGGGACACTGCTTCTTTCAATAACTCTATGCTCATGTGTCTTAGAATCATTTTGACATATGATATACTAGTTTAATTTACAAAAATAATAAAGATTACCACATTGAATTAACACAGTTTGTTTTTGTTCATCATAAACATGTCATATAGGGATTAAGGTTTCTCCACAACAATATTCTTGATTCTCATAAGCTGCTCCTTTCACTAAACTTTACAATGTTACTGCACAAAAATTAGTAACACTGGTTCTACTGTGTAATTTTTGCTTATTAGAAGGTTTTGGACCCATACTGATCACCAATTCAGTGTGTATACCTCTTACAATATCTGAGTAGATAGAATGAGACTAAACAGATTGGCAGTTCAAGTCAGTAGCTGTAATGTCCATATGATTCAAATGGTATTTTTGTTACAATATTATTTTATTTTCTTCTATCTTAGGGGAGTGCCTTGTAAACACAAATCAGATACCTGACATTGAAGTACATGGAATTATGAGATTTTAATTATCATCAGTACACTTAAAGCAGTGCTCTTTTTACACTGTTGCTTTTCTTTAAAACTTCCAGGACACAGCCATGTGTGCTGGTACATGCCTTCAATTCCAGCACTTGTGGAGGCAGAAGCAGACAGATCTGTGTGATTTTGAGGTCAGGCTGGTCTAACAAGCAAGTCTAAGAAAGTCACAGATACCCAGAAAAAAATCTATTTGAAAAACAGAAAATAAAAAGCAGCCAATAAACAAACAAACAAACAAAAAACACCAGACTTCCAGGACACATCAACATGCACATAAAGTTACCTTTTATTAGTTGTAGAACTTTGAAAATGTTCTTCAATATTATGGTCATCCCAATTGTAGCCTAAAATATAGTACGAGAAAATATATATTATTGGAAACATCATGTTATTATTAAGGCAAAACTTGAATCACTATCTTCTGTGACCCTTAGAACCATGCCTGATTTATTTACCTCATTCCTCCTCATTCTCAATTGGAATTACAGAAGAGGATCAATAACAAAGTAAAAGTTGTCTCTTTATTTTAAAAGTGAAAGAAAAATTGCAGTCTTACCTATAGCAGTGAGGTTTTCACAGGTCTCTAGCATCACATCTTTGTAGAGTTGCTTCTGGGAAGGTTCCAGCAAGGCCCACTCTTCTTGGCTGAATTTCACATGCACATCATTGAAGGTCACCGAATTCTAAAATATGCCATACATTTGTACAACAGAAACAGTGGCAACAATATAATTTATATGTCTTTGTCAATATAATCATATAAATCTACTGCTTCTTCAATTTATTTTCTGACACAGAAGTGCGAATGTTATACAGTTGGGTGCTGTGTGTGATGTGAAGTAGGGGAGATGAAAAAGCCTAAAGGTTAGATTGAAAAAAAAACACAAAGGCGTGCTTCAAAAACTTGTGTTTCATCAGATTGTAAGACATGAATATAAAGTAGCCATTAGTTGGGTTCTTGAGCAATCTATGAATCATCTTCAGTTACTTGGGTGAGTAGGTCAGCACCCTGTCATGAGACAGGTGGAAGGACAAAACACAGTCATGATATTTTATATAGCAACAAATGAGATGTGTTGATCAGGGGACACTGAACAGATGGGTAACATCAGTCAAAAGACAACATGGTACTGAATATTATGTTTTGACCAGGGCTTAGGGATATGGCATATCAGTATGTGAAGAGGGGGGGCTCATATATTTGTGGAAGGGAAAGTGGACTACAGTGAATACATGGATAAAAATAATGTGAGTAGCAAGCAACAACAATCATAGCCAATAACATCATATTTCTGAGTGACCAGACAAAAGAAAAGGAATATAACACATGATTATTCTCTGATCATTGTTTTGTATATCCTCCTCACTAAATAATGTAGTCTATAGATTAAAAATAAAGATTAAAACTTTTCTATTAAAAAAGAAATGTTAATGTTATCACTAAGTCATTTTAGAAGAAAACGGAATAACAAGTTTTAACTGTATCATATCTGAATTTTTTGAAGATGATATCGCTTTGGAATAGACATGGAAATTAATGTGGACAAAGACAAACAGAGAGAAGAGTGTGAAATAGAGAGACAGAGACATAGAGACAGAGACACACACAGAGAGAAATTAACAGATGAACAATACTAAGTACAAATCAGAGAATTTTATTAAAAGTTACTAACTACAAAAAATGGTGGACAAGCTGGGTGTATTCTGTCATGCCTTCAATTCCATCACTCAGGAGGAAGATGCAGGTGTATCTTATTGAACTGGATGTCAGCATTATGTATTCAAAGAGTTCTAGGACAGCCAGACGTATATAGTAAGACAGAGCCTCCCCTAGAAGTCAATCAAACAAACACAAAATATTGAAAAAACTCAGAGGTCTTTACTGAAGCTTCTACAAGGAATTATACATTCACTCCTGTTGTATATTTATTTTCCAGAAATCTGCACTGCCCCAGCTTAAATTGTAACTTCAATGATATCTTACTAAAAGGGAATGCATGTTTAAACAGGTAAAAATAGAAGACAAAAATATTAGCAGTGTAAATGCTGATCATAAAGCAACATAAGATAGGAGAGATGGCTCAGCAGTGAGGAGCTCTTACTGCTCTTGCAAATAATTGGGCTCAATTGTTAGTGTTTACCTGGGACCTGCTACTTTCAATTGCTATATGTTCATCAGTTCTGAAGACATCTTCAGACTACTGTGAGGATTAGGCACACAAGAGGTGCATATTCATGCATACAATCAAAATTCAGTAAAAACTAAAAATAGATCCCAGATGGCTGGGCTGATTGCACACTGTGTCTGATAAGCTGGGTAGCAGAGACTGCAAAGTGACCAATAGTTGGATCAGTGGGCCCCCAAACACCACTGACTGTGTTTCCAAGGTAAGAAGAAAACCAATGTGTAGGGAAACAATTGGGTCCAACCTCAGAGCACCCTGCTAATCTCTGGGAAAATTCCTTGGATGTTGCAACAGGAATAAGGTTTTCAAGCAAATGGATCCAGGAAACAAGCAGGAGTAGCTATTCTAATATCTAATAAAACAGACTTTCAACCAAAATTAATTGAAAGGGATGAGGAAGAGGGAATCCAAGATGGCATTGCCAGGAGGACCAGGACAGGAACAGGACAGCAATGTTGGTACAGCAACTAAAAGACTGAACTCTGGGCCCTAAAACAACAGCAATCGTGTTTCCCAGGTGAGAGGAAACTCCGTGGTGTGGGGATCACTCAGTTCCACTCTCAGGTTACTCAGTGAGAACCTGGAAAATATCCCAGGTGCAGGATACACCTGTGTGTCCTGATCACCTTTCCAGGCCAAACCGTGTGCTCTAGGGCACAAGAGACTGGGATCTCCAGTCTCAAAAAAAAAAAAAACAGGGAATAAGAAAGTGGGACTGACCTCAGGTCACCCAGTCTATCCCTGGAAAAGGTCCTGCAGACCTCCAGTCGCTAGACCTGCATGCCCTACTCTCCATCACAGACAGAACTGTGTGCCCCAGGACACTAGAGGCTGGGTTTCCTTGTCTGGAGAAAACCCCACAGGCAGGAAAAGGGCAGGTCCCAGCTTAGAACACTCAGCCAACTCCACACACACACACTACCACCAGCACACATGGGAACATTCTTGGAAATGCTCTCAGGTTCTTTCCCAGTCACCAGCTTGGTAGCCATCTGGCAAGTGCCTACCCATTCTACACACCATGTCAAACACCACAGACTAGGTCTTCATGTTGGGAGAAAACCCAAAGGTGGGAAAAACATCTGGCCCTACCTCAGAACACCTAACTCTGGAAAAGTTTCTGGTTATTCACAGGCTCCAGACTCTAGCCTCCTGCTGCACATGTGAGAGCAGTGCTCAGCTGCCACGGATTACTGCTTGGGTACTGGGGCACAGAGCTCTAACCTCAGACCTATAGAAGCCTGGGATTCCCGAGATCAACCCCTAGATACTGCTCCAAGGGAGAACAAGTTATCCCTAACTAAACTGACCAAATCATGGGGTACCCAGGTTACATCTGCAACTTACTAAATTTACAGCAAGAAAGCCAGAAGTCTCCAGGACTTCTCTGGGTGAGAGGAGAGCCCCATTGACTAACAAACACCACAGTTACCGCTCAAGTCTCTATGCCTGTGGTGATTTTTGACAATTCCTGAAAAATACCTGCTATTCAGTGACTGTACCCCAAAAGCTTAGGAGGCCTCCTTCAGGAAAAATCATCTTCCTGTCGAGGGGATTATCCCCACCATAGGATTCCAGGAAGCACCAGAAACTAACACCCAACAACTAAGATAGCCAAATGGGTAGAGGCAAGTGTAAAAGCTCAAAAAGACAGAGCAATATGGCATCTCCAGAACCCAGTTATCCAGGAGCAAGCAGCCCTGTACACACCAGGATAAATGAAATTCAAGAAGATGACCTTACATCTGTGCTTATGAACAGGATAATAGAGGAAAAAAATAAACTGCATAAAGACCAAGATGAAGATAAAGTCAAACAGATTATTGCCATTTGCAAAGAAATGGAGGAAGATAAAGTCAAACAGATTATGGACATCCTTAAAGAAATACAGGAAGTTGCAGCCAAACAATTTTTGGCCTTTAGAGAGGAAATACTTAAATCACTGAAAGATATTAAAGAAACAGAGGATTGTTCAAACAAACAGCTGAAGGAATTGAAGGAAAATACAGTCAGAGAAGTGAAGAAAAGCAATAAAATGGCTCAAGATCTGATAAGAGAATTGGAAAAAATTAAAGAAAACACAAGTGGAGGAAACTGTGGAGAGAAAGAACTTAGGGAGGAAAAGAGGAACTACAGAGGTAAGCATAAGCAATAGAGTACGAGAGATGGAAGAAAGAATCTTAGGTGTGGAAGACACAATGGAAGAAATAGTTGTAGCTATCAAAGAAAATGTTGAATCTAAAAAATTCCTGACACAGACCATCCAAGAAATCCAAGACAACATGAAAAGCAAAACCTAAAAATAATAGGAATAGAGGAAAAAGAAGATTCCCTCCTCCAAGGCCCAGAAATTATTTTCAACAAAATCATAGAAGAAAATTTCCCCAACTTAAAAGAGTGGTCTATAAGAATACAAGAGGCCTACAGAACACCCAATAAATTAGACCAGAATAGAAAATCCTCCCACCACATAATAAACAGTAAGTATACAGAACAAAGAAAAAATACTAAAAGCTTCAAGGGAAAAAAGGCCTAGTAAGACATAATGTCAAACCAATCAGAATCACACCTGACTTCTCAACAGAGACTATGAAAGCCAGAAGTATCTGAACAGTTATCATGCAGACCCTAAGAGAACACAGATGTCCGCCCAGGCTACTATACCCAGCAAAAGTCTCAGTCATCGTAATGGAGCAAACAAGATATTTAATAACAAAAACAAATTTAAACAATACCTACCCACAGAGGTACAGAAGCTCCTAGAAAGAAAACTATAACCCAGGAAAGCTAACTACATTCAGGAAAAGACAGGGAATAAATAATGTCATTACAGGAAAACTAAAAGTAACCAAGCACACAAACACAGTACCACAAACAATATCAAAATAAAAGGAACTAACAGCCACTGCTCGTTAATTTCCCTCAACATCAAATCACTTAACTCTCCAATAAAGACACAGACTATCAGAATGGATATGTAAACAAGACCCAACAATCTGTTGGATACAAGAAACACATCTAAGTCACAAAGGTAGATACTACATAAGAGTAAAGAGCTGGAAGGGTCCAAGAAAATGGACCTAAGAAACAAGCAGGAGTAGCCATTCTAATATCAAATAAAATATATTTTCAACCAAAATTAATCAAAAGACATGAGGAAGGTCATTTCATACTCATCAAAGGAAAATTCTGCCAAGAAGAAATCACAGTTCTGAACATCCATGCCTCAAATACAAAGGTACCCACGATTGTAAAAGAAACATTAGTAAAACCTATACCACACACAGATCCCCATACATTACTAGTGGGAGGCTTCAACACCCCACTCTCAACAAAGTACAGGTCAACAAAACAGAAATTAAAAAATATATATATCTCTAACAGAGGTCATGAATCAAATGGACCTAACAGATATCTACAAAACCTTACACCCAAACACAAAAGAATTTACTTCTCAGCACCTCATGGAACCTTCTCCAAAATAGACCATATTGTTGGTCACAAAGTGAGCCTCAGCAGATACAAGAAGATTGAAATGATCCCTTGTATCCTATCTAATTACCATGGACTAAAGCTGGACCTCAACAACAACAGAAATAGTAAAAAGCCTACACACACATGGAAACTGAACACCTCACTACTAAACGACAGCTGGGTAAGGGAAGAAATAAAGAAAAATCAAAGTCTTTCTAGAATTCAATGAAAATGAAGACACAACATACACAAACATATGGGACATGATGAAAACAGTACTAAGAGGAAAGTTCATAGCACGAAGTGTCTTCAAGAAGAAATTTGTAACATCTCATATAATCAACTTAATGGCTCACCTAAAAGCCCTAGAAAAAAAGAAGCAGACACAGCAAAAATGAATAGACACCTGGAAATAATCAAACTCAGGAGTGAAATCAGTAAATTAGAAACAAATAAAACATTTCAAAGAATCAATATAGCCAAGAGCTGGTTCTTTGAGAAAATCAAGAAAATAGACAAACCCTTAGCCAAACTAACGAAATGGCAGAGAGACACTATCCAAATTAACAAAATCAGAAATGAAAACAGGGACAAAACAAAAGACACTGAGGAAATCCAAACAATCGTTAGGATTTACTTCAAAAGTCTTTATGCCACACAATTTGAAAATCTATGAAATGGACAATTTTCTTGGTTGATTCAACTTACCAAGGCTGAATCAAGACCAGGTAAATCAATAAAATATTTCTGTAGCCACTAAGGAAATAGAAACATTCATCAAATGTTTCCAATCCACAAAAAGGTCAGGGCCAGATGGTTTCAGTGAAGAATTCTACCAGACCTTCAAATAAGAGGTAACTCCAGCTCTTTTCAATATATTCCACAAAATAGAAACAAAAGGAACACTACCAAACTCATTCACTGAAGCCACAGTCACCTTGTAACCTAAACCTCACAAAGACACAACCATGAAAGATGATTTCAGGCCAATCTCCCTTATAAACTTTGATGCAAAAATACTCAACAAAATACTTTGAAAACCCAATACAAGAACACATCAAATATATCATCCACTATGACCATATAGGCTTCATGCCAGGTATGCCGGGGTGGTTCACTATACAAAAATCCAACAATGTAATCTACCATATTAAAAAATTGAAAGAAAAAAAAAACACATGATAATCTCCTTAGATGCTGAAAAAGCATTTGAAAAAATCCAGCATCCATTCATGTTTAAAGTCTTGGAGAGATCAGGGATACAAGGCACATACCTAAACATAGTAAAGGCAATATACAGCAAGCCTATAGCCAATATCAAGCTAAATGGAGAGAAACTTAAATCAATCCCACTGAAATCAGGGACAAGACAAGGCTGCCCACTCTCTCCATATCTCTTCAACATAGTTCTGGAAGTCCTTGCTAGAGCAATAAGACAGTTGAAGGAGATCAAGGGGATACAAATTGGAAAGGAAGAAGTAAAATTATCACTATTTGCAGATGATATGATAGTATACCCAAGTAATTCCAAAAATTCTACCAGAGAACTCCTACCGGTGATAAACACCTTTGGCAAAGGGGCTGGATAAAAAATTAACTCAAAAAAAAATCAGTAGCCCTCCTGTATACAAAAGACAAAAGAGCTGAGAAAGAATTTAGGGAACCAACACCCTTCACAATAGCCCCAAAGGACATAAAGTATCTTGGTGTGGCCATAACCAAGCAAGTCAAAGACTTGTATGAAAAAAATTCAAGTCTCTGAAGAAAGAATTAGAAGATTTCAGAAGATGGAACTATCTTCCATGTTCATAGTTTGGCAGGATTAACATAGTAAAATTGGACATCTTACCAAAAGCAATCAACAGATTCAATGCAATTTCCATCAAAATACCAACAGAATACTTTGCAGACCTTGATAGAAGATTTCTCAACTTCATATGGGATGCAATGAAAGCAGTCCTTAGAGGAGTTTTAACAGCACTAAAGGCCTTCATAAGCTATTGGAGACATCCCATACAAGCAACTTAATGGCACACCTAAAAGTCCTAGGAAAAAAGAAGCAGGCACACCCAACAGGAGTAGACCACTAGGAAAAACCAAACTCAGGACTGAAATCAATAAATTAGAAACAAAGATAATAATTCAAAGAATCGAAGAAACCAAGAGGTAGTTCTTTGAGAAAATAAAAAACACAGACAAACTCTTAGCCAAACTAAGTAAATGGCAGAAAGATACTATCCAAATCCACAAAGTCTGAAAGAAAGATCTAACAGACACTGAGAAAATTCAAAGAACCATTAACTCTTATGCCAAAAGCCTATATGACACAAAATTTGAAAATCTACAATTCTCTTTAGATTCCACTTACCAAAGTTGAATCAATTCAGGTAAAGATATTAAATTGTCTTATAGTACTTAAGAAAATAGAGGCAGCCACCAAAATACTCCCAACCAAAAAGTTCGAAGGGCCAGATCATTTCAGAGCAGAATTCTACACCTTCAAAGAAGACCAAATACTGATATTCTCCAAATTATTCCACAAAATAGAAATGTATGCAACATGAACAAATTCCTTTTGTAAGACCACAGTCACCTTGATGAATCCTCAAAGCTCCCCAAAAAGAAAGAGAATTTCAGACCAATCTCTTTTATGAACAATGATGTAAAAATACTCAATAAAATACTCGCAAATCAAATCCAAGAACATATCAAAGATATCATCCACCATAACCAAGTAATCTTCATCCCAGGCATGCAGGGGTGGTTAAGTCTATGGAATCCATCAATGGAATCCACATATAAACAAATTGAAAAAAAAACCCACAACAACACAGGACCAGTTTCTTAGATGCTGAAAAAGCATTTGACAACATACAACAGTTATTCTTTTTAACAGTCCTGGAGAGACCAGGGACAAAGGCACATATCTAAAAATAGTAAAGACAGTATACAGAAATCCTATAGCTAACATCAAACTAAATGAAAAGAAGGTTAAATCAATTCTAGTGGACTCAAAGACAAGACAAGGTTACACACTCTCTCCAAATCTCTTCAATATAGTACTCAAAGTCCTATCTAGGGCAATAAGACAACTAACAGAGATCAAGGGGACACAAATTGATAAGGAAGAAGTCAAATATCACTATTCACAGATGATATGACAGTATACAAAAATGACCCCAAAATTCTACTGTAGGAAATGCCTACAGTTGAAAAACACTTCAGCAAAGTAGCTGGATATAAATTTAACTACAAAATAAAAATCAGTATCACTCTTGTATACAAAAGACAAATGGACTGAGAAAGAATTAGGAAAATAACACAGTTTACAATAGCCAGGAAAAAAAAAACAATATAATGTATCTTGATGTTATCCTCACAAGCCAGTGAAAACCTATATGAAAAAAAAAAAAAAAAAAAAAAAAAAAACTTCAAGTCTCTGAAGAAAGAAATTGAAAAAGATACCAGAAGATAGAAATATCTCTCATGCTCATGGATCAGTAGGATCAACATAGCAAAAATTGCCATGGTACCAAAAAAATATACAGATTCAATGATATTCCCATCAAAATATCAAAACAATTCCTTAAGGAACTCGAGAAAAACAATTCTCAGTTTTATATGGAAAAATAAAAAAGCCAGAATAGCTAAAACAATCCTGTACAATAGCAGGTCTTCAGTAGGTATCACCATTCTTCATCTCAAGCTCTACTATAAATCAATAGTAATAAAAACTGCACAGTACTGGAATAAAGACAGAATGGTGGATCAATGGAATTGAAGTGAAGATCCATAAATAAACCCACACACCATCTTCAACAAATGGTGCTGGTCTAACTGGAAGTCCACACGTGGAAAAATAAAAGTAGATCCGTATTTATCACCCTGCAGTAAACTAAAGTTCAAGTTGATCAAAGACTTTCAACATAAAACCAGATATGCAAAATCTGTTAGAAGAAAAAGTGGGAAAGAGCCTTGATGTCATTGGCATAGAGGATAACTTCCTATACAGAATACCAAGAACACTGGCTCTAAAATCAACAATTAATAAATAGGATCTCATGAAATGAAAAGATTCTATGAAGCAAAGAACTTTGCCAATAGAACAAAATGACAATCTACAGCCTGAGAAAGACATTCTCCAACCCTACAAACAACAGAGAGCCCTCTAAAGAGCTCTATAAATAACAAACAAAATATATAAAGAGCTCTATAAATTAAACTCCAACAAACCAAATAATGCACTTTCAAACTGGGGTATAGAACTAAACAGAGAATTCTCTAGAGAGGAATATCAAATGGTGGAAAACACTTAAATAAATGCTCAATATCCATAGTCATCATGGAAATGCAAATCAAAACTACACTGACATTCCATCTTAAACCCATCATGGCTAAGAAAAAAACCTGAAATGACAGCATGTGCTAGTTAGAATGCGAAGAAAGAGGAACACTCCTCCATTGCTGGTGGGAGTGCAACTTATACAACCAGTTTAGGAATCAATCTGATACTTTCTCAGACAATTGGAAATAGTAATACTTCAAGACCCAGCTATACCATTCCTGGGCATATAACAAAAAGATGCTCCACCATTTAACAAAGACATTTGTTCAACTATGTTCATAGCATCTATATTCATAATAGCCAGAATTGTGAAACAACCTACATGTCTCTCAACTGAACAATGGTGACAGAAATTGTGGTATATTTACATAATGCTCATGTATTTAAAATAGGAAACCATGAAATTTTCAGGCAAGTGGATAGAACTACAAATGATCATCCTAACTGAGGTAACCCTGAAGCAGAAAGACATGCATGGTATATAATCTTTTGTAAGTGGATAATAGCCAGAATACAGGATAAATGTACTACAATCCACAGACGTAAAGGAGCTAAATAAAAAGGAGGACCCTATGAAGGATGCTCAATTCTCATTCAAAAGGGCAAATAGAATAGACACCAGAAGTGACTAAAGAGAGAAAACAGAGTGAGAGCTTAACATACATGTCCTCTGAAAGTCTCTACCCAGTAGGGGATCAAAGCAAATGCTAAGACTCACAGCCAAACTTTGAGCAGAGCACAGGGGGGTCATAGGAAAGTCTTGGGGGATAGAAAGACCCATAGCTGACAGGACCTCCATAAGAAGACCAACAAGGACAACAAATCTGGGGCCGTTGGGACTTGCAGAGATTGATGGACCCACCAAAGACCATTCATGAAGAGGAACCAGACCTCTGCTCAGATGTAGCTGATAGGCAGCTTAGTCTCCATGTTCAATCCATAGTAAGGGGAGAAGGTGCTGGCTTTGACATGTACTCTGTTGTCTGCTATTTGATCATTTCCCCTTGGTGGAGGGGGCATTGCTATGACACAGAGGAAGAGGATGCAGGAAGTCCTAGTGAGACTTGATAGGCTGGGTTCAGATGGTAGGAGAGGAGGGTTCCCTGTATCTGAGATATAGGAAGTGGGATAAGGAGGGAAGAAGAATGGAGGGTGAGACAAGGAAGAGTCAAGGGAGAAGATTAAAATTGGGATGTTAAGTGGATAAATTATTTTTTAATTTAATTAATTTATTTATTACAATGTGTTCACTTTGTATCCTTGCCATAGCTCCCTCCCTCATCTCCTCCCAGTCCCACCCACCCTCCTTCTTCTGCCCCTATGCCCTTTCTCTAGTCTCCTAATTGGGGAGGAATTCCTCCCCTTCTAACTTATCAGGTCTCATCAAGGATGGCTGCATCATCTTCCTCTGTGGCCTTGCAAAGCTGCATCACCAAGGAGGAGGTGATCAAACACTTGAGTTCATGTCAGAGACTAAATAAAAAAAAACAAATTTAAATTAAAAATAAATTAAATGTGAATAAACCAAAGAAATAAAATTAAAAAAAAACAAATACAACAGGTAAGAAGAGCATCACACACACTTACAATTCAATGACTCAGAAAGCTCAGATAGTGTTAGTGTCATGAACAAATGGCATTCTAAGAAATTAAATATACACTCTGCCAAATTTCAAATGCAAGATGTTGATGAAGATCAACACAAAAACCTATGCTTACATATACAAAACAAAAGAAAATAAATACCTAAAACTCTATATTCCATGCTCAGCACTCAATGATGGTGATGTTGATGACAGGCATGTTGGCCTAGATTTAAACCCAACACTCGACTGGAGTTAGAGCTGTAAGTTCAAAACCAGCCTGGTCTACATACAAACTTTCAGGAAACATCCAGGAACTCTGGGACATTATGACAACACAAAACTTGCTGATAATCAGATTAGAAGAAGAAGGATGAGATCAAAGGTCCAGAAGATATTTTCAACAAAATCATACAAGAAAAATTTCTTAACCTAAAGAAGATGTCTATGAAGGCACAAGAAGCATACAAAATACCAAAGAGACTGGACCAGAAAAGAAAGTCCACTTAGCACAGAATAATCAAAATACAAAACATGCAGAACAAAGAAAGAATATGAAAAGCTGCAAGAGAAAACAAAAAACAAAAAAACAAAGCAAACTAACTAACCAATCAGACAAACAAACAAAAAAAAAACAAACAAAAAAATAAACAACCAAAAAACAAAAAAGGCAGATCTATTGGAATTAATCCTGTATTCTCAGTAAAAATTCTAGAAGTTGAACGGCTTAGACAGAGTGCTTCTCACTCTAAAAAACTACAGAATCCAACACAATTTACTAACCATGCCCAAAGTTTCAATCAGCAAAAGAAGAAAATAAGATGTTTCATGATAAGGTCAAATTTAAACAATATGTATCTATAAATATAGCCCAACACAGGGTGCTAAAACCACCACCACCACCATCACCACCAAAATACCAGGATTTACAATCACTGTTTGTTGATATCTCTTAATACCATTGGCCCAAATTCACCAATAAAAAGACACAGGCTCACAAAAGTGGATGATACAACAAAATCCACCCTTCTTCTAAATACATCAAACACAGCTTCACATCAAGATAGACATTATCTCAAGGTAAAGGGTTGGAGAAGATATTCCAAATAAATGAATTAGAGTATCAAGCTTGTAAAGCAATTTTAATATCTAACAAAACAGACTTCAAAAACAACTAATGAAAAGATGGCAAAAGACATGACATAAAAAAAAAACATCCAACAATATAACATTTCAATACTTAACATCTCTGTCCCAAACATAAGAGCACCCAAGTTATAAAAGGAACCCTTCTGCAGGTTACATCACTTCCTGGCCCTCATAAACTGATAGGGGAAGACTTCAATATATTACTCTCAGCAATGGACAGGTCCTCCTGACCAAACTGAACAGAGAAATGCTCCAGTTAACTAACATCAAAAAACTAAATATACCCAAATGATGTTTACAGAACATCCACCCAAGCACAAAAGATTGTTCCCTCTTCTCAGCAACACATATATTGTTCTCCAAAATTGATGATATACTTGAACAGTGGAAGTCTCAAAAGATATAAGAAACTTTCAATAACCTCCTGCATCTTATCAGACCACTAAGGTTTAAAGCAGCACATCACAAATAACAAAAACAATAGAAAGTTACAAACACATAGAAATTGAACAACTCTCTACCGAATAAAATATGGATCAAAACTGAAATAAAGAAATTAAAGACTATCTAAAAGTCAATGAAATGAATACACAACATATCAAAAGTCATAGTACACAATGGAATTGTTGACCAGAAGACAGTTCATACCACTAAGTACATTCAGAAAAAATAATCAGAAAGATCTCTTAGTAGCAACTTAACAGCACTCCTACATACTCTAGAACAAAAAGAAGTAAACAAAACTAAAAAGAGTAGACAGTGAGAAATTACTGAACTGTGTCTTCACTGGTAAAACCGAATGTTTCCACAGGAAAAGAAAGGTGGATCCTATCAAAATTGATAATGATTAAATTTGAATAGTAGAGATCTTCTGAATAAACAGACGTGACAGTTCATCAGACAGTGTGGTCGTTCAGTGCAAACTACCTTAATAAACACTAAAGTTTTCTTCTTAAATAAAAAAGGATACTTTTGTTGTTTCATATTAAAAAACAGTTAAGAGGTTTAAAATGTTTTAAGTAAATTCAAAGGAATAAACTTGTTTGAGTTGGAATAATTTGGACTGAATATAAAATATTTGAACAGCGTGGTGATAGACCATGCATTTAATCCCAGCAGAGACAAGCAGTTCCCTATTAATTAGTTGTTTTCTAAATAAAGGCGTAACACTGACAGGGTGTTGGTTCATAGCCTTAATCCCAGCATTTGGGAGGCACGTGACTTTTACATACCACCTGGGAGGCAGAAGCAGGCACATAGGATATACAGTGATTTTATTTAAAAGCTGCTTGTAATAGGCAGGCTGAAAATCAAAGTGAATGCCCTTTTTTATCTAGAAATAAATACACTTTAAGGTATATTTGTAAACTTTCAAAGATTTTTTTTAACTTTAATTAAGATAATATACTTTTTCTATTTTCAAAAAATCATTTGCCCTATAAAAGATATAACGTGCCTAAAAAGGTACAACCCTCATCCCCGTATTAGGGATGGGGTAGGGTTTTGATTTAATCTTTTCAGGAGAATAAAATCATCCAACTAAAGAATATGGAGACCACTGGACACATGAAACTTCTGAAGAAAATGACAGATCACCAAAAGAAAATGTCAAAAGTGAAGGAGTAAACTGGCCAACTGGTATCACTCACCTTCATGTTGTCTCTTCTGTCTTCTACAGACATAAGTGCAAATTGTCTTTATGTGATTGCTAAAGAACATTCCAAAATCTCTATCTCATATCAGAAAAGCCACCTGGTAAGAAACAGAGGAAAACAGAAAAATAAGGGATGATTCTATTGTCATGAATCTCATAATCTTCTGGCATGATGTGACTTCTGTACTTACCACAAAGTTCAATAATCAAGAATGTGTACAGTGTTTATGAAAGAATGAGGGGGTAAGAGAAAAAGTCAAAAACATAAGCCTAAAATAGAGACAAGTTTACATGAAAAGACCTAAGGAAACTCTAACATGAAAAATGTGCACAACTGCTACAAGACAAACACAAAGTGACACCTAAACCATTATATTTCTGACCCTCCAGCTACTACTAACCTCCTTTACAGAGAGTCATTTTGCTCTGGAAGTCTCTTAGAAAATGGAGGTGATCATAAGCTGGGCTGTGGCTTGCAGTCCCTCATGTCCCCTTGTGGGTTCAGGCACAGCCCAGCCCTTGCCAACAATCATACACAAAAAATGATGGAGAATAATTTAGTTTCTGTTTTTTGCTGCATGATTTATGTCACAATATGTGGTATCTTTCCTATCCACTTATTTAAAACCAGGCACACCTGACAAAATTCTGCATCTCAGAAATTCTTTTTGTACCCTGGAATTGAATTTCCCTAAATCATGCCATTGTGACTGGTGGTAGTTGAAAGGTTAAAAAAAAAAAAACATAATCAAATATTGCTGAAAGATGAACACCACCACCTCTTTTCTTCCAGTTTCAATATGAGTTGTAAAATTTGTAATGCAAAGCTCTATGTGAAATACAACATTCATCATTTCTAGAAATGAGACCTTCAGTTTTCCAATCTGTCCACTGCAAAACCAATACCTGTGTGTGCACACTAGATAAGTGATATTATAAGCACCATGACTTTCTACTGCCCAGGATGCAAAGTCCTCACTTCTTTGGGCAATCAACTCTCAGGAAGGGTTGGAGGCCAAGGGTCTCTGCTGAGATTCACATGGAGACCAACAGAAACACAGCCTGATCCATAGTCTGAACAACCATCCATCTCATTCAAAGCAGATCAGGCTGTGATAGCTCAGAAGCCTGCTCTTCCAGGCCTGGGGACAATAGCCCCACACTCAGCATGACATGGCCTCTGGTCTCACTCACAGCTCTTTAGAGCTACATCAGAAGAAAATCCCAGAACAAACCCATAAACTACCTCCCACTGTTGCTCCTGACTTCTAGGCCCGCCCAGAGTCCCTCATTAGCTTGAACAATAGAGCTGAGTCTCAGGACAGTAGTAACTCCTCTACCAGTGCATCAAAGATCAAATGATGCAGATAGCAGAGGCATCCTAGCTTTGCCCTAACCCCTATGGGCACACAGAACCCTAGTTTTGTTCTAAAAGAATGAAAATCCCAATTATTCGATTTTGAAACCTGCTAGCGCAGAGAGGCAAAGAAAGCACCCATCTGACCCTGCTACTCACCTCTACTCCAAGAGGAAAAATCCCCAAAAGCTCACCAGTTCAGATAACAGCTCAGGGGGGATAGGCCAAAGGAACCCAAGGCTAAAGCCTTCTAGCTCAAAGTTAAAAAATCCCAAAATTTACCAAGCTAAAACTCCTTCCACTTTTACACTCTGTCTTAAATTCATTTCAGCTGAAACTTCCACTTACTCTTTAATCCCTGTCAGCTGGTTTCTTGCTTTGCCTCTTGACCTAGGGTTAACATTATTTCATCCTGTGCACAGAGAGCTTTTGAATTAAAGGTATGTTCCAGGGCTGACAGAATCATCCCATAATCACCTTTTTAGAATAAACAGAAAATTCTTGGAAATAAGGTTTGTGTTAGGGCCCAATCATACCAAACAAAGCACAGGTTTTTACAGTTCACAATCTAAGGGATCACCCTGGGATCAAATATCCTGCAACACCCTCATCTTGGAAATGATTTAAAATTCAATCTTCCACTCTCCCAGGGCACTTGTTCATTTTCCAAGATACAGGTAATTTATGTTACACACTCAGTGTCCAGTGAATTCATCTCCACCTCATAGTTAGGAAGTCCTTCAGCCAAACTTCGGTCAAAGCCAAACAGTAACAACCATTAAAGAAACAAATGGCCATGAATTTGAAAGCAAGGAGTAGTTAAGCTCATTGAAAATGAGATATAAAACAAAAAGGATGTGGCTGTTCCTAGGTATGTTGGACTAGAAAGTTTATTATAGATAGAAGAGAGAACATAGACACAGGGAAATGTGGGACAGTCTAGAGCTGACATGACCCTGAACTATGTGAGAAGAGAGGACAGAGGGAAGTAGAGAGCCAGAACAAAGGGCCAGGAGGATAAATGATAAATGAAAAATTTATCATTTTAAATTTAAATAAAAATTTAAATTTAATTTAAATTTAAATATCATTTAATTTATTATTTAAATTAAGTGATAAATTTAAATGAAAAATTTATCATAAAGGAAAAATGATAAATGAAAAAGACCAGGTAACCAAAACGGTTAGAATACATAAGGAAGGACAGCTGGGAGGAGGGCAGCTCAACTCCTGGGCTAGAGAACAGTGTTTGACACCCATACCTTGTAACAGGTAAGGAATGAGGGATGCTGGGAGAACCTGACAGTCACGTTTATTTGATTTTTAAGTAGCCACCATAACCATTCATCTGAGCATTTGAGACATAAGTGTAGAGAGGAATGAGAAGTTTGAAACAATATCATTATAATCTCAAAAATTATTTTTAAAACTTGAAAATTGCTTTATGGTCCAATATTCTTCAGGGAATCCAAGCATATATTAGAGACCACAAAGTATTACTCATACCTTTTCTCTCAGGTTGTGCATTTTCAAATGGGGGGGAGGGGAAAGCATTCCTGTTAGGCACTACCACACCACTTTGTCCAGATTTTCTGTGTGTTTGAACTAGTGTAAGTGTAGAAATTAGCTTTCCAGAAACAGGTTCAGCAACTAATCAATATTCTTGATTCTCTTTGTGTATGACTCCCAGCTCTAAGTGTACACCTTTCACTTTTACTGACAATCTAAAATTGATTACCTGACTCAGTGCCATCTTCACTCCTCCCCCTCCCTTTCTGTGTTGTGACAACACCAGCTTCAAAGTAGGTCAATGAACTCAATTCTTACACAGGTCCCTCTTTATTTGTATTCACCAACCTCCAAACAAACAAACAAACAAACAAAACCCGGGGAGGTCAGTGGACACTCATTCACTGATCTGTTTTACTTCACACTGACCAGTCAGGGCCCACCTGAAAAGAATTGCAGGATTATGTTTAGGCATTGGGCAGTAGAGTTAGCATTCTGTATTTAAATAAAGTGTAAACTACATAACATGTGAAAGACTGATCTATAGGAGACATTCATTTAAACAAAAACAAAAATCAAAGTACTAGAGAAAAAGGAATGAAATTATTAAAGACTGGGATTATCAGAGAATATTAACTAATAAGAGACTAGAGCAGTGATGCATCAACAAAGTAAAATTTAATAATACCAACAACTGACTTATTTACTATTTGTTTATTTATTTATTATGTATACAGTATTCGGCATGCATGTACACTTGCACACCAGAAGAGAGCACCAGATCTCATTATAGATGTTGTGAGCCACCATGTGGTTGGTGGTAATTGAACTCCTGACCTCTGAAAGAGCATCCAGTGCTCTTAACCTCAGAGTTGAAAAAGAAAACACACAGGCATACTGAATTTGAAAAACGCAGGCCATTCTCTTGTAGAGAGAAAGCCATTAATAAGATACTGTTTGATGTTGTCCCTGTGTACAATATTAGCTGCTGAGACCTGTAACCTGACAGACACAGCTTTAGCCAATAGCCTGTGTCTCATATTTGAACTGACAGAACTGTGTCAATGAGGATTGTACATATGGGCCCAGGACAGTCCCTTAATTCAAAATTCAATATTCACTGGATCAAGCTACCTGACCCAAATTGAACACCCACCAATCTGGTCTTTTTTCATTCACATTCATGAATTAATAAATACATGTTTGAAAATTACAAATTAAAAAATCCTCATCCTGCCACATTTCTAGATAATCCTGGTGAGCAAACATGTGTATCCCCAGATCCTAATCTCTAACAGGCCTGGCTGACAACCATCTATAATGAAATCTGGCACCCTCTTCAGCATGTAGGTATAAATGCAAATACAACATTGTATACATAATAAATATTAAAACAAAACAAAACATTCTGTGCTTTTTTTTTTTTGCAGACTTCCTAGCATGTCCATGGTGGTTGACAATCTTCTGTAGCTCCTGTTTCGGGAAATTTGATACTATATGACCTCGTGGGATATAATGCACACATGTGGTATCCATATATATATATATATATATGCAAGTAAAATACTCTTATCAGTCATCTATGCAAAAGATTAAAATACCCCCTCAAAAAAAGAAAAGGTGAGTGGGCATAGTGGCACACACTGGATCTCTGTGATTTTCAGGTCATCCAGTCTGCAGAGCTAGTCCAGTCCAGGCAAAGCTACACAGGGAAACCATATCTTGAAAAGCAAAACAAAAACAACAACAAAACAAATACAAACAAGCAAACAAACAAAAAAGATCATAAAGCAAGTGTGTTGAAACATGCCTGTAAATGGAGCATTAGGAAAGTCAGGAAGGAAGGTCAACCTGGACTATATTAAACTATGTCTCAAAAATAAAACAGCAGCAACAACAACAAAACTGCACAAGACTCTGAGTGACTGGGATGCTTTGGGACATTGACATTTTTTATCTTAATTCCTGGCTACATAGGAAGCTATTGAGGAGTGTATTTGTTTGAATGAAAATGACACCTATAGTCTCATATGTTTGAAAATATGGTACCCTGTTGTTGGAACTGTTTTGGAAAAAATATGAACTGTGATCTTGTTGAAGAGGTGTGTTACTGTGGGTGGGCTTTGAGGTTTTAAAATCCCATATTATTCTCAGTTAGCCCTTTGCCTCATACTTGTAGATTAGGATATAAGCTCTTAACCACTGTTCTCTCTGGTGCTCTGCCTGCCATACCTGTCTGCCTCCATAGTCCCTTCCATAATGGTCATGGACTTACCCTTTGAAACTCTAGATACCCAAACAACTGTTTCTTCTATAAGCAGCCTTGGTCATGATATCTTAGAACATTGATAGAAAAGTAGCTAAGACAAGGGGTTTGAAAACAGGAGAGAAATGCTTTGAGGTACACTTATCTCAAAGATCCTTTTGTCCTGTCAAATTAATAGTAAGATTTCAGAAATTTCAGGTCTCACAGCGCCCTAACCCAGAAGGCTGAGCCCTCTCGGGTGGGGCTGGGGAAGAGCTTTCGAGAGCCTCCATTGTCAAGTGTGATGGAAGCGCCGGTGCTATGGCTACAGACGCTGAAGGGAAATCGCTGAGCTCGTCCAGGGCCTGTTGGGCAGTGGTGGCTAGGGCGGCGATGGGAACTCTCTTCCTGGGCGCAGTGGCAGCGGTCATGGTTTGGCTACCGGAGTACTTCATAGTGGTAGGTTGAGACCAGGAGAAGCCAGGTAAGGGTGTGGGGCAGTCGCCGCCTGAGCTCTGCCTCCGTCCCCAGGCTCCACCTCCGCCCCTGGGCTCTGCTTCCCCCTGCCCCCTGGCTCTGCCTCCGCCCCGGGCTCCGCCTCCTCCTCAGGCTCCGCCTCTGCCTGTGTTCCTCCTCTGCCCTGGGCTCCTGCCTCTGCCCCAGGGCTCTGCCTCCGCCCCGGGCTCCGGGTTCTTCTTCCCTGTCCCGGGAGATAATTCAGCCCATCCAGTTGAAATTTCAAACTTTTCTGGAATAACTTCAACCATCACAACAGAAACATCAACCATGGCAGGTGAAATTTCAGCCACCTCAAAGTTCAGTCTTTGTAGGCAAAAATTCAACCATTGGAGATCAAATTTCATTGCAGGTAACATTTCAACCATCGCAAGAGAGACATCAAACATCACAGGTGACATTTCAGTCACCTCCCAGGAAAGTTCAACCATCACAGGAGATAATTCACCCTGCGTAGGTGAAATTGGAAATTTGCTGGAAATACTGCAACCATCTCAATGGAAACGTCAACCATCGCAGGTGAAATTTCAGCCACCTCAAAGGAAACTTCAACTATCAAGTGTGTAAATTTTATCTTTACAAGAAAAACATCAACAATCCTGGGTGAAAATTCAAACATTACAGGGGTTATTTCAGCGATGGCACAGGAAAGTTCAGTGTTTGCAGGTAAAAATTTAACAATCTCAGGTGAAACTTCAATCTTCACAGGAAAACCTCAACCACTGGTAGTGACAAGTGAACCATCACAAGAGAGACTTCAAACATCACAGGTGACATTTCAGTCACATCACAGGAAAATCCAAATATCACAGGCGATAAGCCAGGCAAGCCAGGTGAAATTTCAAATGTTGCAGGAAAGGTATCAACCATCACAAAGGAAACTTCAACCATCACAGGTGAAGTTTCAGCCACCTCTTGGAAACTAACTATCAAGGGTTCAAATTTTATTTTAAGAAAAAAAATGTCAACAATCCTAGGTGAAACTTCAACCATCACAATTGAATTTTCAGCCACCTCAAGGGAAACTTCAACTATCGAAGGTGCAATTTTAAACTTTGCAGGAAAAAATAGTCAACCATCCTAAGTGAAACATCAACCATTACAGGCAAAATTTCAGCGATGGCTCAGGAAAGTTCATGCTTTGCAGGCAAAATTTCAACCATATCAGGCAAAACTTCACCTTTCACAGGTAAGAGGTCAACCACCGCAGGTGACATTTCACCCATCGCAAGAGAGACCTCAAACATCACAGGCGACATTTCAGTCACCTCCCTAGAAAGTTCAACCATCACAGGCGATTATTCACCCTACATAGGTGTACTTTCAAACTTAGAGGAAAAACTTCAAACATCACAATGGAAACTTCTACCATCGCAGGTGAAATTTCAGCCACCTAAAGGTAACTTCAAATATCAAGGGTGCAAAATTTACCTTTACAGGAAATCTTTAACTATCCAAGGTGAAACTTCAGCCATTACAGGGAAAATTTCACCGATGGCACAAGAAAGTTCAGTCTTTGCAGGCGAAAATTCAACAATCTGAGGTCAAAGTTGAATCTTTACATGAAAAAGGTCATCCATTGCAGGTGAAATTTCAACCATCCCAAGAGAGACTTCAAAGATCACAGGCAACATTTCAGTCACATCACAAGAAAATAGAAATAGCACAGGTGATAAGACAGGCAAGCCACAATTGAATAATTTTGAGCTTCATAGAGAATTATGACATTACAATTGACTTGTGACATCACAACGGTACTATTGGTATATCACAAACACATTGTGACATCACAATGCTACTATTGTGATATCGCAAGGGAATTATGACATCACAATTCTACCAGTAGGACATTACAATCTCATTGTAACACCACACTGGTTTTACTGTGACATCCCTGGAGAATTATAACATTACAATTGAATGGTTACATCACAATAGTAACTATGATATCATAATTGTATTATGATATTTCAGTGTACTATTCTCTATTCACAATGGCATTCTGATATGAGAAAGGTATTATTAGGACCACAATGGAGTGATTGTGACTTTTCAATTGACTTGTGACATGAAAATATTAGTATTGTGACATCACAATAATACTTTGATATCACATTGGTACTATCCCCTAGTCATAATGGAATTATGACATCACAATGGTGCTATTGGGATAACAGAAACACACTGTGACAACACAATGCTAAAATTGTGATATCAAAAGAGTATTATGTCATCACAATGGTACTAGTAGGACATCAGAATGGTTTGACATCACAATAGTTCGAATGTGACTTCACTAGAAAATTATGACTTTACAATTGAATTGCGATATCACAATGGTATGATTGTGACATCACAATTGTACTGTAAAATCAAAATGGTACTATTCTGTAGTCAGAATGGCATTATGACTTCAAATGGTGCAATTAGGTTATCACAAAAATATTGTGACATCACAATGCTACTATTGTGACATTGCAAGGTAATTAGGACATCACAAAGGTACTAGTAGAATTTCAGAATTGTATTGTGAAAATAGTACAAGTAGGACATCACGATCTATTGTGAAAGCATAATTTTGTGTTTGTGACAATACTAGAGCATTTTGACATTACCATTGACTTGAGACATCACAATGGTACTATTATGACATCACAATGCTACTATTGTAACATCTGAAGGGTGTTATGACATAACAATGGTACCCTTAATACTCTTGTGATATTATGACATAACAATGGTACTAGTAGGACTTCACGTTCCTATTGTGACATCATAATGCTGTGATTGTGACAGCCCTAGAAAATTATGACATTACAATCTTATTGTGCAATCCCAATGGTACTATTGTGACATTAAAATTGTACTACGGCATAACAATTATAATATTCTCTAGTCACAATGGTATTATGACATCACAATATTACTATTAGTATAAAACAAAGTCTTTGTGACATCGCAATGTTACTATTGTGATATCACAGGAGTATTATGACACAACAATGCTATTAGTAGGATATCATAATCGTATTGTGACATCACAATGGTTCGATATTGACAGCAATAGAGAATAATGATATTACAGTTGACTGGTGACACCACAATGGCAGTATTGTAACATCACAAGTGTACCATGACATCACAATGGTTTGACTGTGACTTCACTAGAAAATTATGACTTTACAATTGAATTTTGATATCACAATGGTATGATTGTGACATCACAATTGTACTATGACATCACAATGGTACTCTTCTATACTCAGAATTGCATTATGACTTCAAGTGGTACAATTAGTTGTGACATCACAATGCTACTATTGTGACATCGCAATGTAATTATGACATCACAAAGGTACTAGTAGAATATCAGAATCATATTGTGAACTCACCATTGGGCAGTTTTGAGCTTTGTAGAGAATTATGACTTTACAATTGACTTGACTTGTGACATCACAACGGTACATTTGGTATATCACAAACACATTGTGACATCACAATGCTACTATTGTGACATTGCAAGGTAATTATGACATCACAACTCTACCGGAAGGACATCACAATATGATTGTGATATCACAATGGTTTTATTGTGACATCCCTGGAGAATTATAACATTACAATTAAATGGTTACATCACAATAATAACCAGGACATCATGATTGTATTATAATATTACAATGTACGATTCTCTATTCACAATGGCATTCTGATAGGAGAAAGGTAGTATTGGGACCACAATGGAGTGATTGTGACATTCCTAGGGAATTATGACATTACAGTTGACTTGTGACATGAAAATGGTAGTATTGTGACATCACAAGGTTATTATGTCATAACAATGATACTAGTAGGACATCACATTCGTATTGTGACATCATAATTGTGTGATTGTGAAATCCCTAGAGAATTATGACATTACAATCTTATTGTGACATTCCAATGGTACTATTGTGACTTCAAAATTGTACTATGACATAACAATTGTACTATTCTCTAGTCATAATGATATTATGACATCACAATGGTACTATTAGTATAAAACAAAGTCGTAGTGACATCGCAATGTTACTATTGTGATATCGCAAGGGTATTATGACATAACAATGTGACTAGTAGGACATCACAATTGTATTGTGACATCACAATGGTTCGATTTTGACAATAATGGAGAATTATGACATTACAATTGAATGGTGACATCACCATGGTAGTATTGTGACATCACAAGTGTACTATGACATAACAATGGTACTATTCTCTAGTCACAATTCATTATGACATCACAGTGTTACAATGAGGATGTCACAAAGACATTGAATTGTGATATCACAATATGATTGTGACATCACAATTGTACTATGACCTCACAATGATACTATTCTGTAGTCAGAATGGCATTATGACTTCACAATTGTACAATTCAGACATCACAAAGACATTGTGACTTCACAAAGCTACTATTGTGACATCGCAAGGTTATTATGACATCACAATGGCACTATTAGGACATCACAATCGTATTGTGACATCACAATGGTTCGATTGTGATGATAGGGATTTATGACATCATAATTGACCTGTGATATCACAGTATGACATCACAATGGTAACATTCGCTGGTCATAATGGCATTTTGACAAGACAATGCTCCTATTGTGATATCCAATGGTGCTAGAAGGACTTCACAATCTCATTGTGACATCACACTGGTTTTACTGTGACATCGCTGGAGAATTATGACATTACAATTGAATGGTTACATCATAGTAGGACTGTTGTGACATCAAAATTGTATTATGATATCACAATGTACAACTGCCTAGTCATAATGGCATTATGATATCACGATGATACGATTAGGATGTTACAACACTATTGTGACATTGCAATGCTATTATTGTGAAATCAGAAGGGAATTATGACATCACAATTGTTCCACCAGTATGTCACAATCATTGTGACATCACAATGATACTAATGTGACATCGATAGAGAATTATGAACAATAGAATTGTGACATTACAATGGTAGACTTGTGACATCACAATTGTACTATGACAACACAATGGTACTATTCTCTAGTCATAATAGCATTATAACATCACAGTGGTACTATTAGGATATCACAAAGACATTGTGACATCACAATGATACTATTGTGACATTACAAGATGTCACATAATGGTACTAGTAGGACCTCACAAACGTATTGTGACATCACAGTTGTTTGATTCTTATATCACTCTAGAACTATGACATAATTGAATTGTGACATCACAATGGTACTATACTCTAGTCACAATGGCATTATGACATCTTAATGCTAATATTAGGACATCACAAAGACAATGTGACTTCAGAAAGCTACTATTGTGAAATCACTAAGCTATTATGACATACTATCACTAGGAGGATAACACGATCATATTCTGACAACACCATTTAGTGATTTTGACATTACTAGAGAATTATGATATAACAAATGACTTGTGACATCACAATGGTACACTTGTGGCACCAAGAGTGTACAATGACATCACAATGGTATTAGTAGGATATCACAAAGACTTTGTGACTTCATAGAGCTACTATTGTGACATCTCAATTATACTATGACATCACAATTGTACTAGCAGGACATCACAATCATAGTTTTATATCATAATCATAGTTTTATATCACTAGAGAATTATGATATTTCAATTGAATGGTGACATCACAATTGTACTCTTGTGACATCACAATTGTACTATGACATCACAATGGTACTATTCTGTAGTCACAATGGCATGATGACATCCCAATGGTACTAGTAGGATATCACAAAGACATTGTGACATAACAATTTTATGATTGTGGCATTGCAAATATATTATTACATGAAAATGGTACTAGTAGGACATCACAATCCTATTGGTATGTCACAATGGCATGATTTTGACATGATTAGAGAATTATGACATTACAATTGACTTGTGACATTAGAATGCTACAATTATGACTTCAAAATTGTACTATGACATCTCAATGGAACTATTGTCTAATCACAGTGGCATTTTGACATCACAATGGTACCATGAGGATATCACAAACACATTGTCACATCACAATGCTACTATTGTGATATCATAATTGTACTATGACATAACAATGGTAGTAGTAGGACATCACAAGCTAATTATGACATCACTAGAGAAATATAACATTACTATTGAATTGTGACATCACTATGGTACAATTTTGACATCATAATTGTACTATGATATCACAATGTTACTATGCTCTAGTTACAATGGCATTATGACTTCACAATGATACAATTAGAACATCAGAAAGACATGTGACATTACAAAGCTAGTATTGTGACATCACAAGTATATTATGATATAACAATGATACTAGTATTACATCAAAATTGTATTGTGATGTCACAATTTTGTGATTGTGAAATTACGAGAGTACTATGACATTACCATCGTACTATTGTGATGTCACAATTGAGCTATGACCTCACAATGTTACTCTTATCTAGTCAAAGTGGCATTATGCCATCACAATGGTACTATTAGGACATCACAAATTCATTGTGACTACACAAAGCTACTATTGTGACATCACAAGGATATTATGACATCACAATGGTACTAGCAGGACATCACAATCATATTGTGACATCACTAGGAAATTATGACATTTCAATTGAACTGTGACATCACAATGGTACTCTTGTGAAATCATAATTGTAGTATAACATCACTATGGTACAATTCTCTAGTCATAATGCCATTATGACATCTCAATGGTACTAGTAGGATATCTCAAAGATATTGTGACATCATAATGTTACTATCATGGCGTCGCAAGTGCATTATGACATGAAAATGGTACTAGCAGGAGAACAGAATTATATTGTGACATCACAATGTTACAATTGTGACCTCACCAGAGAATTATGTCATTACAATTGAATTGTACTATGATATCACAATGGTACTATTCTCTAGTCACAATGGCATTATGACATCTCAATGGTACTAGTACGATATCACAAATACATTGTAACATCAAAATGTTTCTATTGTGGCATCACATATGTAGTATGACATGATAATGGTTCTAACAGGAGGTCCCAATCACATTGTGACACCACAATGGTTCGTTTGTGACGTCACTAGAGAATTATTTCATTACAATTGAATTGTCCCATCACAATGGTACTATTGTGACATCAAAATTGTACTATGATTTCTCTAAGGAACTATTCTCTAGTCACAATGGCATTATGACATCACAATGCTACTATTGTGACATCACTAGGGTATCATGACATAACAATGGTACTAGTGGGACATTACAATCTTACTGGGACATCTAAATGGTTCGATAATGACATCACTAGAGAATTATGACATTACCATTGACTTTAGACATCACAATGGTACTATTGTTTTGTCACAATGGTATTATGACACCTCAATGGTAATATTAGGACATCACAAAGACAATGTGATTTCAGAAAGCTACTATTGTGAAACCACAATGCTATTATTACATAACAATGGTACTAGGAGAACATCACAATCTTATTGTGACATCACAATTTAGTGATTTTGACATTACTAGAGAATTATAACAATTGACTTGTGACATCACAATGGTACTCTTGTAACATCCAATGACATCACAATGATACTATTCTCTACTCACAATGGCATTATGACATAAGAATGGTACTAGTGGGATATCACAAAGACATTGTGACATCACAAAGCTACTATTGTGACATTGCACTAGAATATTATGACATTACCATTGACTTGAGACATCACAATGGTACTATTGTGACATCACAATTTTACTATGACATCACAATGGTAATATTCTGTAGTCACAATGGAATTATGATATCAAATGATACTATAAGTATATCACAAAGACATTGTGACATCACAATGCTATTATTGTGATATCGCAAGTGTATTATGCCATCACAATGGTACTCGTAGGACATCACAATCGTATTGTGACATCACAATGGTAGTACTGTGAAATGACAGTTGAAACATGATATCACAATGACACTTTGTCACAATGGCATTATGGCATCATAATGGTACTATTAGGATATCACAAAGGAATATTCTGACACCACAATAGTACTAGTAGGACATCACAATTGTATTGTGACAATACATTGTGACCTTATGACATCACATTGTTACAATTGTGACATCACAATTTTTTATGACCTCACAATGGTACTACTAGGATATCACAATCATACTGCGAAATCACAGTGGTATTAATAGGATATCATAATCGTATTTTGACATCATAATGGTTCAACTGTGACATCACTAGTGAATTATGGCATTACAATTGAATTGTGACATCAAATGTTTACTATTGTGACATCACAATTGTGCTATGATGTAACAATGGAATTATGATATTAGTAAGGTATTAATAGATCACAAAGATATTTTGACATTACAATGCTACTTTTGAGACATCAAAGGGAATTATGATATCACAGTGTACTAGTAGGACATAACAATTTTATTGTGAAATCACTATGGTCCGATTGTAACATCACAATTGTGCTATGAACTCACAATGGTACATTTCTCTAGTCAAAATGGCATTCTGATATCACAATTATGATATCACAGAGACTATTGTAACATCATAAGGGAATTATGACATCACAATTGTAAACTAGTAGGACATAACATTCATATTTTGAAATCAGAATGATACGATTGTGACGTCACAATATCATGATATTACAATTCTACCAAGACATCATAATGGTATTGTGACCTCACAATGTTACTAGTAGCACATCACAATTGTAATATCACATTGCAATGTGGCTATTGGGCCATCACTACAGAATCATGACATTAAAATTGAATTGTGACTTCACAATGGTTCTATTAGGATATCACAAAGCAATTTTGACATCTCAGTGCTATTATTTTCACATTGCAAGGGATTCATGACATCACAGTAGAATTTTGGACTCATTTTTGTATACTGTCATATCACCTGTGAATAGAGATACTTTGACTTCTTCCTTATCAATTTGTATCCTCTTAATCTCCTTTAGTTGTCTTATTGCCCTAGATAGGACTTTGAGTACTGTATTGAAGAGATTTGGAGAGAGTGTGTAGCCTTGTCTTGTCCCCAAGTCCAGTGGAATTGACTTAACATTTTCTCATTTAGATTGATGTTAGCTATCTACTATTCTGTATATATTCTGTATATTCTGTATACTATCTTTACTATTTTTAGATATGTGCCTTTGTCCCTGGTCTCTCCAAGACTTTAAACAAGAATAACAGTTGGATATTGTCAAATGCTTTTTCAGCATCTAAGAAAATGGTCTTTTTTTTAAATTTGTTTATACAGTGGATTACATTGATGGATTCCATATACTTAACCACCCTTGCATGCCTGGGATGAAGCCTACTTGGTCATGGTGGATGATATCTTTGATATGTTCTTGGATTTGGTTTGCAAGTATTTTATTGAGTATTTTTACATCATTGTTCATAAAAGAGATTGGTCTGAAGTTCTCTTTCTTTTTGGGGATCTTTGAGGATTTATCAAGGTGACTGTGGTCTCACCAAAGGAATTTGGTCATGTTGCATCCATTTCTATTTTGTGAAATAATTTGGAGAATATCAGTATTCGCTCTTCTTTGAAGGTCTTGTAGAATTCTGCTCTGAAATCACCTTGGATTTTTTTTGGTTGGGAGTATTTTGATGGATGCCTCTATTGCCTTATTCACTATAAGACTATTTAATATCTTTACCTGATGGTGATTCAACTTTGCTAAGTGGATTTTAAAGAGAATTGTATATTTCATTTAGATTTTCAAATTTTGGGGCATATAGGCTTTTGACATAAAAGGTAATGGTTCTTTGGATTTTCTCAGTGTCTATTACATCTTTTTCTTTCAGATTTTGTTGGTTTGGATAGTATCTTTCTGCCATTTACTTAGTTTGGCTAAGAATTTGTCTGTGTTTTTTATTTTCTCAAAGAACTAGCTCTTGGTTTCGTTGATTCTTTGAATTATTATCTTTGTTTCTAATTTATTGATATCAGCCCTGAGTTTGGTTTTTCCTAGTGGTCTCGTCTTGCTGGGTGTGTCTGCTTCTTTTTTTCCTAGGTCTTTCAGGTATGCCATTAAGTTGCTTGTATGGGATGTCTCCAATAGCTTATGATGGCCTTTGTTGCTATTCAAACTCCTCTTTGGACTGCTTTCATTGCATCCCATATGAAGTTGAGAAATCTTCTATCAAGGTTTGTAAAGTATTCTGTTGGTATTTTGATGGAAATTTCATTGAATCTGTAGATTGCTTTTGGTAAGATGTCCATTTTTACTATGTTAACCCTGCCAAGCCATGAGTATTGGACATAGTTCCATATTCTGATATCTTCTTCTAATTCTTTCTTCAGAGACTTGAAGTTTTTTTTTTTTTTTTTCATACAAGTCTTTGACTTGCTTGGATATGGTCACACCAAGGTACTTTATGTCCTTTGTGGCTATTTTGAAGGGTGTTGTTTCCCTAATTTCTTTCTCAGCCCTTTTGTCTTTTGTATACAGGAAGACTACTGATTTTTTTGAGTTAATTTTGTATCCAGCCACTTTGCTGATGGTGTTTATCATCTGTAAGAGTTCCCTGGTAGAAGTTTTGGAGTTACTCAGGTATACTATCATATAATCTGCAAATAGTGATACTTTGACCTCTTCCTTTCCAATTTGTATCCTTTTGGTCTCCTTTAATTTTCTTCTTGTTCTAGCAAGGACTTCAAGAACTATGTTGAAGAGATATGGAGAGAGTGAGCGGCCTTGCCTTGTCCATGAATTCAGTGGGATTGCTGTAAGTTTCTCTCCGTTTAGTTTGATGTTAGCTACAGGCTTGCTGTATATTGCTTTTACTATGTTTAGGTATGTGCCTTGTATCCCTGATCTCTCCAATAGTTTAAACATGAATGGATGCTGGATTTTATTTCAAATGCTTTTTCAGCATCTAAGGAGATTATCATTTGTTTTTTTTTTCTTTCAATTTTTTAATATTGTGGATCACATTGATGGATTTTTGTATAGCGAACCACCCCTGCATACTTGGCATGAAGCCTACATGGTCATAGTGGATGATATATTTGATGTGTTCTTGTATTGGGTTTGCAAAGTATTTTGTTGAGTATTTTTGCATCAATGTTCATAAGGGAGATTGGCCTGAAATTCTCTTTCTTTGTTGGGTCTTTGTGAGGTTTAGGTTACAAGGTGACTGTGGTTTCAATGAATGAGTTTCGTAGTGTTCCTTCTGTTCCTATTTTGTGGAATAAATTGAAGATAGCTGGAGTTACCTCTTCTTTGAAGGTGTGGTAGAATTCTGCACTGAAACCATCTGGTCCTGAGCTTTTTGTGGATTGGAGTCTTGAGGAATGCTATTTCCTTAGTGGATAAAGGACTATTTTATTGATTTACCTGCTCTTGATTCAGCTTTGGTAAGTGTAATTGATTAAGAAAATTGTCCATTTCATTTAGGTTTTCAAATTTTGTGGCATATAGACTTTTGAAGTAAGTCCTAACGATTGTTTGGATTTCCCTAGTGTCTTTTGTTTTGTCCCATTTTCATTTCTGATTTTTTAAATTTGGATAATCTCTCTCTGCCTTTTAGTTAGTTTGGCTAAGGATCTGTCTATCTTGTTAATTTTCTCAAAGAACCAGCTCTTAGTTTCATTGATTCTTTGAAATGTTTTATTTGTTTCTAATTTATTGATTTCAGTCCTGAGTTTGATTATTTCCAGGTGTCTATTCTTTTTGGTGTGTCTGCTTCTATTTTTCTAGGGCCTTTAGATGAGCTATTAAGTTGATTGTGTGAGATGTTGCAAATTTCTTCTTGAAGGCACTTAGTGCTATGAACTTTCCTCTTAGCACTGCTTTCATTGTCTCCCATAAGTTTGGTTGTGTTGTGTCTTCATTTCCATTAAATTCTAGGAAGACTTTAATTTCTTTCTTTATTTCTTCCCTGACCCAGCTGTCATTTAGTAGTGAGTTGTTCAGTTTCTATGTGAGTGTAGGCTTTTTGCTATTTCTGTTGTTCTTGAGGTCCAGCTTTAGTCCATGGTAATTAGATAGGTTACAAGGTATTATTTCAATCTTCTTATATCTGTTGAGACTCACTTGTGGCCAACGATATGGTCTATTTTGGAGAAGGTTCCATGAGGTGCTGAGAAGAAGGTAAATTCTTTTGTCTTTGGGTGTAAGATTCTGTAGATATCATTTAGGTCCATTTGATACATGACCTCTATTAGAGATATTGTTTCTTTGTTTAATTTCTGTTGTTTACCTGTCCTTTGTTGAGAGTGGGGTGATGAAGTCTCCCAGTAGTAATGTATGGGGATCTGTGTACAGTTTAGGTTTTATTAATGTTTCATTTACAAAAGTGGGTACCTTTGTATTGGGGGCATAGATGTTCAGAATTTTGATTTCTTCTTGGTGGAATTTTCCTTTGATGAGTATGGAATGATCTTCCTCATGTCTTTTGATTAATTTTGGTTGAAAATCTATTTTATTAGATATTAGAATGGCTACTCCTGCATGTTTCTTGGGTCCATTTGCTTGGACCCTTCCAGCTCTTTACTCTCAGGTAATGTCTATCTTTGTGACTTAGATGTGTTTCTTGTATGCAACAGTTTGTTGGGTCTTGTTTAAGTATTCATTCTGTTAGTCTGTGTCTTTATTGGAGAGTTAACTCCATTGATTTTGAGGGAAATTAATGACCAGTAGCTGTTAGTTCCATTTATTTATTTATTTATTTATTTATTTATTTATTTATTTATTTTTTAGTTCCTTTTATTTTGATGTTGCTTGTGGTAGTGTGTTTGTGTGCTTGGTTACTTTTAGTTTTGCTGTAGTGACATTATTTATTTCCTGTGTTTTCCTGAATGTAGTTAGCTTTCCTGGGTTGTAGTTTTCCTTCTAGGAGCTTCTGTACCTCTGGATTTGTGGGTAGGTGTTGTTTAAATTTGTTTTTGTCATTAAATATCTTGTTTGCTCCATCTCTAATGACTGAGACTTTTGCTGGGTATAGTAGCCTAGGCAGACATCTATGTTCTCTTAGGGTCTGCATGATATCTGTTCAGGGCCTTATGGCTTTCATAGTCTCTGTTGAGAAGTCAGGTGTTATTCTGATGGGTTTGCCATTATATGTTACTTGATCTTTTTCCTTTGCAGCTTTTAGTATTTTTTCTTTGTTCTGTATACTTACTGTTTATTATATGGTGGGAGAATTTTCTTTTCTGATCCAATTTATTGGGTGTTCTGTAGGCCTCTTGTATTCGTATAGACCTCTCTTTTAAATTGGTGAAATTTTCTTCTATGATTTTGCTGAAAATATTTTCTGAGCCTTGGAGGAAGGAAACTCTTTTTCCTCTATTCCTATTATTCTTAGGTTTTGCCTTTTCATGTTGTCTTGGATTTCTTGGATGGTCAGGAATTTTGTAGATTTAACATTTTCTTTGATGAATACATTGATTTCTTCCATTGTGTCTTCCACACCTGAGATTCTTTCTTCCATCTCTCATAGTCTATTGGCTATGCTTACCTGTGTAGTTCCTGTTTTCTTCCCTAAGTTCTTTCTCTCCACAATTTCCTCAATTTGTGTTTTCTTTAATTTTTCCAATTCTATTATCAGATCTTGAGCCATTTTATTGATTTCCTTCACCTGTCTGACTATATTTTCCTTCAATTCCTTCAGCTGTTTGTTTGAATTTAATTTCTTTCAGTGATTTAAGTATTTCCTCTCTAAAGAAAGGCCACAGATTGTTTGGCTGAAACTTCCTGTATTTCTTTAAGGATGGCCATAATCTGTTTGACTTTATCTTCTTCCATTTCTTTGCAGATGGCAATAATCTGTTTGAATTTATCTTCATCTAGGTCTTTACGCAGTTTATTTTTTTCCTCTATTATCCTGTTCATAAGCACAGATGTAAGGTCATCTTCTTGAATTTCATTTACACTGGGTTATCCAGGGCTGCTTGCTCCTGGATAACTTGTTCTAGGGATGCCATATTGCTCTGTCTTTTGTTGGTTGAGCTTTTGTGCTGGCCTCTACCCATTAGGCTATCTGAGGTGTGGGGGGTTATTTTCTGGTACTTCCTGGGATCCTATAGTGGGTCGAATACCCTTGACAGGAAGATGATTTTTCCCAAAGGAGGCCTCCTCAGCTTTTTGGGTATGGTCACTGAATGGCAGGTGTTTTTCCGGAATTGCCACAGCTCACCTCAGGTGTACAGACCTGAGTACTAATTGTGGCCTTTGTTAGTAAAGGGGGCTCTCCTCTCACCCAGAGAAGTCCTAGAGACAGCTGTGCTGCTGCTGGGTTTCTTGATGTAAATTTAGTGAGCTTGCTGCTGTAACCTGGGTGCCCTGGGGTTTGGTCAGTTTAGTTAAGGATAACTGGTTGTCCCTTGGGGCAGTATCTGGGGGTTGATATCAGGGAACCCAGGCTTCTGGAGGTCTGAGTTTGGAGCTCTCTTTCCCAGTACCCAAGTGCTAATCAGTGACACATGAGCACTACTCTCATGTGTACAGCAAGAGGCTAGAGTCTGGAGCCTGTGTATAACCAGAAACTTTTCTGGAGATAGGTGTCCTGAGGTAGGGCCAGATATTTCCTCCATCTTTGGGTTTTATCCCAACAGGAAGACCCAGTCTCTACTGTTGGGGGTGGTGTAGAGTGCACAGGCACTTGCTTGAGAATGGTGGCTCCAAGCTGGTGACTGGACAGGAACCTGGGAACTTTTTCCAAGAATATTCCCATATGTGGGGTGGTAGTGGTGGTGGTAGTGGTGGTGGGGTCAGCTGAGTGCTCTAAGCTGGGATCTGCTGTTTCCCTCCCTGTGGGTTTTCTCCCAACAGGAAAACCCAGCATCTAGTGCCCTGGGGCACACAGTTCTGTCAGTGACGAAGAGTCGGGTGGGAGGGACTGGTGGCTGGAACCCCACTCAGGGCTGGCTGCTGTGTACCCACAGGTCTACAGGACCTTTTCCAGGGATAGACTGGGTGACATTTGGTCAGTCCCACTTGCTTCCTTCCCTGTGGGGTTTTCTTGAGACTGGGACTCCCCGTCTCTGGCGCCCTGGGGTGCACAGTTTAGCCTGGGAAATTGATCAGGACATGCTTCTTGGGTCTTTTTGCTTGAAAACCCTACTCCTGCCACAACAGCCCAGGGAATTTTACAGGGATTAGCTGGGTACTCTGAGGTTGAACCCAATTGTTTTTCTCAACATTGGGTTTCTTATCACCTGGTAAATACAGTCAATGGTGTTTGGGGGCCAATAGTTCCAACAATTTGTCACTGTGCAGTCTCTGCTACCCCGCTGATCAGACACAGTGTGGGATCAGGTCTGCCATCTGGGATCTGTTTTTAATTTTTACTGAATATGAGTATTTTGATTGTATGCATGAATATGAACCTCTTGCGTGCCTGATCATCACAGTAGTCCAAAGATGTGTTCATAATTCATGAACTTATAGCAACTGATAGTAGCGGGTCCCAGTTAAACACTGACAATTGAGCCCAATTATTTGAAAGAGCAGCAAGAGCTCCTCAATGCTGAACCATCTCTCCTGTCTTATGTTGCTTATTTAAGATCATCATTTATATTGTTAATATTTTCATCTTTCTATTTTTAGCTGTTTAAACATGCATTCCCTTTTAGTAAGATCTTATTAAAGTTACAGTTTAAGCTAGGGCAGTGCAGATTTCTGGAAAATGAATACACAACTGGAGTGAGTGTATAATTCCTTGTAGAAGCTTCAGTAAAGACCTCTCAGTTATTTCAATCGTTTGTATTTGTTTGATTGACTTTTAGGGGAGGCTCTGTCTTACTATATAGGTCTGGCTGTCCTAGAACTCTTTGTATAGATCATGCTAGCATCCAATTCAATAAGATACACCTGCCTCTGCCTCCTGAGTGATGAAATTAAAGGCACAACAGAATACACACAGCTTGTCGATCATTTTTTGTTGTTAGTAATTGTTCATAAATTTCTCTGATGTGTACTTAGTACTGTCCATCTCTTAATTTCTCTGTGTGTCTCTGTCTCTCTCTTTCATTTCGCTCTCTCCTCTCTGTTGGTCTTTGTCCACATGAATTACCATGACTATTCCAAAGCTATATCCTATTCAAAAAAGTTCAGATATGATTCAGATATGACACAGTTAAACTTCATTATTCAGTTTTCTTCTAAAATGACTTAGTGATAACATTAACACTTATTTTTAATAGAAAAGTTATAATCTTTATTTTAAACTATAGACTATACATGATGTAGAAAGGAAAGTGTACAAAACAATGATCAAAGAATAATCATGTGTTGTATGCCTTTTCTTTTGTCTGGTTACTCAGAAATATGATGTTATCCGCTATGATTATTGTTGCTTGCCACTCACATCATTTTTATCCATCTATTGACTGTAGTCCACTTTCCCTTCCACAAATATATGAGCCCCCCTTTTCATATACTTATATGGCACATCTCTAAGCCCTGGTGAAAACATGATATTCAGTACCATGTTGTCTTTTGACTGATGTCACCCATCTGTTCACTGTCCCCTGATATCCACATCTCATTTGTTGCTAGATAAAATATGATGACTGTGTCTTTTCCTTCCACCTGTCTCATGACAGGCTCCTGACCTACTTGCCCAAGTAACTGAAGATGATTCATAGATCACTCAAGAACCCAACTAATGGCTACGTCATACACATGTCTTACAAACTAATACAACACCTTTAACATAGGTTTTCAAAGAAAGCCTTTTGTTTCCTTTACAATCTAACCTTTAGGCTTTTTCTTCTCCCATCCTTCACCTGATTCACAGCACCCAACTCTCTAACACTAGCACTTCTGTGTCAGAAAATAAACAGAAGAAGCCCTAGAATTATATGATTATATTGCCAATGAAGTATAAATTTATATTGTTGCCACTCTTTCTTTTGTACAAATGTATGGCAAATTTTAGAATTCAGTGACCTTCGATGATGTGCATGTGAAATTTAGCCAAGAAGAGTGGGCTTTGCTGGAACCTTCCCAGAAGCAACTCTACAAAGATGTGATGCTAGAGACCTGTAAAAACCTCACTGCTATAGGTAAGACAGCATTTTTTTTCATATTTAAAATAAGGAGACAACTCTTACTTTGTTATTGATTCTCTTCTGTAATTCCAATTGAGACTGAGGAGGAATGAAGTGATTAAATCAAGCATGGTTCTAAGGGTCACAAGAAGATAGTGATTTGAGTTTTGCCTTAATAATAATATATTTCAAAATAATATATATTTTCTGGTACTATATTTTAGGCTACAATTGGGAACACCATAATATTGGAGAACATTTTCAAAGTTCTACAAGTAATAAAAGGTAACTTTATGTGCACAATGATACAGATATGAATCTTAAGAAATTTTAATGTGTCCTGGAAGTTTGTTTGTCTGTTTGTTGGCTGCTTTTTTTTCTGTTTTCGAAATAGTTTTTGTTTTCTGTGTAGCTGTGGCTTGGCTTAGACTTGCTTATTAGACCAGAATGACCTCAACATCACACAGATCTGCCTGCTTCTGCCTCCACAAGTGCTGGAATTAAAGGCATGTACCAGCACAGCTACTGTGTCCTAGAAGTTTTAAAGAAAAGCAACAGTGTACAAACAATACTGCTTTAAGTGTACTGATGATCATTAAAATCTAACAATTCCATGTACTTCAATGTCAGGTATCTGATTTGGGTTTGCAAGGCACTCCCCTAAGATAGAAGAAAACAAAATAATATTGTAATTGAAAATACCATTTGAATCATATGGACATTACAGCTACTGACTTGAACTGCCAATATGATTAGTCTCATTCTATCTAATCAGATATTGTAAGAGGTATACACATTGAATAAGTGATCAGTATGTGTCCAAAACCTTCTAATGAGCAAATATTTCATAGGACAACCAGTGTTACTCATATTCATGCAGTAACACTGTAAAGTTTAGTGAAAGGTGCAGCTTATGAGAATCAAGAATATTGTTGAGGAGAAACATTAATCACTATATGACATGTCTATGATGAACAAAAAACAAACTGTTAATTCAATGTGGGAATCTTTTATTATTCTTGTAAATTAAACTGGTATATCATATGTCAAAATGCTTTTGTGACACATGAGCATAGGGATATTGATAGAAGCAGTGTCCCTCTCTTTCTCCAAGAACAATTCTTTTTGTAGAAGTCCGCACTGTGAATAAATTTTCTGAATGTGATAAGTGGTTACTGTTAATTGATTTTGCAACTTAACTGAGAATTCATCAGCAAACTCATACTGCTGAAAATACCTACAAATACTAGGAATTTGGAACTTCTTCTGATTGTCCTTGCTCACTTTGTAAATGAAGTATCATTCATACAGTACAAAAATTTTTGAATGGGATTGCTGTGGTAAAACTCTGAATTCTAACAATACTATTCATATATAGGAGAAAACCTCTCATAGAAAAAATGATGCTACAAAAGTGAATCACATAACAAATGCTCTTACCATCACAGGGATTTTCAAAAATACCCATAATGAAGGCGAATACCATGAAAGTAAATAAAGTGATAAAACTTTAAAATTTGATTCTTCTTTACCAATACACCAAATTATGAAATTAATTCATATAGATAAATATATTTATTAGTGTAATGAAATGTAAATCTTTTACATGTGCCAATTAGCTTTGCAGGCATGAAAGCAGTCATAAAGGAGAGAATCCCTTTGAATGCACTCTATGTGGTAAAGCCTTCCCCTATACCACTGTCCTCATGTGGCATAAAAGAACACACACAGGAGAGAAGTCTTATAAATGTAATCAATGTGGTAAAGGCTTTGCAACAAACAGTCATCTCACGCGGCATAAAAGAACACATACTGGAGAGAAACTTTATGAATGTAACCAGTGTGGTAAAGCCTTTGCACAAAACAGTGATCTCATACGGCATAAAAAAACACACACTGGAGAGAAACCTTATGCATGTAATGAGTGTGGTAAAGCCTTTGCACAAATCAGTACTCTCTTAAGCCATAAAAGAACACACACTGGAGAGAAACCTTATGAATGTAACCAGTGTGGTAAAGCATTTGCACAAAACAGTACTCTCTTAAGCCATAAAAGAACACACACTGGAGAGAAACCTTTTGAATGTAATGAGTGTGGTAAAGCCTTTGCAAAAAGCAGTATTCTCTTAAGCCATAAAAGAACACACACTGGAGAGAAACCTTATGAATGTAACCAGTGTGGTAAAGCCTTTGCAGAAAACAGTACTCTCTTAAGCCACAAAAGAACACACACTGGAGAGAAACATTATGAATGTACCCAGTGTGGTAAAGCCTTTGTACGAAACAGTGCTCTCATAAGCCATAAAGGAACACACACTGGAGAGAAGCCTTATGAATGTAACCAGTGTGGTAAAGCCTTTGCACAAAACAGTGCTCTCATACAGCATAAAAGAACACACACTGGAGAGAAACCTTATGAATGTAACCAGTGTGGTAAAGCCTTTGCACAAATCAGTACTCTCTTAAGCCATAAAAGAACACACACTGGAGAGAAACCTTATGAATGTAACCAGTGTGGAAAAGCCTTTGCAGAAAACAGCAATCTCATACGGCATAAAAGAACACATACTGGAAAGAAACCTTATAAATATACTCAACATGATAAAGCCCTTGCACAACAGAGTAGTCTCCGAAAACATGAAAAAACACACATTGGAGAGAAACCTTGTTAAGGTAATTAGTGTGATAAAGCCTTTCCATTTAACAGTCATCTCCTAAGACAACAACACATTCTGGAGGGAAACCATATGAATATAACTGTGTGGTAAAGCCTTTGCACATAATGTCTCCTAATACATAAAGGAACACATACTGGAAAGAAGCTGTCTGACTGTAACCAATGTGAAAAAACTTTTGGACTTCAGAATAATCTCCATACTCATGAAAGAAATCCTAATGGACAGAAAGCCTGTGAGTGCTTTTAACATGGTGAAACCATTCCACATTTGTATAATCTTCATCATCATGAAAGGATTCATAATGGAGGAAAACTTATAAATGTGTTAAAATGGTGAGGCTTTTCACAAATCTAGAGCCATCATCATCATAAAAGTATCCTTACTAGAGAGGAATTCTGTGACTATAAGCAATATGGAAAGGCCTTTGTGTTCTTTGGTCTACTGAGATCCAGCAGAACTGAAAAACCAGCTCAATGGAACTGACCTCCCTTTTCTGAAGGGGAAAGGGAATAGGGGCAATAGGAATAGAGGGTAGTACTGGGGGAGGGAAGAGTGGGGGACTATGATTGGAATTTAAAGCAAATAAACTTATTTTTAAAAAGAATACAATGAATGGTGAATATCAATTACATGCAACAGTATTATATAATAAGGTGTTTATGGAAGACTTATTGATAATCTTGATTCTCACCATTTACTGTTTTCAGTTGCCTCACTTTACACAAGAAACTTTGAGTCCAGTGGATGAATATGTAGGGAATGGTGAACTAACACCAGCCAGGAAGTTCTCTGAGAGTATCACAACAGTGGTAGCCTGTAGAAGTTTCTTTGCGTGCACATACCTATGGTTCCAGGGGTTCTATTGAAAACCATCACAACCCAGACTGAATTTTGAGATGTGAGGGAGGAGGCTTTCTCTTCCATGTATGACCCTGCTGCTGGCCTAGTTGTAAAACCATGGCAAGGGTGTGTTTTCTCTGCCTGACTTCATCTGGAGAGTGCCTTTAGACATAGATGCCACCAACCAAAATTGATACATGGCCTTTGACACAGATCCCTGATAACTCCCCTCCCTTCAAATATAGGTTAATTAGGTTCCATGTTCTTTTTCACATGATAGGAATGTGCTGTTTAATGCAAATCAAGCATCCTTGAAGTGCCCTGTTTTAAAAAATTATCTACACTTATTTTAGAGCATCCCAGTCCTCCCCAAGGGGTACATACCCTCTGTTTTCTAGAATTAAAGTTGAACTTACTTTCTAAAGTTGAACTTACTTTCCCCGAGTATTCTGATCTTTGTTATGCTTTGGTGGCTTCCAAGCTTTATACCTCATCTTCTGGGCCTCCTTCCTTCCTGGGCTGGTGGGAAACAGCCTCCAGGCAGCAAGAGAACCACGTTCTCTGAAATGCTTGTGAAAAAAAATGTTTCACACTTCATAGCATTTCAAATTTCACATGTTTCTTGATGTGAGATGGTAAATCAAACAGTGTCTTGGGGGTGGGACTCTCTAAAATGAGTTATACCTATTGTTTAGTTCACAGTAAGCTTGCAGGCAAGGTTCATGGTATGAAATCTTCTGATGTGAGCACAGTGGCCTATGCAGAAGTAATAAGAGCAGAAATTTTATTTCCCTGATTTTAATAGCTGAGTAGTGTTCTGATAATGTGTGGATGGATGGGAGAGGAGGGGAACTCCCCCTATGAGAGGATTAGGGGAAAGGGTTTGGGGGAAAGAGGGAAGAAGTGTGGGACCAGTAGGAGTTGAGGGAGTGACCTTTAAAAGGGGTATACAACGAATAAATTGTGAAAAAATAAAAATGATTAATAACATACAAATTAATTAGAAAAGCAAAACGACAGCAAAAATTTGAGTCCAGTCTGGGTACCCACCCTCCCTCAAAGAAAAGAAAGAAGATATAAAGAAAGCAAAGAAAAATAGAATCTTTGTCTTTGCCACCTTTCTTCCTTGTGAGCTCATTTTTTTAATCATTACCTAGTGGAGACCAAACTGCTCAGTCTGAAGTTTATATTTCCATAGATGTAGGTTTCATACCTGGAACAAAAGGCAGAGGTTCATATTTAACATATCAATACAGAATTAGCTGCCAATTTTTTCCCAGCAATCCCTCAGTTCTTCCATGTTTTACGGTCCTCAAGGCTGGCATAGCCCACCCAATACCCTGAATTCATACCTCCCTGCAAGTTCACACCTCCTACCATGCTCACACCTCCCTGGACGCTCTCATCTACCACACTCACACCTCCCTGCACGTTCATACCTTCTTGCATGTTCACCCTTCCCTACAGGTTCAAATCTCCCTGCAAGTTCACACCTCCTACTACACTCACACCTCCATTCATGCTCACACCTCCTACAAGGCTCACACCTTCTTGCCCGCTCACATCTCCTTGCACGGTCACACCTCCCTACATGTTCACACATCCCCACACGCTCACACATCCCCACATGCTCACATCTCCCTGCAAGTTCATACCTCCTACCATGCTCACATCTCCCTGCATGCTCACACCTCCCTGTATGCTCACACCTCCATGCACACTCATGCCTCCCTGCACAGTCACACCTATCTGCACATTCACACCTACCTGCACATTTACACCTCCCTACATGTTCAAAACTCCTTGCAGGCTCACACCTCCCTGCATGTTCACACCTCTCTCACACCTCCATGCAAGTTTACACCTTCTAGCATGCTCACACCTCCCTTGATGCTCACACCTACAAGGCTCACATCCCCCTGCATGCTCAAACCTCCCTGCATGCTCACATATCCCTGCACGTTCACACCTTCTACCATGCTCACAGCTCCCTGCAGGCTCACACCTCCCTGCATGCTAACACCTTTGTGCACATTCACACCTCTGTGCAGGTTTGCACCTCTCTACATGTTCACACCTCCCTGCAGGCTCACATGTCCCTACATGTTCATACCTCCCTACAAGCTCACACCTCTCTTCAAGTTTACAGCTTCTACCATGCTCACACCTCCCTGCACACTCTCTCCTACAAGGCTCACACCTCCCTGGATGCTCACACCTACTATGCTCACAGCTCCCTGCATACTTACAGTTCCCTGCACATTCACACATCCTTGCACATTCACACCTCCCTGTATGCTCACACCTCCCTTCAAGTTCACACCTTATATCATGCTCACACCTCCCTGCATGCACACACCTACCTGCACATTCACAGCTCTGTGCACATTCATACCTCTCTACATGTTCACACCTCCCTGCATGCTCACACCTCACTGCACGCCCACTCCTCCTACAAGCCTCACACCTCTCTGGATGCTCATAAGTACTACGCTCACAGCTCCCTGCACACGTACACCTCCTTGCATATTCACATCTTCCTACATGTTCACACCTCCCTAAAATTTCACACCTTCTTCCATGCTCACACCTCCCTGCAAGTTCACACCTCCTACCATGCTCTCACCTCCCTGCATGCTCACAACTCCCTGAAGATTCACACCTCCTTGCACCTTCACACCTCCCTACAGGTTCACAACTCCCTGCAGGTTCACACCTCATACCATGCAAACACCTCCCTGCAATTTCACACCTCATACCATGCTCACACCTCCCTGCATGCACACACCTCATACCATGCTCACACCTCCCTGCATGCACACACCCACCTGCACATTCACAGCTCCGTGCACATTTACACCTATCTACATGTTCACACCTCCCTGCACATTCACATATACCTGCATGTTCACAACTCCCTACAAGCTCACACCTCCCTGCAAGTTCACTCCTCCTACCATGCTCACACCTCACTGCACACTCACTCCTCCTACAAGGCTCACACTGCCCTGGACGCTCACACCTACCATGCTCACGGCTCTCTGCATGCACACACCTCCTTGCATGCTCACACTTCCTGCATGCTCACACCTCCTTGCATGTTCACCCATCCCTACATGTTCACATCTCCCTGCAGGTTCACACCTCATGCCGTGCTCACAACTCCCTGCAAGTTCACACATCCTACCATGCTCATACCACCCTGCATTCTCACACCTCCTATGAGGCTCACGGCTACTTGCCTGCTCACACCTCCCTGCATGCTCACACCTCCCTGCACATTCACGCCTCCTTGCATGTTCACACCTCCTACCATGCTCACATCTCCCTACACGCTCACCCCTCCCTGCATGCTCAAACCTCCCTGGACACTCACACCTCCTACAACGCCCACACCTCCTTGCACGTTCTCACCTCTGCATTCTCACACTTCCCTGCATGCTCACACCTCCCTGAATGCTCACACCTCCCTGCACATTCACACCTCTTTGCATTTTCACACCTCCCTACATGTTCACACCTCCCTGCAAGTTCACACCTCCCAACATGCTCACACCTCCCTGCAAGTTCACACCTCCCTTCATGCTCATGCTCCCTTCAAGTTCACAACTCCCTGAATGCTCATAACTCCCTGAATGCTCACACCTCACTGCATGCTCTCACCTCCCTGCATGCTTACACCTCCATTTTGGATCTCCCCTGTTGACAACTTTTGACTCGAAGTGCATGTTATCAGACCAAAAAAATAAAAATATTCTCAGACAATAGAATATAGTTGTTTTCTGGTTCCACCTCCTTGTGATTCTTTCAAACCTGTAACCACAAGTCAGTTTCTGTGTCTAATGTAGAGGGGATGTTCTCGGAAGTCGAAAATAGGCGGATCCTGTCTCTTAGACAGTCTGGTAGTTCATGTGTTTTTTTATTGAGAATTTTAGACCACTTACTGAATTATTGTTGAAAGATGTATGCTGATTCCTGTCATGTTCATGACCTCATGCTGTTTTCTTGGGCTGATTCAACCACCTCACGTCCCAGGGGAACGTCTTTAAGCACCTTGTGATGTCTCAGATGTGTTAATTCTTCTCCTTAGGTGGAGGCATTCCTCCTCATTTTCTCTACTGACCCGTCTCTGGACACATCAAATCTTTTCATATGTGTTTATCCTAAACGAATATCCCTCTCTCAGTTTTAATACATACCATTGCAGATGATAACGTCTTTGCTAACAATGACGGTGTCCAAGGAGTCAGGCTCGGTGTTTTGATTTCCTTCTGAGTTTAAAGTTGATGTATTATTCTAGCAGGCTCGCCACCTTTGTAAGCTCGTTCATCTTTCTCCATTCAAGGTTTAATAACATTTTTAATTTTGTGTTTCTAATGTTTTAACTAAAATACATTGTTAAAATTCACATAACAATCTCTCTTTCTCTCTCTCCGTTTGTTTCGGGAGGATTCCAGGGTTCATGATAATATTAGGGACAGGACTTTAGCTCTTGACCACCAACAACTGGTCAGGAAGTATCACCAGGAAAAAAAAAAGAAATGGCGGAGGGAGCCTAGGATTCTCCTCTAGGAATAAGTAAAAATCAGCTGCTGGCCCAAACCGGAAAGCTTGGTAAACAGGTTTGATCTGAAATTAGCTCCTGTGAAGGAGAGGACTTCTGCAGGAGCCATCTCCTGGGCTGGTGAGGAGACCAGGCCCCCTGTGGGAGGAGCCATCACCTGGGCTGGTGAGGAGATCCCGCCCCCTGTGGGAGGAGCCATCTTCTGGGCTTGTGGTGAGACCAAGGCCCCTGTGGATGGAGCCAGCCCTGGGCGGCTGGTCCACTGCCTCTGCATCAGCTCCCGCCTTCCTTCACTTCCATCACCGGCTGGGGTTTGGTCATCTGATTATCATCATCTGATTATCATCATCTGATTATTATTATCTGATTATTATTATATTATCCTTTGAACATTATTATCTGATATTATTATTATCTCTTCATTATTGTAATCTAATCATTATTATTTGATATTATCAACTGATTACCATTATGATTATCCGTTTATTATTATTTGTATATTATGATATGGTTATTATCTGATTATGATTATTATCTGATATTATTATCATTATCTGTTTATTATTATTATCTGTTTATTATTATGTGATTATTATTATCTGGCTAGTATTATCTGGTTATTATTATTTGATTATTATTATGTGATTATTATTATCTGATCATTATTATCTGTTCATTATTATTATCTGATTATGATTATGTGTTTATTATCATTTTCTTATTATTATTATCTGATATTATTATCATCTGATCATTATTATTATCATCTGATCCTTATTATCTGTTTATTATTACCTGTTTATTACCATCTGATTATTATCATCTGGTTCATATCGGTTTATTATTATCTGTTTATTATCATTATCTGATTATTATTACCTGATTTTTATCATTTATTGGTAATTTTGTCTGTTTACTATTATTATTTTATTATTGTCACTTTCTTGTGTGTGAGAAGTGCGAGGGGCCCTTTTCCAGCTTTCCTCAGAGCCGCCTTCTGCCACCATCACTGTCACTGTCGCAATCACCATCGCCCTCCATCCCTGGATGTGGAGTGGACACAGGAGTCCTGTCCCCTCTGCACAGCACTCTGGTATCTCTCTGTCTCTGTCTCTCTGTCTCTCTGCCTCTCTGTGTCTCTCTGTCTCTGTGTCTGTCTCTGTTTCTGTTACTGTGTCTGTGTCTGTCTCTGTCTCTCTCTGTCTCTGTCTCTCTGTGTCTCTGTTGGTCTGTGTTTCTGTCTCTGACTCTCTGTCTCTGTCTCTGTCTCTCTCTGCCTCTATCTGTCTCTCTCTGTCTGTCTCTGTCTCTCTGTCTCTGTCTATCTCTCTGTCTCTCTCTCTGTCTCTGTCTCTCTATGTCTCTCTGTCTTTCTGTTTCTCTCTGTGTGTCTCTCTGTCTTTCTGTTTCTCTCTGTGTGTCTCTCTGTCTCTGCATCTCTGTCTCTGTCTCTCTGTATCTGTCTCTCTCTCTGTATCTGTCTCTGTGTCTCTGTCTCTCTGTCTCTCTGTCTCCATCTCTGTCTCTGTGTATGTCTGTTTCTCTCTGTCTCTGTCCCTGTCTCTGCCTCTGTCTGTCTCTGTCTCTCTGTCTTTCTGTATCTCTGTCTCTGGGTGTGTCTCTGTCTCTCTGTCTGTCTCTCTGTTTCTCTGTCTCTCTCTGTCCCTGTCTCTCTGTCTCCCTCTGTATCTCTATCTCTGTATCTCTGTCTCTGTGTCTCTGGCTCTCTGTGTCTCTGGCTCTGTGTCTCTGATTCTCTGTCTCTCTGTGTCTGTCTCTTTTTTCTCTCTGTCTCTCCTTGTCTGTGAACCCTGAGTATTCAAGCTCATTTAAATATATTTGAATGTGTTTGACTTTATTTTAATACACGGGTATTTGAATAAATTTGAATATATTTAAATACATTACGCGATGCACTGGAATGTGCTGTGGAGCTCAAAGGACGCCCTTCCAGGCCAGTCCCTCCCAGCTCCTCAGAGGTCACCTCCTGGAGGTTGGTCTGATGGTAAGCGTTCGGCCCTCTGGGTAACCTGCCTGAGGGGTCACATGGGGGTCCTTGTACTGCGACCTGGAGGATGGCAAACATGTTATTAGTACGTTATAATGATAACGATGTGTTATCAGCTCCTTCTCTCTGGGCTCCCTCCGCGCAGGCAATGGACTTAACCCTATGTGCAAATCCTTCAGTCCTCTGTGCACTCATTCATTCATTCACTCATTCATTCATTAATTCATTCTCCTCCTCCTTCTCTTCCTCCTACTTCTCCTCCTTCTCCTCCTTCTCCTTCTCCTCTTACTTCCTCCTCTTTTTCCTCCTCCTTCTCCTTCTCCTCCTCCTTCTCCTCCTTCTTCTCCTCCTTCCTCTTCTCCTCCTTCTCCTTCCTCCTCCTTTTTCTCCTCCCTCCTCCTTTTTTTCCTCCTCCTCTTACTTCCTCCTCTTTTGCCTCCTCCCTCTTCTTCTCCTCCTCCTTCTCTTTCTCCTCTTCCTCCTCTGCCTCCAGAATCCAGGAAGCATCTTAAAGTCTTGGGGAGACAATTGAAAGGTCTGATACCCCTTCCTCTCCTCCACCCCCGGAGTGTGTCTAACTGTGACCTTCTCCTCACTTACCCCCGCACAGCGTTCTTCTCTCACAAGGTGGAACACAAGAGCAAGACCCACAACGGCAGGAGCTTCCAGAGGACAAGGACGCTGCCAAGTGAGTCCAAACCCGGTGGGGGCTGCCGGCTGGGGGAGGGAGGAGAGGGGAAGGTGGTGAGTAGGTTTCTGCAGCGTTCTGGAGCTCAGGGAGGCGTGAGTTCGAGGCCATCGTGGTCCACAGAGCAAGTCCGGGACTTGGCTGGAGCCACAAAGAGAGACCCTGTCTCGAAATAATTCACAAGCAATTGGGGCAGCCTGGAATTCTTTATTTCTCTCTTTCTCTCCTTCCTTCCCTCCCTCCTTCCTTCCTTCCTTCCTTCCTTCCTCCCTCCCTCCTTCACTCCCTCCTTCTTTCCCTCCCATCCCTTTCTCTTCATCCTTCTTTCTCTCCCTCATTCCCTCCTTCCTTCCCTCCCTTCTTCCCTCCATCCTTCCTTCCTCCCTCCTTCCTTCCTTTCATATCAAAAAGGGGGCAGGCCAAAGGTAGCCCAAACAAATGTAAAACTCCCGGTACAAGATGCCTAGCATATCCTTAAATGCTAAAAGGGAAAGTGAGTTTATATAAAGTTTGGCTATAAAGGCCCATCCTGTGCAAAAAAAGGGGGCAAGCCAAAAAATAGTCACAACCAATGTAAAACTGAGGTACAATATGCCTGTGGTATGCTTAAATGCTAAAGGTAAGAGGGAGTTTAAATAAAGTTTGGCTATAAAGGCATAACTTCCCATTCTATATTAAAAAAGGGGATAGGACAAATAGCTACAGCATATATAAAAACCTAGGCCTAAACCTTTAAACAGGTACAGGATACCTAGGGTATGCATAAATTCTAAATTAAAAAGGAGTTTATATAAAGTTTATTTAAAACATGCCTTTTCTGTTGCTCAAGGCAACCGGCTTGTCTCTCTAATGGAAGACCTCTCGGGAGATAGGTAGCAGCTTGGCCTAATACAACACTTACCCAAGATCCCCCAAAAAGATACTTTGATCTATCCAACATTGTTTTTATTTCAACATGATAATGATTGTATGTTCAATAATAATGGTAACTTATATTGTTGATCCCTTTACATGGAAACAATTCTCAACCTGACTGAGACATAGAAATATGTCTCCAGTCAAAACATCAACAATACATGGCCAATAAATCCTTGGCTATAATATCTTCAAAAATTCATTATGCCATTATTTTATTTGGCATAGTTAAAATTGGCTTACAGTTTAGTTTCATCCTGCACATCTCATACATTTATAATTTTAGAACTGTATGATACTTGTGAGAAATTATATGTATGCAGAACAAAAGGACTGGACACTGGAGATGCTGGACGAAACCTGACAGAATCCTCCTTCCAGCATGCTGAGAATTTAACATATTTGTTCTAGTCTCTCGCATGTTCCAGCATTCTGCTTGTTCCTGCCTCAAATGCTTCAATATTTCAATATTATTTGGTGATATTTGACACCAAAAAAAATAGGGCTTCTTCTTCAGACTATGTTATCTAAACTGAAATTTCTAGGCTAAGTGTATGAGGGAACATACAGGGTAAGGGTAGGGTAAGCAGTCAGGAGGCAGAGTTAGGAGGATCACATTTCCAGAAACATTTTTAAGAAGGAATTATGGTATTAATTTGTTAGTCCCATCATTCTTTCACTCTTATTTTCTTACTTTATTTCTTCCAATCTATCTATCTATCTATCTATCTATCTATCTATCTATCTACCTATCTATTTATTATGTAGTTTTCAGCCTGCATGTACACCTGCACTCCATAAGAGGGCACCAGATCTCACTATAGATGGTTGTGAGTCACCATGTGGTTGCTGGGAATTGAACTCAGGACCTTTGGAAGAACAACCTATGCTCTTATCATCTGAGCCCAGCCCTGGTCCCACTTTTTTTTAGCTCATGTTCCATAAATTTTCTAAAACATAAATGAATGTGTAATGAGTATCTGTAGAAGGAGGCATTGTTTTTCAAGGAAGGAAATGAAGTGTCTTAATTTCATTAAGAAATGTCTTAATGATTCTTTATTATGGTCACACATAAGTTTAAACAAATACTGCTGAGTTCATCTCAAGGGCTCATGTCACCATATGGTGAATTAAATTTATCATTGTATTTTCAGGACGATAATTATTTCTTACCTATGACTACTAGGAAGCTGTATGCTGCCTTAGCAATGACTGAGTAAACAGCAGCTTTTAAGAGGGAGGTGGGGAGGCCAGCCTTAAACTTGTGATCCTTTTGTCTCAGCCTTCTGAATGCTGAGGTTCTAAGCTTGGGCTGCTAAAGTGAGAACAGTGAAGCAGATAGTACATTTATCTGTTTTGTGTGTGGGGGGGATTATCACATTTTAACATTTCCAAACTTTGTATGCATAACGTATCTCCCACATAATAAAATACTTAAATGTATCGCTCTGCCATGTCAGGCAACTCCTAACCAACTGTAATTCCAACTCCAGGGAATCCAGTGTCCTCTTCTCTCCCACATGGAAACACACACACACACTATACACAAACATATGTCTCTTTTAAAAAGTAAATGTGCAATCATCCTCACAACTAGAAAAGCACATTTTTTAAGAGGTGCCAATGAGAGGCACTGTGGTAATGTGGCCTCGACAGGCAGAATATTTTGTCAAGTGTTTCACACCTTTCTTCTTCAGTAGAAGGTTTTCACATATTCTCTTTACAAAATAAAAATAGAACCCTGTGTCTCACCACAACCCCCGCCCTATGGATCTTTTGTAGTTTTTCCTGCCTTCTTTGATTTCTATAAAAACAGTTCATAATCTCTGTCTACCTTTCTGAGACCAGGCCTGTTTTTCACTGGGAGAGTTGGAACTCATTAAAGAAAGTGTGGCAGGGATCCCAGAATTTCTTTTTCAGGGAGCAAGGACTTGCTGGGCCCTGGCTGAGCAGAAGAATTTAAACTGGGCACATTTAAACTGGGATTATGTAAATTTAAGCTGTGGCTGTGGGGTCAATAAAATAGCTTTACTTACTAATCTTCTTTTTACCCCTCCTAAGAACTGTAAATCCCATCTGTTTATTTTTACACATATGACTGTTTTGCCTACGTGAAAAGGTGTACCTGTGTACCAAGTGGATGCGTGGTGCCTGAAGAGACCAGAAGAGGGAGCTGAATCCCCTGGAACTGGAGTTACAGATGGGGTGAGCTACCAGGTGGGAAACACACCTGATCCTTTGCAAGAACAAGTGCTTTTAACCCCGAGCCTTTTCTGTAGCCCCAGAACTATGAAAGGCATCCATGATCTCGTCCTCAGTGTTGTGGCTTATTGGTATAAATCTTCTCACAATATTGACTGTAAGTGTAGAAGGCAGTCACCGACATTTCTGGGTTCCCATGAAAACTCTACAACTACCTTGACCTTGCCCACGGTGCTATAGGGGTCAGTCAGGAAAGTGGCTAAGACACTGCAGAACACCAACACACTGGGTGTCAGGAACCTGGCTTCTGTAGATCAGTCAGGAAAGCTCTAGCCAGAAAAATCACAGTGGACACTCATCAGTGAAAGGACAACTGAGTATCCCAGAACACAGTAGAAAGCAGGAGTTGTGTCCTTGTTGAACATGACAATTGCCATGGCCCGGGGGCATAGATTCAGGTCACTCCAAATAACACGTTCCCATGTGGAGGCAATCCCATTAAATATATATATATACTATCAGAAGAGCCATAAATGCTCTTCAGTTAGACCTTAGAAAAGTGGGTTATGGCAAAACAGGAAACTCAGCTATGGGCCTCCAATACCATAAGGTGAAATTCTTAACAACCGGCCTGGAAGAAGCTTGTGTTCTATTTAGCATGACCCTACAGGTATTCATCAGTCCTAAGACACTAGGTCCAACCAAGAGGCTGGCAAAGAATGGCAAATAGGGGCTAAAGATGGCCAAAGACAAATTGTTATCAGGCTCTGGACACATCAACATCTCCACATCACTCCAGTTCTGATGGGTTAGTCAGACTCTGTAGACACAGAGCCTCTGTGGGCATTCTCATTCCCATGATGAGGTGGGCGGTCAGGTTCAGGGTATGCAACTCTTTTAACATGGGAGAGAAATTCCCAGCAAACTTCACAGACAACAAGTTGAATCCAAGAGCAAATGAGAAGGATGATAAGCTATTGATACCAGCAACTGCCTCAGTGTTCCTGAATTATAGCATTAACTACACACACACACATATAGTAGAATTCTTTCTCTGTCTGTCTGTCTCTATCTCTCTGTCTCCCTTTCTTTCTCTCTCTCAAACATATACACCCTAAATGACTCATGAACAGAGCCTCAGAGTGGCTTGTTGGGTGACGCAGATGACTGTGCTGTGGTGGTCAATGTAGAATAAATAGTAGAGGAAGCAGTAGCAGCAGATAATCAAGGGATGGCTTAGAATTCTGGGATTGCCCTTGGCCAGGAAAGGCTTAGTACTTCACAAATTGATTTAAACCACAGCGGTGATAGCAAAGAAGCACAGAAATGCACCAACCCTAGACCAGAAAATGCTAAATGGCAGGCCAGATCATTAGTTTGGGGAGGTGGATTTATGTCACGGGCACACACTTTCGTATTTCAGAAAGAAGAAATTGTCAGGCTCCAATCTTCCAGAAATCAATAAAACAGTTGAAGTGCCTAATGTTATTAATAAAAGGAGCAAAGAAAAAACATGAGGAAAACATGGGTGCAGAGATACAGATATTCGCTCACACAGAAATACCATGAAAGCATGAAACCAGAAGCCACAGGCATACAAAAGAAGTGAATATATATTGTAGCCTTGACAACCCACAAATATGCCCTTGAATATTTCTGTTGCCATCTGTTGCTGCTCATGGGGCTAACCGATTAGTCTGTTTTTTTTTGGCCCTTTGGAGAAAGAAAACTATCTTTAAAATTTATTATTATTATTTAAAGAGGTAGTGAGTGTTCTTTTTTGGAGAAAGGGGATCTTTTTTTTTGAAAATATATTATTTGTAGAGTATTCTGCCTGCATACCAGAAAAAAGGTGCCAGATCTCTCTATAGATGGTTGTGAGCAGCCACGTGGGTGCTGGAAATAGAACTCAGGACCTTTGGAAGAGAAGCCTGTGCTCTTAAGCTCTGTGACGTCTCTCCAGCCCCCTCATTTATTATTATATTATTATTTAATATTTATTGATTCATTTTACATCCCTGTCGTAGACCCTTCCCTCCTCTCCTTTTGGTTCTACTCTCCCTGTTTCCCCTATCACTCCTCACCTGGCTCCTCAGAGAAGGGGATCATCCCCTCCCCTGTGTCCACCCACCCATGCCATTATATCAAGGCACATCAGGACTCAGTGAATCCTCTTGCCCTGTGGTGTGGCAAGGTAGCCCCAACAGGGGAATGTGATAGAAAAGCTAGCTTGTGGGTCAGGGTGCATTCATATGTGTGTTGGTCCTGCTGTGTTTAAAAGGCCTTCTTACCCTCCTGTCCTTCATCCTCTTTGGTGTTTACACTCTGCACAGAGTTCCTTGAGCCCTTAGGGGAGGGAATTGCTGGAGACATCTCATTTAGAGTGGAATGGTCCAAAGCCTCTCACTGTCTGAGAATCAACTGGATGTGGGCCTCTGTATTTGTTCCTATCTGCTGCAGGAAGAAGTATTCTATGATGGCTGAACAAGGCACCGATCTGTGAATACAGCTGTGCTCCTTTAGCACAACTATAGCATTTACATTTTTCTGATGTCCCTGACCTGTGTAGACTTAGGCTCCTGGCCACCCAAGCCATGTTGGATCAAGGCTCCTTTTCATGGAGTGGGCCTCCTGAAACTCAACCAAATATTAATTGGTCACTTCCATGAAATTTGTGCCACAAGTGCACCAGTAAATCTTGTAGGCAGGTTACCATTGGAAAGTGAAGGGTTGGTGTGTACTTTCCTCTTTAGGTGGACTATGGTGAAGGTTAAGGGGAACACGAACACCCACAAGCATGCATGCCATGTCTTCAATGTCTTATGTATTGTTGAAAAGCAGGCACTTGAGAATAACTATAAAGTTATTCTCCAAGAATCTGATAGTTGGTGGAAATTCAACTTTCAGGAGTTAGCATGGCACCTCTTCATTTTCCTAGTTCCTCCTGTATTCTGTTATTTTCAGATATTTCAGACCGAACAAAAAGCATCTTTTCAGGCTGGAAATGGACTGTAGTTTTCAGGTTAGATATAGCAATAGCATAAAATTTGGTCAGTGGTGAACTATACTTATCTGTGTGTATTATTAAAAGTATCTAGATTGCAACATGTTTATAGTCAAGAATGGACTTACATGTACTATAGGGATTTTATGTAGATAATTCACAGTATGATTGCTTAAAACTCTCCAAAAGTTTACTGTTATTTCATTCACCTCCTTCTTTTATATTTATCCTCCTTCATAATTAGAGTACCTCCCCTGGTTTATCCCAATCAGATCAATTGTTCATGCCATTGTATTGGTTACCCACCATGCCTTCTTGTTTCTACAGTTATTCCATGATGAATACGCACAAACCAACATTTGGAGCTAGATGCCCCAAAGTAGAGAATGAAAGATATTTGTCTTATGGATATGGGTTACCTCAATTATGTTTTTTTTTACTTACATCTATTTATATGTATGATATTTATCATGTTAAACATATTTATGACTTTCCATTTCCTACCTATTGTGAACAGAATAGCAATGAAGGTGACTGAGCAAGTATTTGTAGAGTGGGTTGTCAAGTCATTTTTAAGTATGTCAAGGAAAAGAGAGCAGAATGAGGCAGCAAATTTATAATTTCTGTTTAGAAAATTTTCTACTCAGATTTCTGGAATTGCTCAACTGTTTAAAAGACACACCACCAAAACCTTTCCAGAAACTGATTTTCATGCTTGGTCTATAGAAGAATCTCCGATATCACCCAAAGCCCTGTATATAACAGGGATAAAAACCCCATAAAATAACAAAGAAAACAAGTATTTGTTCATGTACTATTTATCTCAATTACTTTCATGTAATTACATTTTGAATATGTATATTGTCCAAAAATTAATAAATAACATGCATAACTTACTAAAATGTGTTTTCAGCAGCAGCTTCTATTCTAAAATAGAATGTCTGTGATTGTTTGACAAAGTGAGGAGCTCTTATGTTTGTTTAAATATACATTTAAGAAAAAGTTACTTAAAAGTGGGTAAATAAGTTAATTTTATTATACTAATGGGTTTTATTAGAAAAAAGAAAACTAATACATCAAAATGATCAATTTTTATTGGCTATTTTTTGTTTTTAATACATCTCAAAGAGTTTTATCAGCTCTTTTTTTAACAGTTCTAAAGAATGAGTTTATTGATTAATGCATAAACATATGGCCAACTTCCTCTGCCAGAAGTATTTGTACAAAGGAAAACAAAGAATAAATAAATGGTATGACATCAAACACAGTTTTGAAGAAAGTCAGACACGTCAACAAATTAGGTTTTCATTGATCTGAAAAAGAGGAAACCCCAGTTACAGCTCAGGCAAATAGGTAAGGTTAAATTGGAAAGGAAGGCTTGGGCTTTCATTGGAAGTCAATAACTGTCAGCCACACATTTTTTTTCACTCTTTTGTAAATTACCACAATTTTGCTCTGCAAGATTCATGCTGGAGAATTAATGAATGTATTCCATGGGAAGAAATGAGCATGTCTCGACTTTTGCCTTGGCGTGAGATGTGCTATCAAATAGCCCCGGATCACCCTGCTTTAACTTAACCTTTAATTGTACCCTATGCAGGTGGACTGCTCTCCATATGGTTCTGTGATGTTGCCTCTTTGATCTTGGTCTTAAGAGAATAATTTAGCACTTAGGGAAGAAGATGCACCCAAGCAGCCCTGCACTAGAGGCTAATATGGAGAAGACCTCCACAGCCATGACAGCTTTGCCCTTGGTGCTCTGGTAGACAGGGATGAAAATGACCCAGACACTGAGGAAGACCAGCATGCTGAATGTCAGGAACTTGGCCTCATTGAATGTGTCAGGCAGGTTCCTTACCAGGAAAGCCACAGTAAAGCTACCTAAGGCCAGGGTCCCTAAGTAAGCCAGCACACAGTAGAAAGCAGTAACTGAGCCCTTGTTGCAAAAAAATGATGACATGAGCATGTTCAGAGTGTTCATCTGAGTCAATATATGGAGGCGAGGTTCCCAGCCAGACTCCAGAGAGAATAAGTTGGATCAGGACACAGACGGGAATGACAGCATTATAGACGCCTGAGACAAACAACCTTCTCATTGTTCTTCCTGGCTTCATGACTCTAAAAGCCAGAATTACAGTTATAGTTTTTGCCAAAACAGTGGAAATAGCCAAGGTGAACACAAGTGCAAATGTTATTTGTTGCAGTATGCAGGAGACTGTGCTTGGGCGTCCAATGAAGAAAAAGGAGCAGAGGAAGCAGAGGAGGATGGAGATGAGCAGGATGTAGCTGAGAGTCCGGTTATTGGCCTTAACAATGGCTGATTCTCGATGTTTGAGAAAGAGCCCCAGAACTGCAGTTGTGCTGATAGAGAAGCACAGAGCTGTGCAGGCCAGAGCAATTCCCAGAGGATCCTCAAAGGAAAGGAAGGTCACTGCCTTGGGCAGGCAGTGGTTTCTCTCAGGGTTTGGGTATTCTTGACTTGGGCAAGGGATGCACTCCTGCTGATCTGTGTGGAGAAATTGGGTCAACATTTCACCTCATATAAGTATCTATTCATTGCACAATTAATTCATTAAACTGCTTTCCAATGATGTGTGTACCATGGTATATTCTGCATCCTGTTAACTGTCAAGGACATGAACTCTTCATAATTCGCATTTCTATTGTTTATCTTGTTTAATTAGAAATAAGCTTTCTGCTCAACAGCTTATCACTGTTTCTTTGGGGCAATGAAATCTATTTTATTTATATTCAGATAAAGTAATACTGTTAAGTAAGCCTTCAAATGCTTTTTTTACACTTTGAGTTTCTAAATATGTGTACTTTGTATTTTGATGACATAAATGTATAAAAATGCACTTCCTTGTTTCCATCATCATGGGTTCCTCTCATTTTTCTTGTTACTCACTGTATCAGTGGATATTTGTTATCCCACTCCTATAATTTTTCTAAGGTAACATGGGAATAAGTTAGGTCTCACCTCCATGACCTATGGAACAGTTCTGATTTGGTGGTAAATATACAGCCCTTGCATCAACAAACTCCAGCTATAATCTCAGAACAATAATTACCTTTCTCAGCTGTGGAAGTTTCAAATAAATTTCTATAGTCTTTCACATCCTTTGACTCAGGAAAGGACTCTGTCTTTCATTATTAATTCCATAATAATCCTGGGAATAGTTCTAATTTTCACTCTTGTTCTTCCAGTAATATTCTGAAGACTGAAAAATAACCTGCATGTCATAAATACCATAAATCTACAAAAATGTTAAATCACAAAGGGAGAATAACAGAGCCATATTCACTGAAATTGTTGAGAGTCATGAGCCAGTATAGTTGCTTGGTGCTATTCCAGCAAAGCTGAGATTGTTACAATTGTTCTATCTCTAACTTCTGTTTGTTGTTGTTTTTTTTAATTGTTTGTTGCATTACTGGGGACTTTCTGCACTTTGATTCAATTTCTGTTCATTTTTTTTCCACATAAAAATTATGTCTGAGTCTTTTTTTTAATTAGGAATTTTTAATTATTTATAGTTTATTCACTTTGTATCTTAGCTGTAGCACCCTTGCTCATGCCCTCCACATCTTCCCACACTCATATCCTCCCATACCCCTCTCCAAGTCTGCTGATAAGGTGGTCTTCCTCCTCTTCCCTCTAACCCTAGCATGGCAGGTCTCATCAGAGCTGGCTGCATCGTAAGGGGAACAGGGACTGCCTCTGGATTAATCTCAGTGGCTGGCTCTTTGATCACCTCCCCTTAACAGGGAGCAGCCTTACCAGGTCATAGAGGATGACAATGCAGCCAGCCCTGATAAGACCTGAGCCTTATGAAAATACTAAACTTAACTTTATCTGTCCACTGTTTGAAAATCTTTTTTATGCCCTGGAAATTGTTAAGCAGAGTTAAGCAGATAGAGAGATGAGACCATTATTTCAGGAGTTTTCTTGGGGTATGTGCCTCTAAATAGTATATTGGTACAGGGTAAACAAAGGCAATATGCATACCCTGAGAGGCCTGGAGATTCATGTATAGGTTTAAGATCTTTTATTATAGGCTTAGAGCTCCCTGAAAATGTAGTTTAAAGATAGAAGGTCACAGAGGATACACTCCTGACGGAATAAAACTTAGTTAATAAGATAGATTGACTTAAATAAACTTTTTCTAGTTTGTAGCATAAATAATGATACATATAGTAAAAGAAGATATTTCTTTGTATTTGCTATGCATAAAAAGACCAGTTAAAGTGGTTTTTTTTTGTTTCTCTGGACTGCTCTCATACTGCAAACAAAACCAGCCTAAAAGCAGGCTTTCACATATTAAATGTGTTTTCTGTGAAGGAGACATTCTTTAAATTCTTTAAAGTAGAGTTATAGGGCTAATAATGATAATCAAATATGTTTTGTGTGTACTTATTAAATTCTAACTGAACTTTTATCCCCGGATAATGAAAAAAATCAAACACCAATTCTGTACCACTTGTATAATCATTAATCTCTGTTTGTACTGTGAAACTTGTATAAACAAGAAGAGCCTTGTCAACAATAAGTCAGAGGCAAAGAAAGGTCTTTATGTTGTAAGTCAGCTGCTAGATTCCACTGACCACATCAGCTGACTAACTACCTCTCATTGTTGACCCATCATCTGCTCTCTGGAGCACCCTGTAGGCAAAAAAACTCTCCTTTCCATGCTCGGGATTGCCCCACAGAAAGGCTCCTGGCACAAGCTCACAGAGAATGAACTGCCAACAGTAAAGCATGCATGGGACAGATATGGGATTTCTGCACATATATAACAGTTGTGCAGCTTTGTCTTTATGGGGACACCTAAGAGCAAGACCAAACTTTCTTTGACTCTTTTGTCTCCTAATTTGACTGCCTTGTGTAGCCTCAATAATACAAGTTGTGCTTATTCTTATTGAAACTTTATATGCCAAGGCTGGTTGATATCCATGGGGGACTTATTTTTTTGGAAAGAAAGGGAGGAGGGTACATTGGGTTGGGAGGTGAGGTGAGAGGGAGGGTCTGAGAGGAGGCGAGTGAGCAAATGCTGCGATAGTACACAAATTGATTAATAATATAATAAAAAGAAATAATAACTTTGTAATAGAAATGAGTGAAACAGAAACAAAGAACACAATACATAGAAGTAACCAAAGGAAGAGCTGTCTCTTTCTGGAGATAAAGAAAACTGACAGACCTATAGCTCAAGTAAATTAAGGAAAAAAATAGAGTACTCAAATTAACAGAATCGGAAATTACAGAAAAACATTACTACAGAATTCAATGAAATTCATAATATTCTAAGGAAATATTTTTAAAACATACTATATTCTAGTCAGCTTAAAAAGGTAATGAGATAGATAAGTTTTAGATTTGTACAAGCAACCATTAGTCAAAAATGAATTCAACAATAATTTATCAACCTAAATAGACCTAAATAGACCCAAGTGTAAATTCAAAAAATTACAAAAGGCTCCTGCCAAAAAAGAAAAGGATGAAAGATCAAAACAAGGAGAATCCAAGATGGTGGAGACCAGTGTGCACCTTATCTGAGGGGCAGAGATGCAGAGACTCTGAGACCAGTGTATGGACAGGTGCTAGATCCAGAGCATCAACTTTGCTGCTTCTTGTTCTGGACAGGTCATCCAGGAAATGGAGTCCATCTGATCCAGGCCCTCTGTGGCCATCTCATGGAATCAGGAGTAGCAAAATTTGGGCCACCTGCCCCTTCATATACTCCAGTGAGTTTGGATCTCCATATTCAGGGACTGTTTGCTCTAGAAGCCAGACTTTGGATCCCTCCTACTCCCTGTAGGGCAGCTTCAGGTTTACTGGGAGAGCATCTTAGCCACCAAGCCACTGTTCTACTGGTCACCCTGTGGACACCACTTGAACAATAAAATTACAGGGATGGTAGATCCAAGAAAGCAGAGCTCAGAGGAATCTGAGTACAGGGAGCACAGTTTGAGGCAGGCTTGTAAGCGGCAGCCCAGCTTTATTCTGAGGAATCCCACAGACAGAACCTGAGGCACCTGCACCTTGCTAATGATGACCACCAATACCTGAACTCCAAAATTTATGGTTCCAGTGCATGCACACCCTTGTCCTTCAATTCACCAGTCCCTACATATTTGTGTCCATACACTGCCATGTGCCCTGCCCTTCAAGATGCTGGCATCTGAACTGCCAGTATCCATTCCTGAGCAACTGTACATTTGACATCTTCCTGAATACTACTCTAAACTCCAAAGACAGGAGGATCCAGTCTTTGATGCAGTTTCCAGTAAGAAACAGGTAAGGCTACAGACAACCAGATGGCTAAAGGCCAACAGAGAAACACAGTCAACAAAAACTGGGACATCCTGGCTCCAACAGAACCCACCCCTGAGAGCAATGGATATTCTAATATAGCTGAAACATAGAAAAGGGACATTAAATCTATGTTTATGCAGTTATTAGAGACATATAAAGAAGAAAAAGAACAAATGTCTCAAAGAAATACAGGGAAATAGAGGGCAAACAGAGAACATCATATACAAGAAACCACAATTAAATAGGTGAAGGAAATTATTAAAAATATTCAATTCTTGGAAAAGGAATTTGAATCAATAAGAAAACACACAGAAAACCCTGGAGATGGAATACATAGAGAAGAGATCAAGTACCACAGAGATAAGCATCACCTACAAAATACAAGAAATGGAGGAGAGAATCTCAGGCATTGAAGATACAATTGAAGAAACTGATCTATCTCTCAAAGAAAACGTACAATCAGAAAAGATCAAGGATGCCATGAAAATGTGAAACAATAGGAACAATAGGAATAGACTAAACAGATGATTCTAGGCTCCAAGTTGTAGAATATATTTTTAATAAAAATCATAGAAGAAAATTTCTCCAATCTTAAGAAAGAGATAACTTTAAACATACAAGAGGCTTAAAGTACACTAAATAGACTAGAACAGAAAAGAAAATTCTCTTGCCATAAAATAATCAAAACAATAAATCTACACAATGAAGAAAAAATATATCAAAAGCACAAAGGAAAAAGATCAAGTGACATATAAAGGCAGACCTATTAGGACCACAGCAGGCTTTCCAACAGAGCCTATGAAACCCAGAAGGCCCTGGGGGGCTGTCATGCAGAAGCGAAGACACCACAGATGCCAGAGCATACTACTCTACTCAGCAAAACTTATAATCAACAGAGATGGAGGAAACAAGATATTCCATGACAAAACTAAGTTAAAACAATGTCTGTGCTCTATTCCTGACCTTGAGAAGCTACTAGAAGGAAAACTCCAACTCAATGAGATCAACTACACCCTGAAACACACGATATAGATAAGATCAGAAGAAAAATAAAAAAAAAAAACAAGCACATAAATACACTATCTGCAATAACACCACAATAAAAGGAACTGAAATTCATTGATGGCTAGTATCTCTCAACATCAATGGAGTCAGCAATCCAATAAAAAGACACATGCTAACAGAATAGTTATGAAAACAAAATCCTACTTTCTGCTGCATACAATAAACACACATCATCCCCAAAGATACATACTACCTTGGAGTAAAGTGCTAAGAAAAGGTTTTCCAATCAAATGGAACCTAGGAGTAAATGGCACTACCATCTTAATATCTAATAAAATAGTCTTCCAAATGAAATTATTCAAAAGAGAAGTAAAGGATATGTTGGCCTCATCATACAAAAATCCACCATGAGGACAACAATATCTTGAACAACTATGCCACAAATAGAAGGGCACCTGCATTTGTAAAAGAAACATTATTAAAACTTCAATCACATATCAGTCCCAACACAGTAATAATGGTAAATCACCTCACTCTCACCAAGTGACAGATCATTGTCACAAAAGCTAAACAGTGAAATAATGAAGCTTACATAGGTCATGCATCAAATACCTAATAGAAGTCCTCAAAAATGGTCACCCAGACACAAATATGTCTTCTTCTCTGCAAATCAAGGAACTTTCTCCAAAATTGAACATATATTCAGGCAAAAAGCAAGTCTTAACACATACAATAAGACTGAAATAATCCCTTGGATCCAATTACACAACCATGTTCTAAATCTGGACCTCAACAATGACAGAAAGAGTGAAATGCCTACACATACACATGGAACCTGAACAATTCTACTCAATAACAGGTGTCATGGAAGAAATAAAAAAGTAATTAAAGATGTCCTAGAATTCAATGAAAATTAAGGCACAACATGCCCAAACTTATGGGACACAATGCAAGCAGTGCTAAGAGGAAAATTCATAGACTAAGTGCCTTCATCTAGGAATTTGAGACATCTCATACAAGCAATCTAATAACACAACTGAAAGACCATGAATAATACAACAAGATGTAGACAGGGAGTAGAGGGCTGGAAATAATCAAATTCAGTGCTGAAATCAATATACTAGAAATGAAATGATTCAAAGAATCATCAAAACCAAGAGCTGATTCTTTGAGAATATCAACCAGAGAGACAAACTCTTAGCCAAAGTAACTAAAAGGGAGAAAGAAAGTTTCCAAATGAACAAAATATAAAAGGAAAAGGGTGATAGAAGGACAGAATTCATGGAAATCAAAGGAATCATTAGGTCTTACTTCAAAAGTATATACATCACAAAAACTTAATATCTATATAAAATTGACAATTTTCATGGTAGATTCCACTTAGCAAAGTTAAATCAAGATCAGGTAAATAAAACATCCTATCTTCCCCAAGGAAATAGCGGAAGTCTTCAAAAGTCCCTATCCAAAAACGCCCAGAGCCAGATGGTTTCAGCTCAGAATTCAACCAGACTTCAAAGAAGAGTAAATACAAATACTCTTCAAACAATCCCACAAAATAGAAACAGAAGGAACATTAACAAATTAATTCGATGAAGACACAGTCACATCACAGTCAAGACCCAAGAAAGACATAAACTTCAGACCAATTTCCATCATGAACAATGACACAAAAAACTCAGTCAAATACTCGCAAAACAAATACAAGAACACATAAAAGATATCATCCACCACTGTCAAATAAGCTTCATCCCAGGCATGCAGGAGTGGTTCAGTCTATAGAAATCCATCAATTTAATCCACCACATAAACACACAGAAGGAAAATAATTCCATGATCATTTCCATAGATTCCAAAAATCCAATGGCTGTTTATGTATAAAATTTTGGAGAGATCAGGGTCACAAAGCACATACCTAAACATAGTAAATTTAATATACAGCAACCCTATAGCCAACATTAACCTAAACAGAGAGAAACTCAAATCAATCCCAATTGAGGACTTCTATTAGGTATTTGATTCATGACCTTTGTAAGCTTCATTATTTCACTGAAATCAGGGACAAGGCAAGGCTCTCTGCTCTCTCCATATATTTTTAACATAGGAATTGAAGTCATCTGTGAAATATAATTGAAGTCAAGTGAAACATAAAGGCAGACCTATTAGGACCACACCACACTTTCCAACAGAGCCTATGAAACCCAGAAGGGCCTGGGGAGATGTCATGCAGACATGAAGTGACCACAGATTCTAGAGCAGACTACGGTACTCAGCAAAACTTATAATCAACAGAGATGGAGGAAACAAGATATTCCATGACAAAACTAAGTTAAAACAATGTCTGTGCACTATCCCTGACCTTGAGAAGCTACTAGAAGGAAAACTCCAACCCAATGAGATCACCTACACCCACGAAATACACGATATAGATAACATCAGAAGTTGGGCTGGAGAGATGGCACTGGCTGTTCTTCCTAAAGGTTCCTGAGTTCAATTCCCAGCAACCACATGGTGGCTCACAGCCATCTATAATGAGATCTGGTGCCCTCTTCTGGCATGCAGGTGTACATGCTGGTAGAACACTGTATACATAATAAATAAATCCTTTAAAAAAAGAAAAAGAAAAATCAAAACAAGCACATAAATACACGATCCGCAATAACACCACAATAAAAGGAACCAAAATTAATTGATGACCAGTATCTCTCAACATCAATGGAGTCAGCAATCCAATAAAAAGACACATGCTAACAGAATAGTTATAGAAACAAGATCCTACATTCTGCTGCATACAATAAACACACTTCAGCCCCAAAGATAAACAGTACCTTGGAGGAAAGTTCTAAAAAAAGGTTTTCCAATCAAATGGAACCCAGGAGTAAGTAGCACTACCATCTTAATATCTAATAAAATAGTCTTCCAAATGAAATTATTCAAAAGAGAAGTAAAGGATATGTTGGCCTCATCATACAAAAATCCACCATGAGGACAACAATATCTTGAACAACTATGCCACAAATAGAAGGGCACCTGCATTTGTAAAAGAAACATTATTAAAACTTCAATCACATATCAGTCCCAACACAGTAATAATGGTAAATCACCTCACTCTCACCAAGTGACAGATCATTGTCACAAAAGCTAAACAGTGAAATAATGAAGCTTACATAGGTCATGCATCAAATACCTAATAGAAGTCCTCAAAAATGGTCACCCAGACACAAATATGTCTTCTTCTCTACAAATCAAGGAACTTTCTCCAAAATTGAACATATATTCAGGCAAAAAGCAAGTCTTAACACATACAATAAAATTGAAATAATCCTTTGGATCCAATTACACAACCATGTTCTAAATCTGGACCTCAACAATGACAGAAAGAGTGAAATGCCTACACATACACATGGAACCTGAACAATTCTACTCAATAACAGGTGTTGTGAAAGAAATAAAAAAGTAATTAAAGATGTCCTAGAATTCAATGAAAATTAAGGCACAACATGCCCAAACTTATGGGACACAACGCAAGCAGTGCTAAGAGGAAAATTCATAGACTAAGTGCCTTCATATAGGAATTTGAGACATCTCCTACAAGCAATATAATAACACAACTGAAAGACCATGAATAATACAACAAGATGTAGACAGGGCCAAGAGGAGTAGAGGGCTGGAAATAATCAAATGCAGTGCTGAAATCAATATACTAGAAATGAAATGATTCAAAGAATCATTGAAACCAAGAGCTGATTCTTTGAGAATATCAACCAGAGAGACAAACTCTTAGCCAAAGTAACTAAAAGGGAGAAAGAAAGTTTCCAAATGAACAAAATATAAAAGGAAAAGGGTGATAGAAGGACAGAATTCATGGAAATCGAAGGAATCATTAGGTCTTACTTCAAAAGTCTATACATCACAAAAACTTAATATCTATATAAAATTGACAATTTTCATGGTAGATTCCACTTAGCAAAGCTAAAAGAAGATCAAGTAAATAAAACATCCTATCTTCCCCAAGGAAATAGCAGAAGTCTTCAAAAGTCCCTATCCAAAAACGCCCAGGGCCAGATGGTTTCAGCTCAGAATTCAACCAGACTTCAAAGAAGAGTAAATACAAATACTCTTCAAACAATCCCACAAAATAGAAACAGAAGGAACATTAACAAATTAATTCGATGAAGATGCAGTCACGTCACAGTCAAGACCCAAGAAAGACATAAACTTCAGACCAATTTCCATCATGAACAATGACACAAAAAAACTCAGTCAAATACTCGCAAAACAAATACAAGAACACATAAAAGATATCATCCACCATTGTCAAATAAGCTTCATCCCAGGCATGCAGGAGTGGTTCAGTCTATAAAAATCCATCAATTTAATTCACCACATAAACACACATAAGGAAAATAATTCCATGATCATTTCCATAGATTCCAAAAATCCAATGCCTTTTCATGTATAAAATTTTGGAGAGATCAGGGTCACAAAGCACATACCTAAACATAGTAAAGTCAACATACAGCAACCCTATAGCCAACATTAACCTAAACAGAGAGAAACTCAAATCAATCCCAATTGAGGACTTCTATTAGGTATTTGATTCATGACCTTTGTAAGCTTCATTATTTCACTGAAATCAGGGACAAGGCAAGGCTCTCTGCTCTCTCCATATCTTTTTAACATAAGAATTGAAGTCATCTGTCACTCTGCAAGGAATTTAACCTATGGTAGCATTAGATCTTAGAATATAAAGAATATTTAATTTTCAACATTTGATCATTTCCAATAATACATAAAAAATTCTGTTTGTATTATGGTTGTCTAAGGATTGGCCTTTATAATAGAATAAATAGTAGATTCTCATCATTATATTAATGTATTTTCTTTATGACTTTTTCTTTTTCTGTAAAATTTTTCATTTAAAAAATAATATAATTACCTCACTATGCCTCTTCTTTTTCATTTCTCTAAGTCGTCTTCCAGACCCACCTTATATTTATTCACTCTCAAATACATACGCTCTTTATTTTCTCATTAAATGTGTTTCTGTCTTGGTGTGTGTGTTTGTATATAAAAATGCAACCTGCTCATTCCATATGATTTTACTTATATATGTTATCACACAGTTGACCACAACCCTAAAAAGGCAGTCATGTTTTCATTTACAAAGACTTGCTTTTTTCTATTGTTGATACTGAAAATAACAACTGTGTTGTAAATGCAGTTCAGTTTCTTGTGCATTCAGAAACAATCAGATATGTAGTTTTCCTGGAGTTACTTTGAAGAAAGAATCATTAGGTTTGTTAATCACAGAAATACGAATCTATCCTGGACAACTAGAGAACTCACAATTAATGGAGAGCTCATAACATGGAACACTGCAAGAGCTCAGATGGCTATTCTGTGCACCCAAAGGCAGCTTTTTGAAAGTAGGGTGCATATGACACAATAGCATGAGAATTGCCACTCTAAGCTTCACACATTGTGTGGGTTCAGCAATGATTAAAAATGGATTCAGGGATGAGGGTTAGAGACATAGGGAACAGCACTACATTATGACACCAAGGTCACTTCTTAACTTTCCCTGTCTCCATTCCCAAGCAGTTTGAGTAAAAGTATTATTTTTCTACCTGTCTGGTTAGAAATGTGCTGCTCTGGACAAAATGCACAAGAAAAACAGCAGACCGGTCTTTCTTTTTGTAGAACTTTCCAGAATCCTGGACCACAGCTCTGTGTACATACAGATTGCGGAGTCTGAAAGCAACACAGAAAAACTGGTCACGGTATCAAACATCACTTTAAAGTAGTTTAGGCTAAATACACGTAACCTATGGAAATTGCATTTGTTTATGAGGAACTCTGAGGTTTTAATGTGGGAATGTAGAATGGAGATTTCAACTTACCACACTTTCCAATACTAAATGTTCAACATCCCTTTATGGTGACCAAACTATGACTCACTACTGCCTATCCTGTGTGAAATGTGTTGGACATCAAGATATCCTCTTCTGTGAGGCAGAAAGCCAGAACTTATTTTATTGTATGAATTTTGGGACAGTTGGATTTTAAGACAAGTATCCAATCATACTTGCCTCCAAGCACACTTGTTTATACCTTTATATTTCTAATCTTATAGTAACACCCATGCACTCTGATTCAGCTGCAAAAGGAAGTTCAATTTTCTCATGAAAATGTTTTGGCCATTGGTGAATTATAATCTGTTACTGCGACTCTTACCCTTGACTCCGAATCCTAGGGGTTGTTTTATGCCTTTCTTTTCAAACATTAGTGATGTCATCAAATGGGACTTTCACCATTTGCATTCTTTATAACATAACTAATAAAATCCTAGTGCAATTTTAGTTTGTTATATGTTAGAAATTTTGTAGGACAGGAAATATTTCTATCTTAGATCTCTTTTCTGCCCTGGTTTGGCAGTTTCTGTCTAATGAATATGTACATATTAACAGGAATGTGTTTCTGGATAACTGGATCAGCTGTTAAGAGTGCACATAGCTCTTGAAATGAAATATAAGTTCAGTTCCTGAAACACATATTGGGCAGCTCATATACATTGCTTAGAGAAATGTCTTGTGTCCAAATCCATAATTTATTAATTATTTATGCTAGCTCACATCCTTGTAAAATTATTGATATGCTTGAGTATGAGTTATGTGAATGGAAGGATGCTTGAGCATCAGCTAGCTTTTATAATTAAGATGTGAAAATTTACAGAACTTTGTGTGCATGTGTGTGTTTACATATAGAAACACACATACATGCCTTTATATTACCATGAGCATTCAATCATTCATTCACTGCATTATGAATCAACACAAACATTCAAATTCAATTCATCTAATTGTAGCTAAGGAATTAGCTGACATTATGTGTGCATTTGTATGTATATTTATATGTGTATGTATATACATATATGTAATTCTGAAATATTAGTTCATTTCTGATTTAATGTCATCAAACAGAAGTAAAGAGATGTTTTAGTATTTAACATGCATGCCACATAAGCAGGAAAATATGAATTTGATCATGATGAAAAGATGGAAGAAAAGTTGGGTACAGAGAAATAGGCCTGTAATCCAAACTTTATGATCATGAAGACAAAGAGAGAATCTAGGTAATTCTGTCCACTGAGTTCAGCAAAATCAGAAAGTAAGGGTTTCACAGATAAAAATAAAGTTGACAGCAACTGAAGAAGATAACCACGGTTGACTGGGATTTAAGAAGCACATGTGCTCGGGTGCATGAACACCCACACACAAGCTAATAGTCACAATAGAGCTAAGAAATTAAAATTTCACAATCATTTTAAAAGTTCAAAGAATCATTACACAATCAATTTTTATAATTCTTTACAAATAATTCCCTTCAAATTAAATACTGAAAAATTTCCAGACCTGTTTTAATTTGCTTGGCCATTGAATCAGAACTTCATTGGGAAAAAGCCTTGATCTTGTGCACTCTTGAAGACGAACTCTCCCACTTTAAGTAGTAATGCATTTTGAAAATTATTTGCAATAAAATTTTGTATATTATATGTTTCCCTAATATTCTTGTTCTCATCAAAGCTTATTTTATTTCCAGCAGCATTTATAAATTTAATTTTCCTCAGAAATGGATGCAGCTGAAGAGAGACATCATATGATATGAGTGGCCAACACAGGCTGACTTTAAAGAGAAGCTCATTTTCCCTCTCTCTACCATGGCTTTCTTTTTGAAAGTGCTTAGTTTGTTTACTTGTCTTCCCAGTTGTTTAGTGAGATTAAAACTATTCCCCATAGAAATAATACAAGAGCCAGTGAACACAAGTAGAAATATTGTCTATGAGATGGAAGATAGTATAGTGTGTAGCATGTCCTTAGTTGGAAAAAAGTCCTGTGCCTTTCCAGCACCAGAAAAAAAATATTTCCATTTAGAAGATGTAGAGTTGAAGAGGACCAAAATGGCAGCACCCGGTGGACAGGGTTAATAAGGCTTCAATTGTAGTGACTTCACAGCAAGTGGGGCCGTGCTGTGGAATTGAAAATGTTATGTTGTATGTGTCTATGCTTCACAACTGTACAGAAGATACTAGAATGAAAACCCCCACCAAAGTAAGTAAACAACACCCAGAGAATAACAGAAAATAAATAACACTGCTGCTGCAATAACAAATGAAAAAAAAAAAAACACAAAAACTTGCTGCAATCATAAAAATCAAAATAACAGGCACTAGCAATCATTAATCATTAATATCAGTCAACATCAATGGACTCAATTCCTAAATAAAAAGACAAAGACTAACAGAATGGATGCTGAAATGGGACTCATCAATCTGCTGCATACAAAAGAAAAAAAACACAACTTAAAAACAAAGGAGGACATTACTTCAGAGTGAAGGGCTGGAAATATGTTTTTCAAGGAAACTGACCCAAGAAGCAAGTTGAAAGAAGCCATCCTAATATATAATAAAGTAATATTTTAACTGAATTTATTCAAAACAGATATGAGAGGACCACAGCAAAATGATACATATGATAGCAAAAATCCACCAAGATGATGTCTCAATTCTGAATATATTGGTCCAAATACAAGGGCACCTACATTTGTAAAAGTAACATTACTAAAGCTTAAATCATACACTAATACCTCCACAGTCATAGAAGGAGACTTCAAAACCCCACACCCACCAAAGGACATATCACGAAGACAGAAACTATACAGAGAAACAATTATGCTAACAGAAACACAAATCAAATGGATTTAATGGACATATACAGAATTTTTCCCGCAAAGAGGAATATACCTTCTTTTCAGCACCTCACAGAAGCTTTTCCAAAAGTGCGTATTGACTTAGTCAGAAAGCAAGCCTCAATAGGTACAAGGAAGTTGAAATAACTCCTTGTATTTTATCAAACTACCATGGATTAAAGCTAGATTTCAATAACAGTGGAAACAAGAGAAAACCTAAAAAAATCATGGAAACTGAACAATTCCGTGACCACTGGGTCAGGGAAGAAATAAATTAAAGATTTTCTAGAATTCAATGAAAATGAAGGGACAACATACTGAAACTTCTGGGACACGATGAAACAGTGCTAAGGAAAAGTTTCAATGCATTAAGTGCCTTCCTAAAAAGAATTAACAAATTCTTATAATAAAAATTTAAAAACACATGTAAAAGCTCTAGAACAAACAGAAGTAAAAACAACCAAGAGGAACTGGCATCAGGAAGTAGTCAAGCTCATGGATGAAATCAGTATCAGAAAAATTGGAAACAATACAAAGAATCAGTGAAACCAAGAGCTGTTTTTTTGAGAACATCAACAAGATACACATACCTCTAAACAAACTAACAAACAGTCAGAGAGAGTGTATCCAAATTAAAAAAAATCAGAAATGAAAAGGAATAACTCATAAGAATCATTATATATTATTTCAAAAGACTATTCCACAAGTTTCAAAAATCTAAATGGAAGATTTCCCTGATAGATTTCACTTACCAAAGTTAAATCAAGATCAGGTAAGCAGGTTAAAGAGTCCTATAACACCTAAGAAAATAGAAACCGTCATCAGAAGTCTCCCAACCAAAACAAAATCTCAGAACCAGATGGCTTTAGCATAGAATTTTACCAGAATTTCAAAGAGGAGCTCACACCAATACTTTAGAAACTATTGTACAAAACCAAACAGAAGGAACATTGCCAAACTCATCCTATAAATCCACAGTCACACTGGTACCTAAACCACTCAAGGACCCAACAAAGAAAGAAGAGATCAAACCCATTTCCCTTACGGACTTTGGTGCAAAAATACTCAGTAAGATACTGGTAAAACCAGTCTAAGACCACATCAAATAATCATCCACTATGATCAAGTAAGCATCATCCCAGGGATGCAGGTATGGTTCAACATAATTAAATCCATCACTGTAATTCACTGAAAGAAATAGTAAATAAACATGTTCATCTCATTAGATACAAAAAAAAAAGCCTTTGAGGTAATCGAGCATGACTTCATGATAAAAGCCCTCTAGATCTCAGGGATACAAGGCCCAAACATAAACATAATAAAGGTAATATAACAACGAGCCGATAGCCAAAATCAAATTAAATAGGGACAAAATCAAAGCAATTACACTAAAGTCAGGGACAATAGAAGGCTGTCCACTTTCTTCATATCTTTTCTGTGTAGTACCGTAAGTTCTAGCTAGAGCAATAATCCAACTACAAAAGATCAAGGGGTCCAAATTGGAAAGGAAAAAAGTCAAAATATCCCTATTCACAGATGATATACTAGTATATATAAATGACCCACAAAATTTTACCAGAGATGTTCTACAGTAGACAAACCCCTTCAGTAAACTGGCTGCTGTAAAATTAACTTATAAAATCAATAGCCCACATAAATGTAAATGATAAATTGGCTTGTAAAAAAATTAGGAAAACAACATACTTCACAGTAACCAGAAATAATATATCTTGTTGTAACTACCCAAGCAAGAGAAAGACCTCTATTACAAGAACTTCACATCCCTGAAAAAAGAAACGGAAAAAGATATGAGAAGATGGAAATATCACCCATGCTCATGGATCGGTAGGATTAACATAGTAAAAACAGCCATCCTACTAAGAACAATCTACAGATTCAATGCAATTACTATCAAAATACCAACCCAATTCTTCACAGACCTTGAAAGGATAATTCTCAATTTCATATAGAATGCCAAAACAAAAACAAAAACAAAAAATTAGCTAAAGAATAGCTAAAACATTTTTGTATAATAAAAGAACTTCTGGAGGTAACTCCATCCCTGATTTCAAGTTGTACTAAAGAGCAATAGTAATAAAATCTTATGGGAGAAAAGGAAAGCAGTGCTAAGAGGAAGTTCATAGCGCAAAGTGCTGCCAGAAAGAAGTTTGAGACATCTCATACAAGCAACTTAATGACACACCTAAAATCCCTAGGGGGAAAAAACAAGCAGATACACAAAAGAGGAGTAGACAATTAGAAATAATCAAACTCAGAGTTGTAATCTATGAATTAAAAACAAAGAAAACAATTCAAAGTATCAATGAGACCCAGAGCTGGTTCTTTGAGAAAATCAACAACATAGACAAATCCTTAGGCAAACTAACTAAAAGGCAGAGAGAAACTGTCCAAATCAGCAATATCAGAACTGATAAAGGGGACATAATGACAGATACTGAGGAAATCCAAACATCATTAGGTCTACTATAAAAGCTTGTGTGCCACAAAATTTGAAAACCTAAATGAAAGGGACTATTTTCTTGATAGTTTCCAATTACCAAACTTAAATCGAGATTTTGTAAATAGATTAAATAGTCCTATATGTCCCAAGGAAATATAAGCAGTCTCAGAAGTATCCCTTGCAAAAAAGCCTAGGGGCAGAGGGTTTCAGTGAAGAAATTTACAGACCTTAAACAAAGCTAACTCCAATTCTCTTCAAATTATTTCACAAAATAGAAGCAGAATGAACATTACCAAAATCATTTCATGAAGCCACAGTCACCTTGATACCTAAACCTCACGAAGACCCAACAAATACAGAACTTCAGACCTATCTTTGTTATGAACATTGATGCAAAAATACTCAATAAAATACTTGCAAACCGAAACCCAGAACACTTAAGAGATATCATCCACCATGACCAAGTAGGCTTCTTCTCAGGCATGCAGGTTCAGTAGACAGAAATCCATCATTGTAATCAATCATATAAACAAACTGAAGGAGAGAAACCACACGATAGTTTTCTTAGATGCCAAAAAAGTTTTTGACAATATCCAATACCTATTCATGTTTAACTAAGTCTTAGAGAGATCAGGGATACAAGGCACAAGACAAAATATGGCAAGCCTATAGCCAACATCAAACTAAATGGAGAGAAATTTAAACCCTTTTCCATTATACTTTTAATTGTAAGATGAAAATCTTACAATTTATTGGCCTGACCACAGCAAATTACTTACTAATAATATGAGGTTCTAAGCTTCCCCTGATTATGAGTGAGGCTTATTACCTGCCATGGTAGAAGCCAGTCTGTGTTTCTGTCTTCTTTAGATCCCATTTCAGTTTTGCTTAATAGCATTTTATGCAGGGCATGGGCCACTGCATACACTGCACTCCATATGGAATAGCTTGGCTCAGAAATAGTCATCATATCATTTATTTTCTCCTTAGTCTTTCTTTAGGGAAATATTCACTGGACAAAGTTTATGATTTACACATTGCAAAGCAGGAGGTGAACAACTAAAATTGTCAATCCAGAACTTAGAGAAGTAAACATCTCCTGGGTAATGGGAGGGTGTAAGGGCCTCAAGAAACTGCTTGAAGCCAAGGATAGTTCTCTTCTTTAAAAATGAGAAGCTTCCACTGAATAGGTTAATCATAACATGCTTATTATTTATTATAGAATCTAAGTATGTTGAGTGTGGCTTTGCAAAGATCCACACCTTCCTTCTGATTAAAAAGATACGAATGTGTACACAGAAGAACAGCAAGTCATCTATATCACCATAGAATAAATTCACATTTACTCGTGTATGTTGTTTCAAGTTCAGCAAACCATAATCATATTTTACATTATGATTCAAATTATCAGGGAGTTTTTGTGTAAAAGCTACACAGATATCTTCTGATACCATCTTTACTTTCAGGTCAGAGAGAAACTCTCTTCCTTTCTGATCATCAGACAGAATGAGCCCCACCCACTTCCAGGCAAAGTGGAGCAATAAAGAGATCAGCCCTTGGGCTAGACCTCTGTCTTTAGTAGACATCTGATAAAGGGATGGAGATGTATCTTTGTCACTAAGCATGGAATCAAATGGTCCATATGTGACCTGAAGAAGCAAAGAAAAAAGTGATTCTGAGTTTCAGGTATTTGGAATCATCACCCTGAGTAAGAAAGTGACTTCATTATTCAAATATGAGGGTTAAAGGACTGAATATTGTTAAGGAGGATGTCTTCTGTGAGATTAGCTTCTCCCTAAATTATGTGGTGGAGTACAGTCTTTCACAACTACTATAGGCTCCAACATTACTAAGGTGTCTGAAGCTGCCAATAAGTAAACAATAAGCAGTTCACTGGCTTTGAAAGGCATGATAGATATCTCTTGTTGCAATAACAATGCCAAAAAGTATCTGATGTAGAGAAAGACTGCAGAAAGCATTAACAGGTACTTTCTTGTCACATAACACCATATTTCCGAGAACCTTTATTTTTAGGAAAGCAAATACAGAGACTAACAAAGTTTTTAGAGATTCAGTTTCCTAAGTTAAAATTGTGTAAGTTAAAAGGCGAAAGATTTATGCGATCTGAAGAGAAACTAATAAGAAAAATAAAATTAAAAAAACTTTAAAAAAAAATTGTGTAAGTTGTGAAGATCTGGGGCCACATTGCCAGAGGTTATTGCATCATCCCTCTCAATAGATTTGATAGGGAGAAAACTCGGACAGATTAAATTATTGTCTTTTACTTTTTATTACATTAGGTTAAAACACATTTACAAATTGTTTAACTGAATGATAACAATGAGAGTTACAGGTGGGTTTTTAATCTTAATTATTTCTGACTCTTGTGCTCACCAAGTATTTTCTATGTTTGTAGTAATGCCTGCTGATAGATGCATTTCTTCAGTGTAGCCTGGGATGAGTCAACTGCAATGATATAGCTAAGTGGTTGGTCTTTGTGGGTGCTAATCTGAGATCTATTTCCTGAATGATATCATTAATTCCTTGAAAAATTTTCATCAGTGATGGCATTAAACATTGTTCCAAACTTAGTTACATGTCCTTGACTTTCTTTTTCCATGTGTAAGGTATTGACAACCATAGGAATTTTAAGATGTTTATATGCTAGATTGCATATTTAGGTATCTTTGTTGTAGAATTTGACTTATGATCAAATGCAGACTGTGTATCCACAGTATATCATCCATTGTTTGGAGATAGAATCATGGATACTAAGTGATCTGCTTAGAAATTCCCAGAATTAGCTGTCCATGCTTTTTACCACACTCTGTCATCTGTTAATTATTGCCATATCAAAATAATTCCTTCAGTGCTTTTTGAAATCTGCCTACACTAAACATAACCCACTTCTCTGTTTTCTTGTGTTTGTTCTGTTATTGTTTTTTGTTGGTTTGTTTGTTTTGGTCAGGTCTAAGATGTGATTATGCTTAAAAATATGTTTCTAACTTACTTGTGGGAGATTGTAGAGCTCTGAAAGTGTTGCAATTGCAGCAGAAAATTCCGGCTTGGTTCCTGAAATGATTCCTAGAGCATTATGTTGAGTGTTGCACTTGTAGTTAGGGATATATTCACTCCTTCCAGACAGCCACATCAGAGGGCCCTCCAAGGTTCTTTTGTTAGAATTAAAGGCATTGTAGATGTGGGGACCCAAGGTCATATTGGGAAGCAGGCTTGAGTCCTTATTGATCTCTTCAATGGCAAAGTATAAGGTCAGCAAATATTGATAGTTTCTCCAAAGGAATCTAAACCAGAAGAACAGAATGATGGGTATTGTCAGCACATTTTTTTCTCAAAAAGTCTTTGTCAAATACAGGAACCTAGAGGTCCTAGCCTTTGACTTTTCTTGCGACATGTAAATCTTGTGTGAATAAGCCCATGATAACCCAGGAACATTATTGAACTTCTCCTAAACTCTCAGAAGTTTAAATGTTCCTAATGTTTTTTGGTGTACATTGTGTGCATAAAATATCACATGTTTGTATCAGATGAGTACTGAATACATAGGTGCTTATGATGTTTCAGCACATGGAAGCACTGGGTTACAGAAGAGTCACTAAGGTGTTCACTACGAATATAAGTAAGAGCTTCATATCCTTTTCTTTTGTCATTATTCAATTTCATACTCACTTATAAAAATTTCTAACAAGTTTATATGCACTCCTAGTGTTAAAGTGTCTCTTTGTGGTTTAGACAGATGCCCAGGCATCTATATATAGATAGACCGCTTTGAATAAAAGCTAGCATCAGTTCTCAGTGCCCACAGGGTGGCCTTGGAAACATGTTTAGCTCCAGTTCATAAGATCCTTCTGGCATCTTTGGGCACCAGGCACACCTGTGGTATTCACACCTATGTAAGAAGGTGAGCTCTCAAGTACATGAAATAAGAATAAATAAGCATGTGCAAAATAGTGTTCTTGGGTTTGAAAAATGATTGATACATTATAACTAGTTGCTGCTCTTGTGGAGGACCCTGATTCAATTCACAGTAGCCAGTTTTAGGTTCCAATAGTGTGTAACACCAGTTCTAGGGAATCCATGTCCTCCAATGCCCTATGAAGGGACCATGCACACAAGTGGTACACACACAAACATGAAGGCAAAACACTCATAATCATAATGTAAAAATTAATGAATTCCTATAAAAATTCAAAAAGTAGTAAAAAAGCAGTGAAGGAAATGTGTTTCTCTAAGCTTTCATATTGAATGAATGAGTAGAGTTTCCTGGGTAAGGTAAGGGAAAAATAGTAATTTAAAGTAGCATATTAAAGTGAGGAAAACCAAGTTCATTAAGACAGTACATAATGGGAGAAAGTGGAACTTTGTTGCAGGCAGTTGGGTTGAATTGTGTCACACATAGCCTTCAGTGCTTGAGGATGGGTCCTTAAAAGCTTGTTTCAAAACCTGTGGTGGATAAGAGTCTGGGTGACCCTAATAGAGGGAGCTTAACACAAATCATTAACCTGAAGTCCACTGGTTTCTATTGAAGGAAGGAGTCTGCATTCTGACCTGCCATCACCAGGAAGAATTCAAACTGGATATACTACATTTATCTGAGTTCTGTGTCTAGATGTTATGTTAAGAGAGAATCTATTGGGAAAAAGCAGGCAATTAGCAACAGCCAAGAGAAAGATAATTTAGTCTTCCCCAAGGATTATACCATACTAAATATTGAACTGTAAGAATGTATACATGTATCAATGAGAACTCCTGGAAACAGCTGTGTTTGCAAAGACTGGCTATAAAAACTTCATTGAAGAGATTGCAATATTGTAGTTTGATAGGCTCATTACCAAAGCTTGGGCTACTTGCAGCACCCTGAGTAGCCATTTCTTGGACACCTCTGTGGTTAAGACGATAGCTACATAGATACCTGTATCTGTTTCTGTATCTATATATCTCCTATAGCTGGTGAATAAAATCATTTTACAATGTAGTAACCCAGTACACTACTGGATTTTGCCAATCTAAAATACAAGAATGACATCACATAGCCATCTTGGTCCTGTAAGATACCTTGCCATATTTTGCTGTTAATATCCTCTCTGAGGTTTCCAGTGCTGTATTGGATTTATAGTTTTCTTTATTCCGTTACTCTGAAATTTCATGAAGCTGCTTCCACATTGTACCATGGAATTTGGGATAACCTAAATTGTGTTCACAGACTCTCAAATTTATTCAAGAAGAAATTCTTTCTTTTTTTCATTTGAGCTGAGGGCTTATGTTTTTCCATTCACGTAAAAGCAATACTAAAGATTAAAGAATCGATTCAGTTCATTCTATCTGTATACTTATTCATTTATATATATATGTGACAGGAACTCTACAAGAAGACCATCAGGACCAATCACCCAGGGCCCAGAGAGTCATACAGAGTATGAAGTACCCACAAAACACAAGGCATGTAGGTCTTCTACATATAAGTAGCTGATGTGTTTAGGCTTCATGTGGGCCCACTAGTTAGTGGAGTGGACATAGACTATATTTTCTCTTTGTTGATCACTTTCCCCTGCTGGAACTGCCCTAAAAGACAACAGGGGAGGAACACAAACTCAGCCTACAAACTAAGACTACAGGGGCTGGGGTGTGTAGGTATGGAGCAGAATATTGGAGGAGGATGTGAGAGAGAGAGTAGGATTGGGAGGAGAAGAGGGTGGGGCCTATGACCAATATGTAAATTCAATTAATTAATGAAAAATATTCAAGTGAAAAATATTATAATAAGTTAGATGCTCTCTCTCCAATCCCTCAGAGAGTTCTCCTGAGTATGGATTTAAGGAATGTAATGAAAATGATTTCTCTGCCACATATCGGTTGCTGAGATAGGTTGCTAAGATATGTAGATAGACCGCTTTGAATAAAAGCTAGCATCAATTCTCAGTGCCCACAGGGTGGCCTTGGAAACATGTTTAGCTCCAGTTCATAAGATCCCTCTGGCATCTTTGGGCACCAGGCACACCTGTGGTATTCACACCTAAGAATAAGGTGAGCTCTCAAGTACATGAAATAAGAATAAATAAGCATGTGCAAAATAGTGTTCTTGGATTTGAAAAATCCTTACATTCCTGCTGAAGATATACTTCAAAGCTTCTCATTGTGCTGAAATCTTACCTGCCATTACACATTCAGAGAGAGGAAAGAAATTGTCTTTCTTTTGATCCTATTTCAACTGTGGTAATGCTGACAACTGAACCATGAATTGCCACACACTTCACCCAACAATAAATCTCTGTCCAACCTAGGGACATGGTTGAATTAAATTCTCTACTCTGCATGGCCAAGGTAGGTTATTTTTCCCAAGTTCCTGCTCCATAAAAAATCAGGCCTCACAAGTCTGGAATTTAGAGGCTCATGATGCCTTGTGTGGCAGATAAAGACAATGTTGTTTTGTGTGGCATACAAAGACTGTCAACCTCTGGTCCCTACATAGTCTTTGAAAATGCCATGGAGGATCCCAGACTGGGTGCCCAGGTATCCATTAAATCTCTGTCATTTTTACTGGCATAGAGACCATTAGGATTATACTTCCAGCTAAAATTTACCCATCTCAGATCTCTTCTCATTTTCATAGCAGGTTGTCATTATAAAAGTTTAACAGATGTTATGAAACTTTAGGCAGCTCCTCTGAACAATGCTGCAGCTACATGGTCAGTCCATATAATACATGAAAGTCAGGCCTTGTTCTTTTCTACAGATACAAGATTTTCCTTTGAAGAAGATATTACCTTGCTGGCTTCACACTGAAAAAAATCTAATCTCACAAAATTAGATTTAAATGAAATTCAAACTGAAGTTACTAATACCTAATAGTTTACATTTTATCGTTCTTTCCTTTAAAAGGACTGGCTTGTCAATCATTTCTCCCAGTATTCAAACCAATCTGTCTCTGTTTAAATGCCTGGATGTTGGAAACAGACACTTTAAAGTTGATGTAAATTTTGAATGTCTAAGAAAGGGATTTAAGGTATGTAAATGCAAGGTATAAAAATCTGAGAAAGTGGTTTAAAGTATGTGAAAAATGAGACTTAAAGAGTTTAAACTTTCTGATTTTAAAATGTGAATCAGTGGAGTTCTGATATGCTATGAAAACCACCAGGGGAAAGCCTTGGCTAGTCTTCTCATAGTTACTGAATCAGACTTTTTAATGTCCTTACATTCCTGCTGAAGATATACTTCAATGCTTCTTATTGTGCTGAAATCTTACCTGCCATTACACATTCAGAGAGAGGAAAGGCTGTTCATTTTTAGTCCAGAACCATCCTTTTTGTTGCCCAAGCTTATCTGTAAAGCATCAGTCTACTCTAATTTTTTACAGACACTTGTTGACTGTTTTTGGTCAAACAGAATCTAGATTAAGACTTCTGTCAACTAACAATGCAGTCTTTCTATCTACTGTCTATATCTGAAGATGGGTACTTTCCTTCCTCCTGTGTTGGCATTCCTTCTCTTTCCAGCTGCATTGGGCTCCTGATCAATGATTTCTCTATCTTATGAAAGGATTCCTACGAGTTCTTTATTTTCAACATAAATTAGGAATGCTGATTTTTTTTTCTATCCAAGTACTCCACAACAATACAACTACCAGGATCTTAGGCTAGTATGTTTGTTTCCTGCTCAGAGAGGAAATATGTATTGTGGATTCAAAAGATACTTGTCAGCAAAGGACCATCCTAATCCCAAAACTGATGTTCAAATGAACACATGTACAAATTATAGCATCAACAAAAACCAGGAATATGAAAAAGCCTACTGACTCCTCCACAATATCATAAAAAATCAGCAACCTAACTCACAGTTTCTCAGAGAGATAAAGTGGTAGATAAATACTTCAGAAAGTAAAGAGATAAACAACAGAAATGAAGACAGAATCAATAAATGAATTCAACTAGGCATTCAGACAAGAATCAACATTCTCCATGAGAACTTGGATGAAGGATAGAATGAACAACAATACACAGGAAAGACTGACTACCATAAAAGACAAATCATAAGACAAAATTGAGATTGTGAGGGAGGAGAAAGACAGATAGAAAGGTTGGAAATGAAAATCATAAAACCTCCAATCATATCACAGAACACTGGGTTTCCAGCACAGCTAACTAAGCAGAGGACAGAATGTGGGCATGAATGACATGAATTTCATAACATTACATTACAATATCAATGTAAAATAAATTAGTTATAAGTATGACCAGTCTCTAAACTCTGAGTTCCTTTAAATATACTAAAACCAGAACACATGAAACTGGAGATTCTAAGATTTGTACTGAGGACATAGGGATATTCAAGTTCACTTTAGCAGAAACTCTCCAATTCTTGAAAGAAACAGATATTCAAACATAACACATTTAGATGGCCAAATAGACCTGAGAAGAATGAAAGCTTATCTTGACATATTAGCATCAGTTAAAAAAACATAAGTTTGTCCATGGAATCACACCATGGAGCAGACACAAAAGTTGGTGGTTTCTCTTCCTGATTTCTTTCTTACTGGAAACATAACAAAGAGAAGTGGAAATGTTTGTAGATGCACAATGAAGCTGGAAAATGTAAAACTGTTTATCACATTGTTCTGTAACTAGTTCATAATCCTCAATGGAATTACATGTGGTTAGCAGGTAATGTACTATCTTGTAGACAGAACAAATATAGCACATTCAAAAAAGTACTCACTGAAAGTTGTTCCATAGAGGACTTGGTTCAGTGTCAAAAAGGTTCTGGACATTTTGGGGTAGATCAAGTAGGATGCGAATGGGGATAAATGTACCAAGGATTATGTCTGCCTCCCTGTAGTTGCTAGGCTCCCGGTAATGAAAACAATTGAGCTGAGACATCCTGCTATGGGGTGATGTATATGCAGGTTGCTGGAGTAGGATGAGACAAAGCAAAAAAAGGAACATTTAGGCTCTTCACTACACAGAGACAGTCTCCTGCATCTAGATTGATCCAGGGAGATTATTGGCTTACGTCCTGGAACAGGCTCAGACCTCAACAATGTCAGAGAAGGCTTTGTATGCTACAGCTGCTTCTTACTGTTGCTTCAGTCTCTCAGTCTGTGCATAGCCATAGGTTCTCATAACAGGTCAGTGCAAACACTGTAGCAAATTCCAGACAACTGAGGGTCACAGTACTGAGATATTTCCGTTGCTGTAGCCAGACTTGCTCTGAATTTTCTGTCTTTTTATTGTTCTATTTCCCTGTCATCCATGTACTCTTGGAATCCCATAGCCCTGGAGCTCTGCACCTGGTTCCACTATGTGGGTTAAAAGCATGTTTGGTTCTTTCTTTATTCCATCAACAACCTGTAATGATTTCATCATGGTCCACAGTGACTTTGGAGAGCACCAGAGTCTCAGACAAAAATTGTAGGTCATCCAAAAACAGCTTGTTTGGTTTTGATTGCTGTTGTGAAAATAGTTTGAACATTTGATTTCTCCTTGGAAGGGGAGCAGAGACAGTCACGCTTTGATCACTTTGATAGCTCTTTGATCACTTCCACCAGTCAAGGTATATAAACTAAGCAACAGGGAAAGTAGATCCAGACAGTTTTGATGAGACCTGATAAGCTACAGTAAGATAGTAGAGGAGGAGGACGTTCCTCATCAGTGGACTACAGGAGGGACATGGGGGGCTGGAGAAGGAGATTTCAGTCATACTTTGACATGGGGTTTTGACCAAGAAAGTAAACACTAGTGATTCAGCCTTATGCAGGACACCTGGGTTCAGGGTTCTCAACTCAGCTTTTGAATTCAGACATCCTCCTGGATGTTTGACACCAAATTCAGAATTGTACAGGACAAAAAGAGGGGGCAAGCTTCTCATAGTCAATTTAAGTCATGACAGGTAACACAATTACGACTTGTGTGCTTAGTTTAAAGTATCAGCCACTTTACTCTTTACATTCTTTCCTGATTAAAAGACAAACATGAATCACCTGAAGAATCAGGGTAGGAGTAGGCTTTAGGGCCTATGAATATGAACTCAGTTTTGAACCTGGCAGCAGAAGCCCTGAGATTCACTCAACTCTCTCATAACAACAACCAAAAAGAAAAATACTTTTTCCCTATACTTTTTCTACTTTACTGTAATACTATTTATCATAATTACTACTGATATAATTTTATGGTATTATTATATATTATTGTTATAATATGATATATATAATATAATGCAAATCAAATTTTGATATCTAACATAGGTAAAATTCATTCATAAAAACGCAGCCATGAAATTTCAAAAGAGCTAAAATGCAAGAGGCTTTGAAGGTAGGAAAGTGAAAAAATGATGTAATGTTAATTCTTATATATAAACAAACAAAATAATTAATTGATGTCTCCTATGTATAATCTTACAAAATTTGGTTACTGGAATTTTAAAAATATATATAGTGATTACACACACAAATCAATCAATCAATCAATCAATCAATCAATCTATCTATCTATCTATATCAATCCAGATATAGATAAATATACCTACACAGTGAAATTTCTATGTAGGCACCAGCTTAATTTCTCTATGTTCAGTGAGTTGTGTAAGTGATGTATTCAGCGATAGAGACTTGCAGTTAATTTATGGAGAGCAAATTATAATACAGATCAAAGTTTGCATTGTTTGGGCATTCCAATAAGACTCCTTTGGCCACCACCTCAAGTAGATATAACCCATTCTTCATTTGATGACAAGTGACATCCTATTGTGACTTTCTCATATTATTTCATTTGGATCACCTTCAGATATGTATATATTTTAGGAAGCTCCTGCTCTATTAGGTTACTACAGTAACATTCAATTGACATTTCATTTTCTCTGTCTCTCTTCATATTACTTTCCTTAATGTCCTCTTTCTTCCCCACTTCCAACCGATTCTTCTTATTAGCCCATCCTTCATCTATAAATAACTATTTTACTGACCTATACTAGGGAGATCTAGTTACTTGTTCTCAAACACTAGTCCTTTATTCTGTGTGTATCTTACATGGTTTTATGTACTGTAGGTTTCTTATCATTCACTTTAAAAGTAATATTAACATGTAAGAAGATACATGCCGTATTTGTATATTTGAACTTGTGTTACTATATACTCAGACTGATTTTTTCTAGTTTGCCTGCAGATATGCATTTACTTTCAAATTTCATGATTTACTTTGTAAAATGACTGAGTAATATCTTGTTGTGTAAATGTCCACATTTTGTTTATCTATTCTTCTGTTAATGGACATTTGGGTTATATCCAATTTCTGAAAATGTTGATTAGAGCAATCATAAACATGTTTGCACAAATGTCTCCATGTAAGCATGAAACATTCTTTGGATATATGCCCAAGAGTAGTATAGATGGTTCTTGAGGCAGAACAATTCCCACCTTGCTGCGGAAAAGCCACAAGTATGTCCTTAGTGGCTAAACATGTCTGTACTCCTACTAGCAATGTCTGAATATTCTTAGCCATTGTGACTCTCTTTAGACCATACCTCAAACTACTTTTTGTTTCCATTTCCCTGGTGACTATCGATCTTGCACATACCTTTAAATGTTTCTCAGCCATTTGAATTATTTCTTTAAGACTTCTCTTCTGATATCTTCTATTTCTTTTTTCAGAGACTGGAAGTATTTTTCATACAAGTCTTTCACTTGCTTGGTTAGAGTTACACCAAGTACTTTATATCCTTTGGGGATATTGTGAAGGGTGTTGTTTTCCCAATTTCTTTCTCAGCCCTTTTGTCTTTTGTATACAGGAGCGCTACTAAATTTTTTGAGTTGATACATGCACTTGGCTGAATGGATTTATCAACTGTAGGAGTTCCCTGGTAGAATTTTTGGGGTCACCCAGGTATAATATCATATATCATCTGCAAATAGTGACACGACATGAACTCATGGGCTGGCTCTTTGATCACCTCCACATGAGGGGGTAGCATCCTTACCTATCCACAGAGGAAAACAACAAAGCCAGTCCTGATGAGACCTGATAGACTGGTGTCAGATGGAAGGGGAGGAAGCCCTACCCTATCATTGGACTGGGGGAGGGGCATAGAAGAAGAGGGAGGGTGGGATTGGGAAGTGGTGAGAGGCTACACCTGGAATACAAAGTGAATAAACTGTAATTAATAATAGTAATAAAGAATTCTTTATTTAGAATTATGTGTTTTATTTGTATTGTATATTTTCTTGATATCTAATTTTTGTTTTGACTTATTTATGCATTTGAATGTTAGCCTTTATTTGGGTGTGTAGTTGGTGAAAGTATTTTAGCTTTGTTTACACTGCTACATTTTCAGAATGATGGTGGTCCTTTGTTATGCAGAAGATTTACAGTTAACTGCTGTATTTTTGAAGATAGTTTATTTTTATGCCTGGGCAAGGGCTAGGAAGATCTCCCCTGCTCATTGATAAGTAAGATTAATGGAGTAAAACTCTCCATCCAAAAAAAAAAAAAAACATCAACATCAACATTCAGTGCAATCTTCATCAAAATTCCAGACAATTCTTACCAGATGTTGAAAGGACAATTTTCAGCTTCAAATAGAAGCACAAACAAACCATGAAACCTAAAACAATCCTAAATAAAAACTGCAAGAGGGATCACCCATCCAAAAATTAAATTGAACTAAAAACTATAGTAGTAACAGGATGGTATTGGCAGAGTAACAAACACTTTGGTCGATGATGAGATCGAAGACCCAGGCAGAAATCCAAATACCTATGGACACTTGATATTTTTAAAATAAGAAATCTTGAAATAAACACTGGAAAAAATTACAGCATCTTCAACACATTGTTGTGGTCAAACTACAAGTATGCACATAAATTAATTCAAAAGATCCTCATGTATCACTCTGCACAAAACTCACTAAAATAGATTAAAGAGCTCAGTGAAATCAAGAAACAGAGAACCTGATGGATGAGAAATTAAGGAATAGCATTTTCTCTAGTGATGAGAATGTCTTTTTCATGCTTTGGACTGTGTTGGTGAGGCTTATCACTTGATTTTTTGTTAGATTTCTTCAGTTTTTTTTTTTATTTCTAGATACATCTCTGTTTTTAATTTTATCTATTCCTTTTGTAATAAAATGTCTTCAACTATCTTCAGTGTTTTATTTCACTTTTTGTTTGTTTTCACAGACATCATTGAGGTTTTATCCATATCCTCTTATATACCCTTGATTTATCTATGTTTTGAAGTCATTGTCTTGTTCTGTGGCTATATTGAATTTCTCAGGGTCTCCTCTAGTAGGGTTGTGGTGATTTGGTGTCTTGGGTGTTAATGATTTTGATTTCACTCTGGTGTCTACTTATCTGGGTTTGGGATGATTGTGATTCTAGCTGTTGCTATCTGGACTTGTCTATTGTAGGTTTATGATGTTTAATTCCTTCACTTCTGTTTCTCTCTCTGGATCTTAGGAAAGGGTGTTGGCTGTGTATTGTCTTGTAGAGGATTCTTCTGAATGTGTGCCTTGATAGGTCATTAGGGATACTAGAGAGAGACTGTTCTTAGGTGTGGGTGATTACACTAAAAATAATGATGAATAAAGATACCCCTTTCCTCAGATTATAAGGCTGGAAATGGTTTGGAAAGCAAATTGACCCCCCAAAAAAACCAAGATGAAGTAGACATTTTCATGTCTCAAAAAATAAGTTATCAATCAAAATTAATCAAAAGAGGTGGGAAAGAACACTTTATACTCACTGCAGGAAAAACCCACCACTACAACCATTCAATAATGAACATCTATGATGCAAATGTAAGGGTAGCATCATTCATAAAATAAATATTACTAAAGCTTAAATCACACATTGAATCTCACACATTACTACTAGGAGACTTCAGCACTGACTTTCTCCAAAGGACACAATCAAAGCAGTGCTAAGAGAAAAGCTCACAGCATTTTGATGAATGAAGTGCCTTCATAAAGAAATTGGAGAGATCCCATACTAGTAATTTAGTAGCACACTTGAAAGCTCTCTAACAGAAGGAAGCAAACACACCAACATGGAGCAATTGACAGGAAATATTCAAACTTGGGGCTGGAACCAATACATTGGAAGCAAAGAGACTGATACAAAGAATCAATAAAACCAAAAGCTGGTTCTTTGAAAATATCACCAAGATAAACAAACCCTTAGCCAAACTAACTTAAAGGCAGAGGGAGAGTATCCAGATAAACAACATCAGAAACAAAAAGGGGGACATAACTACAGACAATGAGGAATTAAAAAAAAATCAATAGGATTTACTTCAAAAGCCTGTATTCCACAAAATTCAAAAATCTAAAGTAAACAAGTGATTTTCTGGAATGATTTCACCTACTGAAGATAAATCAAGATCAGGAAAAAGTTTAAACAATCCAATAACCACTAAGAAAATAGAAGGAAACATCAAAATCCCCCCCCCCCAAAAAAGCCAGGATCTTTGGTGCAGAATTCTGTCAGACATTCAAAAAAGAACTCATACATATACTCTTCAAATTGTTCCACAAAATAGAAACAGAAGGAATATTGACAAATTCGTTCTATGATGCCACAGTCACACCTAAACTACAAAAAGACCCAACAAAGAAAGATAATTCCAGACCAATTTCATGCATGAACTTCCATGCAAAAAAAAACTCAATAAAATACAAACTGAATCCAAGAACACATCATATACATCATCACGGGGATGCAGGGATTGTTCAACATACCATATTACAAATTTTAAAGAAAAAAATCACATGGTTATCTCATTAGATGGAGAAAATATTTTTGAGCAAATCCAACATCCCATCATGATGAAAGTCTTAGAGAGATCAAACATACAATATTTATATTTAAACATAATAAACGCTATATACAGCAAGCCTATTGCAAGCATCAAAATAAATAAATGTAGAAATATTGTAGAAAATAAATGTAGAAAAATTCAAAGCAATTCCACTAAAATAAGGGACAGGAGAAGAATGCCCACTCTCTCTGTTCCTCTTCAATATAATACTTTAAGTTTTAGCTAGAGCAATAAGACAACTAAGGGAGATCAAGGGCATACAAATCAGCAAGGAAGAAATTAAAATATTGCTATTTGCAGATGAGGTGGTAGTGTATGTAAGCAACCCCAAATATTCCACCAGAGAACACCTACAGCTGATAAACAGCTTCAGCAAAGTAGCTGGATACAGGATTTTTTTTAAATCCATAGCTCTCCTGTACATAAGGGACATATGTGTTGAGAAAGAAATGGGAACTACATCATTCATAATATCCACAAATGCTATAATGTATCTTCGTGTGACGCTAACCAAATATGTGAAAGACCTGCATGAAAAGAATTTCAATGGTCTGAAGAAAGAAAATGAAGAAGATGTCAGAAATGGAAAGATCTCCCAATTTCCTGGATCCATAGGATTATCATAGTGAAAATGGCCATTTAACCAAAGGCAATCTACAGATTCAATAAAATCACATCAAAATACCAACACAGTCCTTTTCAGACCTTGAAAGAAAAATTCTAAACTTCATATGGATGAATTTAAAAATCCAGAAGTGCTTAAACAATCCTATACAATAAAAAAAAAAAAAAAAAAAAAAAAAAAAAAAAAAAAAACTTCTATCTCAATCCCTGACTTTAAGCTACAGCACCACCCAGCAATTGTAATAAAAACTGCATGGTACTGGCATAGGGATAGACTGGTTGATTGATCAATGGAATTGAATCAAAGACCCAGAAATGAACCCCCATACCTATGGTCAATTGATTTTTGACAAGGAAGCTAGAACCGTACAATGGAAAAAAGAAAGCATCTTCAACAAACCATGTTGGTCTAACTGTATCTCTGCATGTAGAAAAATGCAAATAGATACGTATTTTTCTCCCTGAAAAAATCTCAAATCCAAGTAGGTCATAGACCTCAATATAACTTCAGACACACTAAATCTGTTAGAAGAGAAAGCTGGAAGGAGCCTTGAACTCATTGGTACAGGAGACAACTTCCTGAACAGAACACCAACAGATCTATAAGGAGTAAATTTTATCAATGGAACTAAATGTTAGTCTACACATTAGGAAAAGAACACATCAATCCTATTTTCAACACCGTGCTATATCCAACCTATACAATGGACTCAAGAAATCAAACTCCAATAAAAAATGACCCAACATACTAGAAATGAAATGATTCAATGAATCAACAAAACCAAGAGCTGGTTCTTTGAGAATATCAACCAGAGAGACAACCTCTTAGCCAAAGTAACTAAAAGGCAGAAAGACACTATCCAAATGAACAAAATAAAAAAGGAAAAGAATGATAGAAGTACAAAAATCGAAGGAATCATTAGGTCTTACTTCAAAAGTCTATACATCACAAAAATTTTATATCTATATAAAATGGACAATTTTCATGATAGATTCTACTTACCAAAGTTAAATCAAGATCAGGTAAATAAAACATCCTATCTTCCCTAAGGAAAGAGAGGAAGTCATCAAAAGTCCCCATCCAAAAAAGCCAATGGCCAGATGGTTTCAGCTCAGAATTCAATCAGACCTTCAAAGAAGAGTAAATACCAATACTCTTCAAACTATCCCACAAAAAAGAAACAGAAGGAACATTAACAAATTGATTCTATGAAGACACGGTCACGTCACAGTAAGACCCAAGAAAGACATGAACTTCAGACCAATTTCCAAAATGAACACTGACACAAAAACCTCAGTATAATACTTGCAAACTAAATACAAGAACACATAAAAGATATCATCCACCACTGTCCCATAAGCTTTATCCCAGGCATGCAGGAGTGGTCCAGTCTATAGAAATCCATCAATTTAATCCACCATATAAACAAACAGAAGGGTAAGAATTCCATGATCATTTCCATAGAAGCCAAAAATCCAACGCCTGTGCATGTATAAAATGGAACTAAATGTCAGTCTACACATTAGGAAAATAACACATCAATCCTATTTTCAACAAAGTGCTAATATCCAAACTGTACAATGGACTCAAAAAATCAAACTCCAATAAAAATGACACAATTAAATAATTTGAACAGAACTAAACAAAGAATTTTCAACAGTGAAATCTTGAGTGGCTTAGAAGCACTTAAAGAAATGCTTACCTTCCCTCATCATCAGAGAAATGCAAATCAAAATGGCTCTGAGATTCCATCTCATACCAGTCTGAATGATTAAGATCAAAAATCTCAAATTGTAGCACATCCTGGTGAGGATGAGGACAAAGCGGAACACACTTTCCTTAGTGGTGTGAGTGTAAACTTTTACAAGCACTTTGGAAAAAGATCTGGCGCTTTCTCAGAAAATTGGGAAGACCTAGCTATACCACTACTGGATATATACCCAAAAGAGGCTCTACAAAAGGACACCTAATCAACTACGAGATTCATAGCAGTTTTATTTGTAGTAGCCAGAATCTGGAAACCACCTAGATGTCTCACAACTGAAGAATGGATAAATGAAACCATGGCACATTCACACAAACGATAATACTCAGCCATTAAAAACAAAGCAATCAACTTCCACTGCTTTCCCCAGCCAGCGGTGAGATTTTTTTTTTTTTTTTTGAATTCTCTGTTTCTTATCAGGCAAAGAAATCTTGCATTGAGCATGCACAGACACACCTTACCCACTCCACCCCATTCCCTTCCCCCATATCGACTGCATATGACAACATCTTCACGTTTGGGTCGGGACCTCTGAAAAAAACCAAGTTTCTCTAGGATTATAGTTATCAGATTAGAATAGGATAGAATATTGTCATAGTGATTATGGCATTTAAGGAGACCACAGGCCACAAATACACACCCTCATGGTTTTATAAATGGCAAATGCACCCAGGTCAGGCCTGGACAGTTAGATGATGAGATACACTAAGGATGAGGAAAGGAAGACACCCTCCTCCTCTCCAAGCTCAGACACACCCAGGAACCTTTGCGGAGGAATTCATCCAAACCCTTCCTGGATGAGAGGAGTTCTGGAGGAGTTTCAAATTCCCTGCAGTCACCAGAGTGGTTAGTGCCACCTGAATTCACTGTGCCAATTGCTTGAGAAAAATCTGAAGGCACTGCTGAACTGATGACCCTTTGGACTCTATGAGTTCACAGCTCTAGTCACTAACTTTCTGCTAGTCATTGGCAGAGGGTTTAGGTGTCGTGCTAAGCACATTAGCATCTACTATATACAATATATTAAGAATAAAACCCCTCAGCAAATGATGTCCTCACTAAACTAATTTCTAAACCAAAGGTCCCGAAAACTTGTCTTAATTTGCATACATATTTTACTACTAAAATTTCATAATCATTAAGAAGTGAGAAAGTAAACTTATCCAAGTGTTGTGCCAGCCAAATCTGAAAACATTAGTAGTGGATATTTTGGGAACAGGGATTGTCTCTGACATGAACTGATTGGCCTGCTCTTTGATCTCTTTGATCTTGAGGGGGGAGCAGCCTTACCAGGCCACAGAGGAAGACAATGCAGCCAGTCTTGATGAGACCTGATAGACTAGGATCAGAAGGAAGGGGAGGAAAACCAACCCTATCAGTGGACTGGCGGAGGGGCATGGGTGGAGAAGGGGGAGGGTGGGTGGAATTGGAAGGGGAGGAAGGAGGGAGCTACAGGGGGGATACAAAGTGAATAAATTGTAACTAATGAGAATTAAAAAAAATAAAAATATGGAAATAAAAATTAAACTCAATTGACTAGGATAATCTCTAGACTGGACAAAGAGCCCCATGAATTTATCTGACAGTCCTTTTGCAGCAGAGCAACTTGGAGTTAATACCTGCTTCAGCTACCAGAACTTTGAGACAAAAAAAACAGTGAAATTCAGGTGGGCAGGTCTCCCTGGGGAGAGACAGGACCATTTCAGGAGGATCCCTGGGATGCCCTGATGCCCTGTTCCTAGGAGGAACCCAACTCTCTTGGGCATTCAGAGGAAAGCCCAAGCTGACCGCCCGCAGCCCAGGCACCCCAGAAACCATAGGCGCCTCTGAAGATTGCTCATGGCTTTTCCTCCCCCGCCAGCTCGGTGTCTTGTTTCTAAAATCGCCATCTGCATAACATAAACAGGAAACGTGCAGCAAAAAGCCTCAGCGATGCAAATTCCAAGCTTCCAGCCTTGGGCGGGAGAATCTCATCCATGCTGCCAGCGGCAAGCAGGCAGCAGAGAAGTGCAAACTTTCCAAGGGACCCCGCGCCCCTCCACTCCCTTCTCTCCCTGCAAAAGGGAGGGAAGGCGGAAGGAAAGACCCCCGCTCCAGGAGAATGAAGAATAGGGGCGGGGGCGTTGAAGCAGAGGCCCGGACTCTAAGAGCTCAGCCTCGACGGTGAGAATGCACCCAGCGGCTCACTTCCTGAGCCGGGGTCCAAGCATCCTCGGAGGAACCCGAAGGCCAAGCGCTCTCGGGTGGGGCGGGGGAGGGGCTGGCGCCAGACGCAGCGCAGGCGCAGTGCGCGCCTCCATGTTCAAGCGTGGCTGAATCACTGTTGCTATGGCTACAGCTGCAGATGGGAAAACGCTGAGGTCGTCCCGGGCCATGTGGGCGGCGGCGGCAGAGAGCAGCGACGGGAACCCGCTACCCAGGCGCAGTGGCGGTGGTCGTGGCACAGCTAGTGGACTACTTCATCGTGGTAGGCTGCGACCAGGAGAAGCCAAGTAAGGGTGTGGGACGGGCGCCGCCTCCTGGGCTCCGCCTCCGTCCCCGGCTCTGCCTCCGCCCCGGGCTCCGCCTTCACCCCCGGGCTCTGCCTTCGCCACCCTGGGCTCTGCCTCTGCTTTCCCGAACTCCGCCTCCCTACTCCCCCAGGCTCAGCCTTCACCTCCCAGGGCTCCGCCCCTCTCCGCTTTCGGGCCCCTCCCAGTCCCCACTCTGAGTTCCGCCTTCGTCCCCAGGCTCCGCCCCCGCCTCCACTAGGCTCTGCCTCTGCTACCGCGGACTCCGCCTCCCTCCTCCCCTGTCCCCGCCCCCTGGGTTTCGCCCCCACCCGCCGGCCCCTCCCCCTTCCTCCGCCTCTGTGCTCCTCCTCTGCCCCCAGCAGCCGTCCAGTGGACTAGGTGATGCTGGTCCTGTCATCCTGGCTGGGAGGCGGGGAGGAGAGAGGGTTGGGTTGGGCAGTGGAGGAGCAGCAGGTCCACGGGTGTTGGACATCGCGGAGTGGTCGAGCCTGGCTGGCTGTGGGCGTGTGTGAGGGACCCGCAGGATGGTGGTCGCAGGGCTAGGCCACGGCGTTGCAGCCAGGGGCTGGCGGGCTGGGCGGGTCAGGAGAGCCTGCCCAGGTTCTGCCTAGAGCATATGTGGAGGCTGCTGGTTCCTGGGACCGCGCCCTCGGGTCGCAGGTGTTGGGGGCACACTGTGCAAAGTTCCTAGGGATTATGCCCTGCATGCTGAGGAACAGTGATGCTGGGATCAGGCCTCCCAGAAAGGAAGTGCAGAGAGTCCGGTGCTGCCTCCTGCCTGCCCTGGGGCTCGTGGGGTGGGGGAGCTTGGACATCCAGGTCGAAAGAAAGCAGGGTACTTGGAAAGGCCACAGGATCCGTGCACATTTCTAGGAACATTGTTTGAGGACCTATGTGCAGGCATTCCAGAATGAAATGACTCTTTTTGAGTAAAGGCAGCCACTGCAGGTGGTCTCTCTCACTTAGCTTTCACATGATTTAATTATTCTCTTTATTCCTCAGAGAATTCTTCATAAGGAACAGTTTGGTAGATACACTGCTGTTTATACTTTGATGGACTTGCACAGCCAGGAGTATACAGGGTTCGTGCGGGCTTATTTTCCTATTTGTATTTCTTTGGGTTGCTATGTGTAGATAATCAGGATATAATAACAAGGTTACTGTAGAGCTGGGAAAGCTCTTTTATTTCAGGTTTATTCCAGTTTTACGCTTGCAAGGAATTTAGAAGACTGTGGGCTGTATTTAGAGAATCTTCTTGCTGCTCCAAAATGTCATGTCATTTCATTTTTCAGTCTCTTATAGACATAGTCTTACCCAGACTGCCAGTGTGGACAATCAGCTTTGTTTTTAATCTTATTCAGTTTTCAGTTACGTTGTTCTCCTTACAATTTTATTTAGCATGTTTTTTTGACCCGAATTCTCTCTACAGAGACCTGGTTGTCCTGGGCTTCCCTATGTAGACCAGGCTGGCCTTGAACTTACAGAGATCTGCCTTTCTCTTCCTCCCAAGTGCTGGACCACATGCAGCTTCCCCATAACAATTTTGAAACAATAAAAAACTTGAAGATAGCTCCAAGTATGGTACAGAGTTAATTGCTGTTTTACTTTGGACATTTTGAGAGGAAGCTGCTGATCTTATGCCCTCAGAATGGTTTAGTGTTGATTTTATACAAACAAGAACTTTGTCTTACATAATGACAGTGCAGTTATCAAAACTGGTAATTCACGATGATACAGTATTGCATTTAATTTGGGTCGTGTTGACTATGTTATTACTCACATAATTGTCGAGGAAGTTGGTACATTTAAGTGTTGTATTGTTTTCTTATCTCTTTAGTCTCTTTCAATATGGAATAGTTCCATCATCTTTTTCATGATCCTGTCACTTTTGATGACTGTGGGTCAGTTGGATTTTGTCTTCATTAATTTATTTATTTGTTCATTTTACATCCCACTCACAACCCACTCCCTCCTCTCCTCCCAGTCCCATCCTCATCCCACTCACCCATTTTCCCCAGATAGCCCCTAACCAACCCCCCTGGCACATCAAGTTACATCAGTATTAAGTACCTCCTCTTTCACTGAGTAAGACAAGGCAGCCCTGCTAGGAAAATGGGATCCAGAGGGAGGAACAGAGATAGGAGCCCAAGTCATAGACAGCTCTTGATCTAGTTGTTAGGGGACCCACTTGAGGACAAACAGCCCATCAATTTCATATGTGGAGAGGTCCTAGGACTAGTCCAGGCATGTTCTTTTGTTGGTGGTTCAGTCTCTATGAGGCCCCATGGTTCCAGGTGAGCTGGCTATGTAAGTCTTGTAGTGTACTACCACCCTACCAGCTCCCTAAATCTTTCCTCTAACTCTTCCACAAGACTCTCCAAATTCTGCCTAATGTTTGTTTGGCTCTGCAACTGTTTCCATTATCTGTTGGATGAACCCTCTCAGATGATAGTTATGATAGTCCCCTGTCTATAAGCAGAGCAGAGTATTATTAACAGTGTCAGAAGTTGAGTCTTTTCCATGGGTTAGGTCTCAAGTTGTGCCAATCATTGGTTGACCATTTCTTCAATCTCTGTTCCATCTTTTATTCCTGCATGTCTTGTAAGTGACAAATTTGGGTGGAGGGTTTTGTGAGTTGATTGGTGTCCCCTCCCTCCACTGGCTACAAGATGGGTCCACTTCAGTCTCAATATCCCTGCTGCTGGGCATCTCAGCCAGGCTCACAACCCCATATTTTCCCAGGTACCTCCAGAATTTCAGGTCTTCATCTTATCTCAGAGATGCTGCAACACCAATTTCCCTTCTTTCTTAGCCCTCTCACCCCCATCTGCACTTTTCCCACACCTGATCCATCCCGTTTCTCTCTTCATTCCCTCTCCCACCCACTTCCTCTCTCCCTCCACTTCCCATGTCTTTCCCTCCTTAGTGGGATTCAAGTATCCTCTCTTCTACCCTCCATGTTATTTAGTTTATTTAGGTCTGTGGGTTGTAACATTGTTATCCTGTACTATATGGCTAATATCCCAGGTTAGTTATTTTTATAGACTCTCTCTAAGATCTCTGTGTTCTCATGGATCAATACATAAACTGGGACAAGGCTATCACAAAAGTGTAACACCTTTTGTCCTATCAGGTGGGACATACTTTTCACTTTGATTACTTGTAATCAGTGTTTTCCAGCCTTTTCTGCTACACAGTTAATACCCTGCACCCCCATGAGTACCTTGACATTCTGTGTCTTGGTCCTCTTCAGAATGTTAATGCATTTGCCATACACTTACATCAATGTGGATTCATGATTTGTGTGTCTTCTGTAGTGGACTTGACTGTTACTGTTTGTTTTAGTCTGCTGGAGCTAAGTGACAAATGATTTATAAACAAAGGCTTTACTTTTCATAGTTGTGAACTCTGGAAAGTCTAAAGTTAAATTATGAGGTCTAATTGGGGCCATGATTGTCTACAGTCATGTTCTCACTTTAAACTCAGTGTTTTAAATGGCCACATGATTTTATAGGATCTCTTCAATAAGGTTATGAACCTATTTATAAGGGCTTCACCTCTTAGACATGAGTACCTCCCAAAGATCTCATGCAGTTATGTTACTTTGGGTCTCAGGACTTCAATACAGGAATTTTGGGAGGATATAGATATGCAGATCATTTTGATGTTTAAATTGTTTTGTCATTTGACCAATAAGAGCTTATATATCCGGCTTCTGTGTCTTTTTTTTTCTTTCCATTTTTTTCCCTCCATGCCCCCTCCTTCCTCCTCTCCCAATCCCATTCTCCCTCCTCCTTCTCCACACATGTGCCTCCTCAAGTCCACTGATAGGGAAGGTCCTCCTCTCCCTCCTCCTGATCATTGTCTATCAGGGCTGATCAGGAATAGCTTCACTGTATTCCTGTGTGGTCTGGTAAGGTTGCTTTCCCCTCAGGGGAAGGTGATCAGAGAGCAGGCCAATCAGTTCATGTCAGAGACAGTCCCTGTTCCCATTACAATGGAACCAACTTGGACAATGAACTGCCATGGGCAACATCTGTGCAGGGTTCTAGTTTATCTCTATCAATGGTCCTTGGTTGGAATATCAGTCTCAGAAAAGACCCCTGTGCCCAGATATTTTGGTTCTCTTGCTCTCCTTGTGGAGCACCTGTCCTCTCCATGTCTTATTTCCTACTTCTTTCATGAAGTGCTCTGCACTCTGCCCAAAATTTGGCTACAAGTCTCAGCATCTTCTCTGATACCCTGCAGGGTAGAGCCTTTCAGATTTTCACTGAAGGATTTCCTTTCAGGCTCCTATCATGTTCCCTGTTTACTCCCTCTTCTGATGTCCATCCTCTTTGCCTTTCTGAATGAGGATTCAGCATCTTAGCTAGAGTCCTCCTCCTTCATAAGTTTCTTTAGTTGTACAGATTTTAGTATGTTTATCCTATATTATATATCTACTATCCACTTATGAGTGAGTATATACCATGTGTGTCTTTCTGCTACTGGGATACCTCACTCAGGATGATCTTTTCCAGTCCCCACCATTTGCCTGCAATTTTCATGATTTCCTTATTTTTTTTTTTATTGCTGAATAATATTACATGATTTAGATGTACCAAAATTTTTGTATCCATTCCTCAGTTGAGGGGCATCTGGGTTGTTTCCAACTTCTGACTATTACAAATAAAGCTGTTATAAATATGGTTGGACAAATGTCTTTGTTGTATTCTTGAGCAACTTTTGGATATATGCTTAGGAGTGGTATAGCTGAATCTTGAGAACGGATTATTCATAATTATCTGAGAAAGTGACAGATTGATTTCCAAAGTGATTGTACAAGTTTACATTCCCAGCAGAAGTGGAGCAGGGTTCCTCTTTCTCAACACCCTCAGCATGTATTGTTATTTGAGCTTTAGCTATTCTGATGGCTGTAAGGTGAAATTTCACGATTGTTTTGATTTGCATTTCCCTGATTACTAAGGGCATTGAGTATTTCCTTAAGTGTTTCTCTGTCATTCGTCTATTGAGAATTCTCTGTTTAGCTCTGTGTCCCATTTTTTTTATTGGATTACTTGATTTGTTGCTGTTTAACCTCTTGAGTTTTCTATATATTCTAGATATTAGCCCTTTTGTCAGATATAGGGTTAGTGAACCCTATATTGTTTCCCAATCTGTAGACAGTGTCCTTTGCTTTACAGAAGCTTTTCTGCTTCATCAGGTCCCATTTATTGATTGTTGCTTAGAGCCTGTGTTGTTGGTGTTTTGTTACACCAGCCAAGACACAAGACCTGAGAAAGAGATTTTCCTGGCAAGAAGAACATAAGAGTCCTTTCCAAAGCAATGGTTTTCTTCAACATAGCAAGCACCGGGATTTAACTTAGGGCATATGGATATGTTCAAATGTGGGTTCTCTATTCAGAGCCATGCTAAATTAAGTCCTATTCTGAATGTGATCAAAATGTAAAATCAGAGCTCAAAAGGCACTCTTTGCTCAAAGTCAGATGGAAATATGTGTAAAATTTTTAAAATGGACAGAAATGCCCCTGAGATTATGACCACAAGTTCTTAACTGAAAATGAAGTAAATGAGGCCATGAAACTAGATTGCTCAGGAGGCAATGCCATCTGGTAATCATGATGTCTGATCTATGAGGGGATAATTCAATGCTATATTTATCACTTACACAAATGACAGAGAGCACAAATTCAGAAAATTTCTAGCATCCCTGTGTACACTATTCCTCAGGAAAAAATCTATAACTTGAAATATAGTTTACATTTTCAAATCATTTTGATACATGATATTTCTACATAACCATGGCTGTTTTAGAACTGTCTGTGGAGCTGGGCATGGTGGCACACACCTGTAATCCCAGCACTCAACCAGGAAGAGGCAGACAGATTCATGTGATTATGAGGATGGCTGGGTCTACAAAGTGAGTCCAGAACAGCCAAAGCAACACAAGAAAATTGTGTCTCAAAAACAAACAAATAGAGAACACACTCTGTGGAACAATCTGGCCTCAGTCTCAGAGATCAGCCTGCCACTGAATCCTAGGTTTAGGATGACAGGGATGCACTTCTGAGCCAAGCTATGATTTTTAAGTGGTTTATCCTTGAATCAATAAATTAAAGGATAAAATAAGACATACAGAGGAAATATTTTCCTTTTAATGAACAACAATAAGTCTTCAAATTCTACAAATAATTTCTGTCATCTATAAGTGGCTGAATTGCTTTGTTAATTTCATCATTTATAACTGGATATTAAACATATAATATAGGATAATCATACTAAAATCTGTACAGCTAAAGAAGCTAATCAAGAAGGAGGACCCTGGGTAAGATGCTCAATCTTCATTCAGAAAGGCAAAGGGGATGGACATCAGAAGACAGAGAAAGCAGGGAGCTGTACAGGAACCTACCACAGAGGGCCTCTGAAAGACTATCCAGCAGGGTATCAAAACATATGCTGAGACTCATAACTAACCTTTGGGCAGAGTACAGGTAATCTAATGAAAGAAGGGGGAGATAGAAAGACCTGGAGAGGACAGGCGCTCCACAAGGAGAGAAATAGAATGAAAAAATCTGGGCACAGGGATTTTTGGAGATTCATAATCTAAACAAGGACCACAAATGGAGATAATGTAGTACCTGAAGGATTTAGCCCATTGCAGCTTAGTGTCCAAGAGGGTACCCTAGTAATGGGAACAAGGACTGTCTCTGACATGAACTCAGGGCCTGGCTCTTTGATCAGATGGAAGGAGAGAAGAACCTCCCATATCAGTGGACTGGGGGAGGGGCATAGGAGAAGAGGGAGTGTAGGATTGGAAGGAGATGAGGAGGGGTCTATAGCAGGGATACAAAGTGAATAAACTGTAATGAATAAAAATAAAAATAAATTAAAAAATGCTGGAATGTGTTTGTGTATGCATACATGTTATTGTGTATATGTACTAGTGAGAGTACAACTTATTGCTATTTATTATCTACATCCCATATATAAGTTCTTCACATGGAACACAAAGAGTCTTTTGGCCCGTGACTACACTGGCCCTTATTTAGCGTGAAAATATATTTGCGTATCTGCTAGTGTGTGAATTTGCATACACAGCAGCCCAACTATAGAAACATTAGAAAAATCTCTAGCAGTGATATAGACTACTCAGGGATTGAGCACAAATCATCAGGCTTAGCAATAACTAAATTTACCCACTGGGACAATTCTTTGACCTTCACTTGCAGTTTTGAGAAATTCTTAAGAATAAGTCTTTACTCCTAAGAAAGAACTAACACATTCCAAAACAAGACAGGAGTGTATAATTTTTCATTTGCAAGTAGCATTTATGATTCAAATAATTTCATTTTTTCCATCCTCAGATGACAATATATTCATAATCAGAATAGAAGACAATATTGTATTGATGTAATTTTTCAAGTAAGTTTTATGAGTCTCAGTGAGCTTAGTGGGGAGTGTTTGTGGTATGCAAAAGAGACCACATACCTTGAAGATCATAGAACCATGACGAAAATAGATCCCACACTCTTCGTATATCTGTCATAGCCTAAGAATGAACAGTCCATCACACACATAACATGTCTTTTTGAAATAAATCTTGTTGCTGTTACATTAACTTTCACTTCTAGATAAATCTCTAAGAAGGCAATACTTCAAGATGATGTGCCATATAGTAAATATGGGAACATGTAGAAGCATGAATCTTCAAGCAATATATACATACATACGTACACACATACTATTAAGCATCAATTAATTATTTATATCCAAGCAAGGCTTAAAAACAAACATCTTAAATGAATTTGTGAAAACATAAAAAAGTACAAGTTCTCATAGACCCTTTCTTGAAAACTATGATCTCACACTGTCTGATATAAATGAGCAATGCGCCACATAGAGGATGTGGATTCCATTCTATGCATTGCAGCAGAAAAATACCTATAACCAAGTGGAAATGCATTAGAACATGAACAGCCACCACAGAAGGAATATCAGAACAACCTAATAAACTTCTGTGAATGGATTTGCTACACGCACAGCAAATTTAATACCTACTCCAATGTTTCAAAATTCAGACCACAACCACAATTGATGATCTCCTCCATGATAATGAAGTGAACATGGTAAATAATTACTTCTTCTGAGGCTCTGATAAAAACAGATTCAAAATAGTTTCTTTTCTTGGAAATGAATACATTTATTATGTCCAAAGTAATAAACACTTTTGCATAAATAAGATTGCTCTCTTCTACGAATGCTTTTCTACTTCCTGACATCAAGATGATATATTAATATTTAAGATATTTACAGTACTGGATACATGGTTTTGCAGTTAAGACAAGTTCATTCCCAGGACCTAGGTCAGGTTTTTGACAACTTTCTATAATTTTTGTTATGAGAAAATCAGTGGGTCTGGTCTATATGGAAAGTAAAGTGGACAGGCACATGAACAGACAAAGACAAACTGTTATCACGTAAGAGAAATTAGAACAAATTCTTAAATATACTCATGTTTTACTTGTATAAGCATTCATTACTGAACTCAGGTGTTGAGGGAAGTACAGGCTTATCTACAAATGTCTTCATCATGAATTCCTTCATGTAACAGAAATCAAACATGTAGGTTTGAAATCAGAGAAATGAATCTTTTTCAGTTGGTGGTATCATTTTGGGAATGTTTAAAAAAATGTATCCCTGCTGGAGAAAGTATGTTACTTGGGGTGGGCTTGATAGTTTTCAGCTGCATACCATCTGTAGTTCCCACTCTCTGTTTCATGCTGCAGGTGGAGGTTGTGAGCTCCAAGCTTCCTACTTTATCTGCCATGTATGACATTTGTTTTGCCCAATTTAAATCGATCCCATATCCTCTCCCATATCATAAGGCAAAGTAAACACATTTGGAAGTTGCCATAGACATTGTGTTTGGTCACAGAAAATGCACTAATATGCACACATAAATTTTACAACTGGATGATTTATTTCATGTAATTGAAGTGAATTGTGAAATAAAAATGGATTATCTTACTGTTTCAATCTATATGCCTTTGGTCCATGAGATTTCAATTGGAAACAAAATAAGGATGGATGTCACAAACACATGCATACATCATTGACACTTCTTAGAATTTTCCTCCAAACTAATCTAGTGTAATTGAATGCAAGTTGGTGGGTCAAAGACCTTTACAAATCTTTTATTCTAATAGATGTTCTACAGAATGAGTTCTTTTAGGTTCTCAAAGGCTACTGTGATATGCAAAGGCTTTAAGATGTAGCCCACAGAGTAAAGCTTTTACTCTTATATAATGGTAGCATGAAGCAGAAAACCTTATCATACTGACTATATTCATGGCTTTTCTCTGCAGCATGACTTTTTCTCATGATTTCAAGGAAAACCCTATGAAAAGGATTTACCACATTGCTTATTCAGAGGGTTTCCCTGCAGTGTGTTTTCTTTTATATATTTGGAGATAACTGTATTAAGAAGAGGCTTTATCACATTGAAGACATGTATAAGGTTTCTCTCTACTATCTGATCGTTTGTATACTTGAAGATGACTTTGATATGCAAAACATGTAAAAGCAAATTGTATGTGGGAACATGCAAAAGCAATTTGTCCTAAGTATTTCCTTTTAGTTACCAGCATTCATTGATATATAGGGTGAACATAAGTTCAAGTTCATAGTCCCTAGGAAAGCTGTAGACTTCTCAATAGCTGACCGGCATTAATTACTTAACTTTTGTTGCCCAAAATGACTGTTCCATACCATGATTTCTGGTCCCCTAACATAATGACTGACCCAAACCACAAATTCTCTTTATTAAAACACAATACCTTTTCCTAACCACAAAAGAACAAATGGATATGATTGTTTTGACTGTTAAACCTACATTTTGCATCAGGTGACTTCCTCTAAGACATAAACAAATCCCATATCCCTAAACCATGACTAATGGAAATAATTCAGTTGTAAAATGCTAAAGATGTTTATGATTTTCAAGCTCAGAACCTCTGTAACCTTCTGGCTCATTGGATGGGTAGGCATCACAGTTAAACATTATGTGTCCTTCATCAAACTGGATGACAATATTTTTTTATCGGTATTGATCTGTTTGAGTTATAATGGATTCAGTGGACAGAAGAACACAAAAGCCTTACCATATTCATTATATTCTCAGATTTTTCTCTCCATTTTGAAACGTTTATGATGATGTAGAATATAGATATGTGCAAAGGTCTCCCATTTTAATACATTCAAAATTTTCTCTCTGTATGAATTCTTTCCTGATGACGAAGATTATACAAATGTGGAGTAGCTTCACCATGTAAATACACTCATAGTCTTTTGTTCCAGTATGAATTCTTTCATGACATTGAAGATAATTGTGAAGAGCAAATTTTTATTAGGAGATGACTGTTTTGTGAAAAGGCTTTACCACATAGATTACATTATTAAGGTTTCTCTCAAGGGTGAGGTCTTTCATATATTAGGAGATGACTGTTACATGCAAAGGCTTTCACACATTGATTACATCCATAAGAGTTCTCTCCAGTGTGAGCTCTTTTTTGTATTAGGAGACTACTGTTACATGCAATGGCTTTATCACCTTAGTTACATTCATAAGGCTTTTCTCCAGTGTGCTTTCTTTATGTCATAGGAGATTACTATTATGTCAAAATGCTTTATCACATTGGTTGCATTCATAAAGTTTCTATCCAGTGTGCTTCTTCTATGTACATGGAGATTATTATGGCATGCAAACTTTTTCACTCATTGGTTATATTCATAGGGTTTCACTCCAATAAGTGTTCTTGTTCAAGATAAGTCTTACATGAAAAGACTTCATGACATCAGTTATATTCATAAGGATTTTCTGCAACATGAATTTTTATGTCTTCAGAGAACACTGTTATCTGCAAAGGCTTTACCACATTGGTTACATTCATAAGGTTTCTCTCCATTGTGAGTTCTTTTATGTACTAGAAGACTACTGTTACGTGCAAAGGCTTTACCACATTGGTTACATTCATAAGGTTTCTTTCCACTGTGAGATCTTCTATGTAGCAGGAGATGACTGTTACATGCAAAGGCTTTATCACATTCATTACACTCAAAGTTTCTCTCCAGTGTGAGTTGTTTTATGTATTAGGAGATGACTGTTACGTAGAAAGGCTTTACCACATCGGTTACATTCATGATGTTTCTCTCCTCTATGTATCCTTTTATGTCTTAGGAGATGACTTTTATGTGCAAAGGCATTCCTATATAGGCTACATTCATAGTGATCTGCACCAGTATGCATACTTTTACATGTGTGGGGACTACTGTGATGTGCAAAGACTTCATATTGAGTATCTTCAGGGAGTTTGTCTGCACAATGATTGTTTTCATACCTGCAAAGATAATTGGCACATATGACACTTTTTCCACATTCATTACACTAATGGATGTTTTTGACACATGACTTAATTTTGCAATTTGAATTAAAGGTAAAGAAGAATTACATTTTGAGTTTTCATCATTATTTTTATATTTATGATGTTCTTCTCTACGGGTTGTTTTGCATATTTGAAAATACCTGTGATGGTAAAAATATTTTTTTACCTGGCACACATTTATCATATACTTTCTTCTATAGGATGTTTTACCACATATTTATAGAAAACTAGAATACCTCAGAGCTTTAACACACTAACTGGATTAATAACTTTCCCTATACTGTGCGCCAAACTAAATATGTAAAGATAATTGTTAGAAAAAGAATAATTTGTATATTCCTAAAACTTATATTTTTTGCAGTGTGATTTTGTGAGAATTCCTAATGAAGGTGAATAGCCAGGTAAATGATGTTAGTGTATATTCTGTGAAAATGTGCCAGTACAGGTGAATGCTGATTGATGAGCCAGCAACCAGCTAAGTACTGACGAAATCATATTATTGTTGGTTCTATGGCTGATCACCTGTCATATATTTTGTAAACATTTGTCCTTCCTTACTTATCTATTGGAAATTATAAAGAGCTAACAAGTGATAGCACTGCACAAAATGGAGGACAGAACTTCTGAGTGAGAGAGGGTTGCTGGGAAGAAAGCAAATGATAGGCTACTCACCAGCATGACAGTGAGGTTAACAGATGGACATGACCATGAACAAAGAAGTAGAGCTGGCCATGCATCCGGACACTGTGCTAGGTTTGTGTTAGGGAAAAAAAGGGTTCAGAATCTGCCCAGTTAAATATTAAAAAGGCTCTGTGTCATTATTTGTACTGCTGGCAGCTCTAAATAGCCCATATAAAGTATAATAGGTATCAATTTTTAAACATCCACTCAAAATGGGGACTACTATACCTTTTAGTTGTTCTGGGTGGTACATTGTTTCTTTCAATATACATATGTTATAATGACTTGTATACATTGTGATACATGATTATATCACTATTAAAGAATAATAATAAATAACATGATTTCATGATGCATTCACACATATCTGAGTTGTAGGAGACTAAACAAATTTCACTTTTACCTCATAGCACTAATGAGTAAACAATTTAAACATTGATCTTGTGTAAGTATGATTTCCTTGCATTCTTTCTTAGAGGAGTGCCTTGCAAGCACACATCAAATACCTAACATGGAGGTACATGGTTTAGTAACAAGTTAGACATCATCAATTAATACACTTAAAACAGTTCATTTACACTCTCCCTTCTCTTTCAAACTTCCAGAACATATTAAAATTTTCTCAGAACGATATTCATTCATAAAAATTACCTTGCATGTCTTCTAGAATTTTGAAAATGCTCTTCTATATTATGACTTTCCCAATTGTAGCCTAAAATACAATAACACAATATGTATGATTCATTATCAGAAATAAGACAAAATTTAAGTCGTGCTCTATGGTCAATGAAAGAACCATTCACCTCATTCTTGCTCATCCTCAAGAGAAATTGCAGAAGCACTTCAATAATGAATAAAGAGTTTTCCGCATATTTTAAAAGGCAAAAAAAATTCACTGTCCTACCTATAGCAGTGAGGTTCCTGTAGGTCTCCAACATTACATCTTTGTAGAGATTCCTCTGGGATGGATCAGGCAAAGCCCACTCTTCTCGGGCACATCATTGTAGGTCAATGCTGTCTAAAATATACACACACATGTACAACAGAAAGCATGATATTTAGAATACTGGAAATGTATCCTTCATTTAAAATATTTTTAGGGGGAGCCAAGATGGCAGCGCCGGGAGAACAGTGCGTCTGAGAAGCAGGACAGCACTCTCCGTGCAGAGACCAGGAGACTGAACTCAGGGCCCTGAAACTACATTGATCGTGTTTCCCAGGTGAGGGGAGGCTCCCACAGCGTGGGAATCAGTCGGGTCCTCTCACGGCTACCCAGCCAGAACCCGGAAGAAATCCGAGGTAACACAGGCTTTGGGTATCCAGGCTGGAGCCGCAAGCAGGCGTGTCCCAGTCACTTTCCCAGACTGATCTGTGGGCACAAGGGTACATGAGACTGGGAGTCCCAGTCGTGGGGGAACCCCTCGGGGAAGCAGGGTTGCGGGTCTGATCGCAGGTCACCCAGTCTTTCCCCGGAAGGTCTCTGCTGCCATCACAGTCGAGCTCCTGCTGTGCACGAAGAGCTTGCGCTCAGCTCAGCAGTACAGACAATCTGCGTGCCCCAGTACAACAGGGACTGGGAACCCCTGTCCGGAGAGGACCCCACAGAGAAGGAAGAAACCATGCTGCTGGGGTCACCTAGGGAAAGTCTAGCAGACTGCAAATTGCAAACAGGTGAGTACAGACACCCATCACAGATCTGGGCCCAAACAGGGAACACAGAGTGATTGGAAACTCAGCTCCCGCAGACTAGCAGGTGGGCGCACGCTCCACCAGCTCAGAGGCCTGCTTCATAGCAACTACTCCTTACAGACAGAACTGAGTGCCCCAAGACACCGGAGCAGTACTCACCCGCCACAGATTATCTCTTGGGTTCTGGGGCACAGAGCCCCAACCTCAGACCTACAAAAGACCGGGAACCCTGAGATCAACCCCCAGATACTGCTCCAAGGGGCAACCAGTTATCCCTAACAAAAGCGACCAAACCACGGGACACACAGGTTACAGCAGCTGATCACTAGCAAGAAAATCCAGAAGGAGGGCAGCTGTCTCCAGTACTTCTCCCGTTGAGAGGAAAGCCCTCTTGACTAATCAGGACCACAGTTACCACCCAGGTCTCTATGTCTGAGGTAAGCTGTAGCAACTCCTGAAAAACACCAGACATCCAGGGACTATACCCAAACAGCTGAGAAGGCTTCCTTCAGGAAAAAGCATTTTCCTGCCAAAGGGATTCTCTCCACTACAACAGTCCAGGAACAACCAGAAACTAAACTCAAACAACTAAGATAGCCCAATGGGTAGAGGACAGTGTAAAAGTTCAACCAACAAAAGCCAGAGCATTATGGCATCTCCAGAAGCCAGTTATCCAGGGGCAAATAGCCCTAGACACCCCAGCATAAATGAAATTCAAGGAGACGACCTAACATCTATGCTCAAGAAGATGATAACAGAGGAACCAAATAAAATATGAAAAGAAATAGAAGCTGCAGTCAAACGGTATGTGGCCTTTAAAGAGGAAATGCTTAAATCACTGAATGAAATAAAAGAAACAGTGGATTGTTCAAACAAACAGCTCAAGGAATTGACAGAAAAACATGAAAATACACTCAGACAGGGGAAGGAAACCAACAAAATAGCTCAAGACCTGAAGATAGAATTGGAAAAATTAAAAAAAAAAAACACACAAATGGAAGAAATTGTGGAGAGAAAGAACTTAGGGAAGAAAGCAGGAACTACAGAGGTTAGCATAACCAATAGGCTATAAGAAATGGAAGAAAGAATCTCAGGTGTGGAAGATACAATGGAAGAAATAGATGTATCTGTCAAAGAAAATGTTAAATCTAAAAAATTCCTCACACAGACCATCCAAGAAATTCAAGACAACATAAAAAGACAAAACCTAAGAATAATAGGAATAGAGGAAAAAGAAGATTCCCTGCACCAAGGCCCAGAAAATATTTTCAACAAAATCATTGAAGAGAATTTCCCCAACTTAAAGGAGAGGCCAATAAGAATACAAGAGGCCTATAGAACACCCAATGAATTAGACCAGAAAAGAAAATCCTCCCGCCTCATAATAATTAAAACTGTAAGTATACAGAACAAAGAAAAAATACTAAAAGCTGCAAGAGAAAAAGGCCAAGTAACATATAATGGCAAACCCATTAGAATCACACCTGACTTTTCGACAGAGACTAGGGCCTGGACAGATATCATGCAGACCCTAAGAGAACACAGATGTCAGCCCAGGCAACTATACCCTGCAAAACTCTCAGTCCTCATAGACGGAGAAAACAAGATATTCAATGACAAAAACAAATTTCAACAATACCTACAAACAAATCCAGCATTACAGAAGACACTGGAAGGGAAAATACAACCCAAGAAAGCTAGCTACATTCAAGAAAACACAGGAAATAAATAACCCCACTACAGTAAAACAAAAGCAACCAAGCACACAACCGTATGACCACAGCCAACATCAAGTTCAAAGGATCTAACAGCCACTGGTCATTACTCTCTCACTCAATATCAATGGACTTAATTCTCCAATAAAAAGACACAGACTAACAGAATGGATGCGTAAAAAAAACCCAGCAATCTGCTGTATACAAGAAACACACCTATGTCACAAAGATAGACATTACCTGAGGGTAAAGGGATGGAAGATGGCTTTTCAAGCAAATAGACGCAAGAAGCAAGCAGGAGTAGCCATTCTAATATCTGATAAAATAGTCTTTCAACCAAAATTAATCAAAAGAGATGGGGAAGGACACTTCATACTCATCAAGGGAAAATTCCAAGAAGACAACACAATCCTGAACATCTATGCCCCAAATACAAGGGCACCCAATTTGTGAAAGAAACATTGATAAAACTTAAACCACATATAGATCCACACACACTAATAGTGGGAGACTTCAACACCCCACTCTCAACAAAGGACAGGTCAACAAAACAGAAATTAAACAAAGAAACAATATCTCTAACAGAGGTCATGAATCAAATGGACCTAACAGACATTTACAGAACCTTACACCCAAACACAAAAGAATTTACCTTCTTCTCAGCACCTCATGGAACCTTCTCCAAAATAGACCACATAGTTGGTCACAAAGCAAGCCTCAACAAATACAGGAAGATTGAAATAATCCCTTGTATCCTCTCTGATCACCATGGAATAAAGCTGGACCTCAGTAACAACAGAAATAGCAAAAAGCCTACACATACATGGAAACTGAACAACTTGCTACTAAAAGACAGCTGGGTCAGGGAAGAAATAAAGAAAGAAATTAAAATCTTCCTAGAACTCAATGAAAATGAAGACACAACATACCCAAACTTGTGGGACACAATGAAAGCAGTGCTAAGAGGAAAGTTCATAGCACTAAATGCCTTCAAGAAGAAATCTGAGACAGCGCATTCAAGCAACTTAATGGCTCACTTAAAAACCCTAGAAAAAGAAGAAGCAGATACACCAACAAGGAGCAGACGGCTGGAAATAATCAAACTCAGGGCTGAAATCAATCAATTAGAAACAAATAAAACAATTCAAAGAATCAATGAAACCAAGAGCTGGTTCTTTGAGAAAATCAACAAGATAGACAAACCCTTAGCCAAGCTAATTAAAAGTCAGCGAGACACCATCCAAATCAACAAAATCAGAAATGAAAAGGGGGACATAACTACAGACACTGAGGAAATCCAAGCAATCATTAGGACTTACTTCAAAAGTCTATACGGAACAAAATTTGAAAATTTAAATGAAATGGACAATTTTCTTGATCGATTCCACTTACCAAAGCTAAATCAGGACCAGGTAAATCAATTAAATAGTCCTATATCCCCCAAGGAAATAGAAGCAGTTATCAAAAGTCTCCCATCCAAAAAAAGCCCAAGACCTGATGGTTTCAGTGCAGAATTCTACCAGACATTCAAAAAAGAGCTACCTCCAATTCTCTTCAAACTATTCCACAAAATCGAAACAGAAACAGTACCAAACTCATTCTATGAAGCCACAGTCACCTTGGTACCTAAACCTCACAAAGACCCAACCAAAAAAGAGAACTTCAGGCCAATCTCCCTTATGAACATTGATGCAAAAATACTCAACAAAATACTCGCAAACCGAATAAAAGAACACATCAAAGATATCATCCACCATGACCAAGTAGGCTTCATCCCAGGTATGCAGGGGTGGTTCATTATATGGAAATCCATCAATGTGATCCTCCATATTAACAAATTGAAAGAAAAAAAACCACATGAAAATCTCCCTAGATGCTGAAAAAGCCTTTGACAAAATCCAACATCCATTCATGTTTAAAGTACTGAAGAAATCATGGATACAATGCACATATTTAAACATAGTAAAGGCAATATACAGCAAACCTATAGCCAACATCAAACTGAACGGAGAGAAACTTAAAGCAATCCCACTGAAATCAGGGACAAGACAAGGCTGCCCACTCTCTCCATATCTCTTCAACATAGTTCTGGAAGTCCTTGCTAGAGCAATAAGACAGTTGAAGGGGATCAAGGGGATGCAAATTGGACAGGAAGAAGTCAAATTATCACTATTTGCAGATGATATGATAGTATACATGAGTGACCCCAAAAACTCTACCAGGGAACTCCTACAGCTGATAAAAACTTTCAGCAAAGTGTCTGGATACAAAATTAACTCAAAAAATCAGTAGCCCTCCTGTATACAAAAGACAAAAGGGCTGAGAAAGAAATTAGAGAAACAACACCCTTCACAATAGCCACAAAGGACATAAGGTACCTTGGTATAACCCTAACCAAGGAAGTCAAAGACTTGTATGAAAAAAATTTCAAGTCTCTGAAGAAAGAATTAGAAGAAGATATCAGAAGATGAAACTATCTCCCATGCTCATGGCTTGGCAGGATTAAAATAGTAAAAATGGCCATTTTACCAAAAGCTATCTACAGATGCAGAAATTGTGGTACATCTATACAATAGAGTATTACTCTGCAATGAAAAATAAGGAAATCATGAAATTTGCAGGCAAATGGTGGGACCTGCAAAGGATCATCCTGAGTGGGTTGTCCCAGAAGCAAAAAGACACACAAGGTATATACTCACTCATATAGACATACAACATAGGAGAAACCCACTAAAATCTGTGCATCTAAAGAAACTAAGCAAGACAGAGGACCCTGACTAAAGCGCTCAATCCCCATCCTGAAAGGCAAAGAGGATGGACATCAGAAACAGAAGAAAACAGGAAACAAACTAGGAACCTGCCACAGAGGGTCTCTGAAAGCGTCTACCCTGCAGACTATCAAAGCAGATGCTGAGCCTGATGGGCAACTGTTGGGCAGAGTGAATGGAATTTTATGTAAGAAGTGGGAAATAGTAAGAGCTGGAGATGACAGGAACCCCACAAAGAGAGCAACAGAATAAGAAAATTTGAACACAGGGACTCATACTCCAACCAAGAACTATTCATGGAGATAACCTAGAACCCCTGCACAGATGTAGCCCATGGCAGTTCAGTGTCCAAGGGGGTTACATAGTAATAGGAAGAGGGACTGCCTCTGACATAATCTGATTGGCCTGCTCTTTGATCTGAACATTATTTACCAAGACCACAGTGACTTTGGAACTGATGAGGGTATCTCCAGGTGTTAGAAAGAGTTGGGTTCTCAGAATCTGAAGGAAACCCTCCTCAAACCCTCCTCCCTGAGGTGGGGAGCAGCCTTACCAGGCCACAGAAAATGACAATGCAGCCACTTTTGATGAGAAATGATAGACTAAGATCAGAAAGGAGAAGAGAACCTCCCCTATCAGTGGACTTGGGGAGGGGCATGCCTGCAGAAAGCGGAGGGAGGGTGGGATCGGGAGGGGAGGAGGGAGGGGCTAATGGGGTGATACAAAATGAATAAAGTGTAATTAATAAAAAATTAAAAAAAACAAATTATCTTCTAGATATAACTGATTGTTTTTCAAAGAAAATACCCATGCTCTAGACCTCTATCTGTAAATGGAGGTCACCAGAAAGGTGGGCTATGGGGTTATAGCTCATGTGCCCCCAGTGATTGAAGATAAACACAGTTCTACTGAATCCCATAAACAAAACAATGTGAAATAGTAATTTTAAGTCTCGTTCTTGCCACATGTATTCCAGCACAAGATATGAAATCTGTCCTATGTAACTGCATAACACTATGTACACTTGAGATATCTCTGCAGCTCAGAAACTCCTTTTAATCCTGGAATTCTGTTCTTAGGTCACATCATCGTGGCTGCTGTGAGTGGAAACATAAAAGGATGCTAATCAAATACTGCTGAAGACTGATCTACATTTCTTCCTTGACACCATTTTGAAGCCTATTTGTAAACTTGTAACATTCATCACAAAACAACTGAATTAGGAAACAATGTTTAAAGCTTCTTGAAATCTGACTTTCATTTTTTCCAAGCTGTCTTCCTACTGCACACACAGTAGACAGCTCATTGTATGTCTCAAATGAGTAATTTTTAAGACTCTGATGTGCACAGCCTTGAACTTCAGAATTTAGGAATTTTAACCAAGAGGAAAGCAAAGTCATGCATCTGGGGAACAAGAGACTAGGAAAAATGTGACTTGAGCCAACAACACTTGTCTCAGAAATATTTTTCCAAAACAATGAAGATGCAGCTATTCTAGAGTTAATATCCACCATCAGGGAGAATGTATGCCACACACAATTAAATGGTTAATTAAAAAAGTTTTCTTTAATAATAGCATGTATCTAGCTCTAGTTAAGGCTATAAGACAACCTAAAACTGATTTTGTACTCCATACATGCAGTCTTCCTTAAGTCTCTTTTAGGCTCCAGTTTATATATTAAACAATTTCAATATGGACCAGAGAGTTCAAGTCTAGCCACTGAGCCAGTTGGGAGATTTACATAGCAAAGATATTCCTAGAATGATTTATGTACTCCACTCCCCTAATACAGTAGGTCATTATTCAGTGACAGGGTATAAGTGAGATGTCTCAGAGGTTTCAAATATTAGGAAAAGTAGAAGGTAGAAAACGTAGAAGCTAGGGTGGGAAGGTTTTGCACAAACTATATCTTATCCTAATTAAGCTTCTTAAGGAGCATAGCATATTGTACACTCCTTGGGGAGAAATGGAAGGAAACAGGAGACATCTATGAAGTGATCAGACAATCTCATACAATGGTATAAAACCATGAAAAGTCTAATAAACAACACTGCACAAGGGTAACACAGGATCTCAAGAACATTATTTACCAAGAACACAGTGACTTTGGAACTGATGAGGGTATCTCCAGGTGTTAGAAAGAGTTGGGTTCTCAGAATCTGAAGGAAACACTCCTCAAATGCCCTGAACCTGCAGCTCACCCTATTCCTGGTTTTAGAATAGGAACAGTGCTTTATTTTAAATACCTCATAATCTTGGGCAAATCTCCCAAAGACTAGGCCACAGGTTGATCTGGTTCTGCCAAGCATATCTGAGGAGTACGAGAAGAAGTTAGGTCACTCTCCATACACGAGGCTCTTGGGGAAAGCTTTGTTTGATCAGGGCAGTGTTTTCCCTGTTCAATTGGTTTTCACCAGATGTCTTCCCCATGTGACAGAGCTATGCTTTTCTCAAGAAAACTGTAACTTTATGGCACAACAGTCTTTAATGCTGGCTGTCAGTCTGTAATGGCAATTAAGCAGCTTGTTAGATGCCTGTTCTTTGACATGGACATGGGCCAGTGCTTCATATGAATCAGGGCTGTCTCCCTGGTTATGGCTGTAGACAAATTTGTTGACTATCATCTTATGCAAACATGTATTTCCTAGCATCCTTATCTCAAGCATGCCTGGTTGGCATGCTACTTATCTATGTAGCCCTTAGCTAAATTGAACTTGGTGTGACTTCCTGTCACCTAAGTATTGGTAAATCCTTTACATGAACAATTCTAGGTGTTTACACCACAGCTTTATAATGAAGTGCTACTCAACACATATGTTATTTACAACCTCCACAAAATTAATTCCAAAGGAATCTTATACCTGAATGTTAAATGCCAAGGTCAGTACTTGGAAAAGATACTAGAAACTAGGCCTCTCTGAGTTTGCATCCTACCAAGGACATTTCTGTGTTCAAGCCCCTGTTGCAAATACTTTGTAAACATGCAAGCCCATAGTGTGTAAGGAGGCAGCCTCCAGTGCCCCAGCCCTCTCCAAGCAACTCTTCCACTTTACTAGCAATATTAAATTAACTTCACATTCCAAACCTTTCAGCGCCATCTCCCACTGAACCCCTTGAAACATTTTCCTAATTATCAGTTAACTGGTAAAACTTGCTGCTACCTTAACCAATGTGCCTGAATTGTAAAAATATATCACTTACAAAGCCCTGCCTTATTACAGACAGAGCACTCATGTCTTTGTTTCTGTTTCTTTATCACCTTGAGCTCCAGACCACGTGTCAAGGGATATAAATGAAGGGCCTTGGAATCCAGACCAAATGTCTTGGAAAACAGTTAAAGGCCTTGAGCCCAGTGGATCAACACAGCCTCCAACAGAAACTCCCTTGCCTAACCCACAATGTTAAAATTTGATTGGATGTCCCCAGGACTCACCAAGGGGCCCTCGCCGTGTGGATTTAACTCTTTAAATATACAATAAAGCTTACTCTGGGTCACCTTTCAGATCCTGAACTGGCTGCCTCCCTGAGCTCAGAAAATAAAGCTTTCATTTTAACCTTCTGTTCTGGAAATGAGTTTTCTTTGCTCCCAACCAAAGGCTAACATAGCCAAGATATTCAGATGCTCTGCTCTGTTCAGAGCTAGGAAAAGGGACATCTCCCATGGCTGATTCTGGCTGCTGGTTCCCACCCAGCCCCATGAAAGACCCTACACAGAAGCTCTTGTCATTCAGCCTCCTGCTCCACCAGGTTGGGGGCACTGACCAAAAACTCACCAAACTTGTCTGAAATCGCCTCACAGCACACAGCAGCTGCACTCATACCAGAGCACACCAACCATTCAATCCAGCTCAGCTATAGAGGGAACATGCACCATGTCGCCAAGAAGAACCGGCCTCTTCCTCAAATGGAGGGATGGAAGATTCTGATTGGCCAGTGAGTCTTGAGTGACATGAGCACCTCCCTTAGGTTTACACTGTAATGAAGGGACAAGGCTTAGTTATCTATGGCTCAGGCTTCGGTTTCAGTACCAAATCTTCTTCAGATATGCAGAGATTTGCATTTCATCATTTGTGCCTGTCCTCCCCTAGCCTACCCTCTGTCTTCCACACTCACAATGCAATTTCCCTCTTCCTGCTGGAATCAAGGTGGACATTGCACAACTGTTATTCAACCTGTAGCAGAGCGAACAGCCTGTCCCACAGGAGGAAGGGTGCCAAGAGTATTAAAAATTATAGAGAGATTTTAGAAAATGGAAGGAGATTTTATGTTCTGTGAATTCACGCTGGGGTCAGGTAAACTGCAGCCACTTTTCTCCTGGAAGATCAGAGAAAACCCAGGAGAAAAAAAAAGCAGGAAAAACATGACACATTGGAGTACTATCGTCAGGTAAAAATTTCTCCTCAATTGGAAGATGTAGAAGACAGAAAGTTATACTAGTGAAGGCTCTACCCATGAAAAGAACTGACAGAATAAATTTCTCTGTGTATGTATACAGCTAATACATATATGTATACACACACACATACAGACACAGAGATATATATTATGATTTGGTATTTTGAGACAGGGCTTCTCCTTTTAGCCTTTGCTGTCTTGGACTAGATCTGTAGACCAGGCTGACCTTAAACTCACAGAGACTGGCCTGCTTCTTTCTGCCAGAGGACTGGGGTTTAAGGCCTGTGCCACCAAATCCATCTCAGATTTTCTGTTTTGTTTACGCCTGTTATTGTCAACCAGCCTGAACTCACAAAGAACAGCCTGTGTCTGCCTTTCATGTGCCTAGATTAAAGGCTTATGCAAGCATGACTGGCAAGACCTTAGGCTTTAAGGATTTGTTTAAGGGAGGGTTTCTTATATAACTAAATTTTTATAAGATTTTTGAGTGGGTGGATGAGGGGACCTCTAAATATTATTGTCTGTGCACAGACATGAAATCAGACATTGCTGCCATCCTCACAAAACCTTCTTATATCAGAGCTTTTAATCTTATTCTTAAGAAATTTTATTTTATTTTTTTGAAAAACATCTCACCAGGCAGTGAGTTCTGTGCTAAGCATCAATTGCACTGTGGGTCCGGTCCTCTGAGGGCAAGGAATCATATGAAAGAAGAGAGAGTTAGTATTACATGGAGAGGACAGGAGTGCCACAAGGACCAATTAATTATATATGGGAACAGGGGTCCTTTATGAGACTATATCTCCAACCAAGGACCATGTATGGATATAACCTAGAATCCCTGCTAAGTTGGAGCCCATGGTAGCTTGGTATCTAAGTGTGTACCCTGGTAAGGAGAACAGGGTTTATTTCTGACATGAACTCAATGGCTGGCTCTTTGACCTCCCTCTTCTGTGGGAGGAGCAGCCTTGCTAGGCCACAAAAGTGGACACCAGCCAGTCCCAATGATACCTGATAAGCTAAAGTCAGATTGAAGGGGAGGTGGACCTCCCCTATCAGTGGACTTGGAAAAGGGTAGGGAGGAGGGTGGGAATCAGAGGTAATGAGGGAGCAGGCTACAGCTGGGATACAAAGTTAATAAACTGTAACATATTTAAAAAATAAAAATATAAAATAAAAAACAGAGAACAGATCTCAATAAAGAATTCTCAACAGGAGAATCTCAAATAGCTGAGAAACACTGTTCAGGTTCAGCATCCTTGGCCTTTAAGGTTTGAGGTTTAATTTTACACATGTCAGAATGGTGAAGTTTATCAGGACAAGCGACAGCTCACTCATACTGAAGGTGGAGAGGTGGACCAGGTGCAGGCTGAAAGACTTCACCCCTATGTTCTAGTCTCTTTGGGGTGAGACAGTACTGTACAGGCTCCCGAAAGAGAATCCTGGACACAAACCCAGAATAAAAACCACTCCACCTAAAATCTGTACTGCTTACAAGATGTAAAGGGGTGGTGGTGGCACCAAACTTGCTTGAGTGGTGAGCTAATGTTTGGTTTAACTTACAGCCTAAGCCATGGGATGGAACCCACTCCCTGCATGGCCAGGAATGTCACAGAGACATAAATGGCAAGCATTGCATGTGCATGTCTCAGCACCAGGTCCTCTACTGAGGTGTCATGGCTGTTAGCTCTGTATTTTTGTGGGAATCCTAACATTAGGAACAGGTGTAGCTTTGACTCTCTCACCTGCTCTTGAGAATCTTTTTCCCCTATCAGGTTCCTTTTCAATCCTCAATGTGAGGTCTGTTTGCTTTATCGTTTTGTATCTTGTTTGGTCTTGTTTGGCAGTCCTATCTTGGAGCCTGTTCTTTTCTGAAAAGGATACAGAGTGGAAGGAGTGGATCTGGGGAAGAAGGGAGGTATGCTGGACGTGGGAGAAGTAGAGGGAGGGTAAACAGTGGTCAGAATATATTGTATGATGGAAGAATCCTTTTCAATTAAAAAGCATTAATTAAATTTTCCTACCTAAAAAATGGGAAGAAGGGATGCAATCAAAGAGAAGTGAAATAGTGACGACTAGGCAAACACAATCATGACGTACAGTTATTGTTCTCTGTGCATAGAGAGAAAGCATCACTCAGGAGTTTAACAAGCTTATTCTTTAGTCCCATCTAGATCTGTGAAATCAGAAGTTTTGCTCTCACCAATGTGAAATATATATCATGCAGGTAAAAAAAAAAATGGTAATTTTCTGCTGTTATGTGGAATTATAGGGGTCCCTGCTCACTTAATTCCAAAAGAGTACTCTTTCTTCTCTATAATAAAAACTAAAGTTTGGAGCTGGAGAGGTGGCCCAGCAGATAAGAACACTCTCTGTTCTTTCAGAGCTCCTGAGTTCAATTCTTAGCAACCACATGGTGGCTCACAACCATTTATACTGTGGTCTGTTGCACTCTTCTGGCATGCAGGCGCATGTGCAGACAGAACATTAATTAAATAAATAAAATCTTTAAAAAGAAGCAACCAAAAAGAATGTTTGAATAATATTCACAATAACAGAAATAAATGCATAATGTTATACACTATACATTAAATATATAATACATTAAGTATATACAAACTGATGTTTTAAAATGTTAAGTGTTTAGACATGTTTTTCCAATAAAAATAAAAGTATTACCATCTAAGACAGGTTAGCTGATCAGAACAAAACTAAGAAAAGTGTCACTTGTGTAAGACTATTACATTTTTAATCAACTGTAATTTATTGTCATTATTTCAATTCAAACAAAACAAGTCAGTCTGTTTCTTAACTCATTTTCACTTCGTGGAGCATGACTCATTGGCATAAAGCTCTCAGACCATCAAAATAAACCAACTATCTACATTTTTATACTATACAATAAAAGCACTTTTGCTTTTTTTCCATAACAACTTTTCCATAATAATTTTGTTCCATAACAAATTATTTCATGACTCATTGGCATAAAGCTCTCAGACCATCAAAATAAACCAACTATCTGCATTTTTATACTATACTATAAAAGCACATTTGCTTTTTTTCCATAACAACTTTTGCTCTAAAAAGTCTGATATTTGATTTTCCTTCTCCACATACCAACTAAAAAATGTTATAAAAATTCTTTGAAAGTGATTGCTTCACCTAGGTTGTGTTGTTTCTGCCTTTCATTAGGTAGACAAGATAATTGAACGTCTCCTACCCAATGGACAAATAGAAATGCAGCACGATTGAAATTAAAGAGAGAAAGAGAAGTTTGTTGATTTAAACACTGTTTATGCTGTACTTATATCCTCTTTCATGACTAATACAGCACTGACTGTGAGAGTCTTTTAAAAGTGTGTAATCCTTTAACCATTGCTATTGTCTTCATTTATTTACCATACTGTCCTCCTGAGATACTCAGAGTGACCTCAACAAATGAAGAATTAGGTTATTTTGAAAGGTATGCCACCACGAACATAAATGCAATAAGCATTAGAATTCAGATACTTATTTAAAACCAATCTAAAGTACCTGAAAATTTACTGAGAAGACTGTTAGGATCCATAGTAATTCTGTCATTTTATGAGAGCTCTGTGCAATGTAGGCACACATAAACATGGAAACAATGAGAATGTGTAAAAACATGGTTTATTGTGTTGCTTTTGGTAATGAGGGTGTGTGGGTAGGGGTAATATCTGCAAAACCATCAGATTACATACATTAAATACTTGCAGTTTTACATTGACTCTAAAACTACTTGATGTTACCTAATTTTAGTTTGTATCCACAGGAAATCCCAAATTCTGCTATCAAGAGTTGATTTTGTATGCTAATACACGATCCCATATCACATTCAAATTTATAGTTCAATTCTGGACCATGTATTATTTTCACTTTTTGTCTTCTCAAATTATACTTGATGAGATAGCTTTTCTGACTGTAACAATGTTTTTTCTGTCAGTAAACTCTATACTGGTCTTCTTTTTATAGATTGAAAATTATTTCATATCACTTTCAATTTTATGTACTAACTGTAGTTTGCTAAACAAATGATTATGTAGGATAATATCATTTACCCTTTTATACTAGAGTAAACGACACTAATGAAATGATCTATTTAAAAATACAAAGATGTTGGCTATTTTTCAACATGAATTCAACAGAATCTGAAGAAAATTTCTATGAATTTCTAAGAGGAAAGATGATTCCAAAGCTATATCCCATGAAAAATGATACAGAATTCCAAATAGGATTATGAAGTAAGAGTACACACATGGGCAGCTGTGACCTCAGAACGTATCTCAGAGCTACAACTACCAAGAATGTGTACAACAGTTTTGACAAAATTAGGAGATGAAGAGAAAAAGTGAAAACCATAAGCTTAAAAATATATTCCAATTTCCCTCAAAATTCCCAATGAAACTCTGCCAGGAAAAATGTGTACTTGACCAAGTTACCTTTGGTTATATATGTGTAGAAATTAAATAAACACAGACTTCAAAACTCTTACAAAAGCAACTCAAACTGACCGCTAAAGTATATTTGTGACCCACCAGCTACTATAGATTGTTCTTCCAAAAGGAGAAAAAACATGCTCTATGCTCTGGAGCTCTCTGTTAAAAAAAAAAAAGTGATCCAAAAAGTGGGCTACGATTCTACAGCCCCTCATGCATTCTTGTGGTTTCAGACAAATCCAGCCCCAATGAAAGCCACACACAAACAGATGTGGTGAGTGTTTTCATGTTTGCTTACTCCCACATGGACTGTGCCACAAGATATGGAATCTGCATTACACCCCTACCCAACACCATGCACACCTTAAAAACCTCTGCATTTCAGAAATTCACTTTGTGTCCTGAAATTAAATTTTCCTGAGTCACAACACTGTGGTTGAAAGTAGTGAAAAGATAAAAAGATTGCAAACAAAAATTGCTGGAGGATGCACATAGCCCCTTCTCTACCAGCTTTAAAACTATTTATAAAATTGTCCACATAAACCAGAATGTGGAATGCAAGGTTCAGAACTTCTAGAGAGCAGACTATTAGTTTTCCAGTCTGTCTTCCCAGTACACACCAAAAGCAATGTATGTGTGTGCACACTGGACAGTGATATTTTAAGCATCATTTTAAACTGCCAGGGCTGCAGAGGAATTCTCCCAGATCCCCACCCAAGGCCCCCAAGAAATCCATACTCAAGGGAGAATCAGTGACAAAGGACCACTCCCCAAGTCACCACATAGATCAACAGAACTACAGTAGACTCACAGTCTCAGCATCACCATATCAGACTCAGAGAGCTTAGCAGACCTGTTCCTCCTGGTTTTTGGGACAGTGGTCCACAGACTCACCATTGCATGGTTTGTGGTTCCCCTCACAGTTCTCTTCAGCTGCATCAGAGAAGAATCCTGAAAAGAAAATATGAGCTACCTTCCAGTGGTGCTGCTGATTGGTAGGTCTGCCCAGAGTCCCTTGTTTCCTTCAGCCACCTGGCTGGGCTTCAGGACAGTAGCAGCTCCTCTACTGGTGAATCCAATCAAAAGGCTCAGACAGCTGAGGCCTTCCCAGTTGGGCCCTTCCACCTTAGGGTAAGACAGAGCCCTACTATAAGAAATCTGTATTTTAGTACAACATTCCAGTCTCCAAGACACAAGGAGACAGTTCCTCTTCCAAGACACAGGGTCCTTTGTGTGCATATTCCAACACACAATCAATGTTCAGTGCAGCTATCCCTACCTCATAGCTGAGAAATCCCAAAGCCAAACAAGTCAAAGTCAAACAGTAACAACAATTACAGCAAAAAGTGACCATGAATTTAAAAGTAAGGAGTGGTAAATGAGAAATGAATGAAAAAAAGAAAAAAAGGTAAGGACATGAATGATTCTAGGTATGTTACAGTAGAAAGTTTATTATACATAAAAGAGACAGAATAGCAAGAGGCAGGGATGTCTGGGAGAGTTCAGAGGGGACATGACTGAGAGCCTTACAAGGAAAGGGAGGAGAGGAGAGGGCAAAGCCAGACCAAGAGGCTAGGATATTAAATAATAGGTGAAAAAGACCAGGTAACCAAAATGGTTGGATTACATTAGTAAGACCATCCAGGGGAAGGGGAACTCAGACCCTAGGCTAGAAGGCTGAAATGCCAACCATTAACCTATGGCAGGTAGAAACAGAGTTATGCTGGGAGAACCAGCAACTGGGCCTGCTTTGAGTTGTTAAATAGGTATCTCAGCCATTTGTCCCAGCATTTGAGACTTAACAGTAAGGAAGAATGAGGAGGCTGAAATGATTTAATTATAATCTCAAAAACTGTTGTAAAAGTTGAAACAGGGTTCATGCTCCAATAGTTTTCTAGGACTAGACATGCCTAGCAGGGCACACCAAGTATGATTCACTCCTTTTATCTTGGGACGCACCATTATTGTTAGAGTAATAACATTCCTGTTAGGCTCGGCCACACCATTTTGTCCTGATCTTCTGTGTTTGTTGAATCAATGTAACTACAGAAGTTTGGTTTCTAGAAATAAGTTTAGTTCCTCTTCCAGAATCTTAATTGCCTTGGTATGTGAAATCCAAGTATTACTAGTTTGGACTTTTCCTAACCATCTAAAATTGAATAACTGACACTTCCTGTCCAAGCAGGAAAGCTCTCACCATCCTTCTTCTCCATCCCTTTTTGAGCTATGATGACACCAGCTTCATAGTTGGTCAGTGAACTCATTTCATACACAGGTCCCTCTTTATTTGTAATTGCCCACCCTATAAAAGCCAGGGATGTTTGAGGAACCTCATTCACTGGTCTCTTTTCCATTTCACTGACCAGGTTAAGGTCCAGCCTGAAATGAGTTGCAAGGCACTGGGCCACAGACGCAGGATTATGTGTTCAAAGTAACTCTTAACTACACAGCGTGAAGAAAGGATGCATTTTGGGAGACAGTGCTCTAAACAGAAACTAATGAGAAATCCCTTTTTAAATGGGAATGAAATTCTTTAAAAAAATCATTTAATATTATTTTTTGTGCAGTACTGTGAAGGTATCAGATCCCTTGGAATTAGCATTACATACAGTTGTGAGCTTCTATGTGGGTGCTGAGAATTGAATCTGGGTCCTTTAGAAAAAGAGACAGTGCTCTTAACCACTGAGACATGTCTCCCATCCCAGGAATGAAATTTTTAATAACTGGGAAATGTTGGAAAAGAGAAACAAATAAGAGATTAGAGCAGTGATACATAAAGAAAATAAAACTTAGTAAGTAATACCAACAATTGACTTTATTAGAAAGATAAATATAATTGAAAAATGCGTAAGTATACTGACTTTTAATAAAAGCAGGCCCTTTTCTGGTAGAGCTATTGGCATTAATTGGATACAGTTTGGACTTGATTCTACCTGCAGTGTTAGCTGCTGAGATTACTGCCACTAGCACTAGTCTCAAATTTCTGAGCAGACATAGCCCTGTCCAAGAAGACTGCACATAAATGCATAGGATAGACCTTACTTGGAAATTCAATATTCACTGGCTCCATTTAAGGTACCTAAATTGAACACCCACCAATCTGGTCTATATACATGCAAAAGTTAATATGTGCTAGAAATTGAAAAATCTCACTAACTCTGTGGGGATCATGTCCTTCTTCATAGGGTGACCCCTGCAGCTGACTGCCTTAAATTTTAGTCCTTGATCTAGCTATTGCCTATCCTGTTTCACCCAGCAATTGTACATAAAAAAATGTTCTTCCTGTTCTGAACAGAAGGCAGAAACCATGCTCCACATGGAAATCCTTTCACTGTAACTACAATGGACAGTATATCACTAATTCAAATTATAAAGTTCTTTTTTTGGTACAGCCCTTTAACTAAAGAATTTAGAAAGTTTAATCAAGAGGAAATCAAGGTCATTGCCCTAGGAAGAAACAGACTGGGATGAAGGTGACCTCAGTCTGAATAGCTTGTCTTGGAAACATTTATCTACCAGGCTGAAGATGCAGCTGGTCTAGAATTAATATCCCCTCCCAAGGAGAAATCACTGCAAACACAATTAAAAGATTAAGACAGCATGCAATTAATGACAGCATACATTCAGCTCTGGCCAATGCTCAAAAGGAGCCAGCTGCGGACAAAATTTTGCATTACACATATCTTGTAACCTTTAAGTCACTTTTAGGTTCAGTCCCCAGGTTATGTTTTCAACAATTTAAATGGGGACTGGAGACTTGTAAGTCTAGCCACTTAGAAAGATTTACACAGCAAAAATATTGCCAGAAGTAGACTAGTGCCCTCAAACAGCAGGTCATTCTTCAGTGACAGGGTCCTGAAGTGAGTGTGCCAGAAGAGAAAAAGGCAACATTGGAAAAAATAAAAGCTGGGGTGGGGATGTCTTATACAAGCTATGTGTTAAGCTGAGTAAGCATTTTTATCCTTCAGTTCATTTATTTAATCACTTAACAGCCAGATGGAAAAATCCACCCTCCTTTCCTCCCTGTCTCATCCCCACACCCCACTCCTCCCTACCTCTATCCTCATAGGAGCAGATCTCCTTCCCCACTTAAGTACCAACATACCCTGATGCATCAAGTCTAAATGGAACCAATTTTACCCTTTCCCACTGAAGCTAGGCAAGGCAGTCCAGGTGGAAGAAAGTGATCCAAACCCAGGTACAGAGTCAGAAACAGCCAGGACTCCCATTGTTAGGAGAGCTACATGATGACCAAGATACACATCTGCTACATATGTGGAGGGGTTCTATGTCCAGCCCATGAATACTATTTAGTTGGTGGTTCAGCCTCTGAGAGGTCCATGGCCATGTTAGCTTCTCAAGAATAGCATCTGGTATACTACTTTCAGGGGAAATGGAAGGAAATGGTTAACTTCTGTGATGTCAGCAGAAAATATCATAAGTAGAAACAAATTCACGAGGAGTCTAATGAAACAGAGCTGCATTAAGAGGAACACAGGGTCTCTCAAGAACATTACTAACAAAGCCTACAGTGGCCTTGGAGTTGACAACCACAGCCCAATGTGGTGGGAAGAGCTGGGATCTCATGATCTGAAGCAATGCCTCCCCAAAGGCCTGAGACTCAGACCATTACAGGCTCTCTCAAACATATTCCTGGCTTTTGAGAAGGAACTCCATTTTATTCTCAATACATGGAGAACTTAGTGAAAGCTCCCAAGGCCTAGGTCCCAGTCTGTTACTGGCTATGCCAAAAATGTTAATGGGACTGAGAAAGAACTATGCCATTCCCCTTATATGAAGGCCTCATGGAATGCCTTCATTAATCAGGACAGCTGTGAACACAAACACATTTGTTTTGTTTTATTTTTGTCTTTTTTTTTCCTTTTCAAACAGTTGTAAACCAGTATAGGCTTGCCCCTGTGGCAAAACTATTCTTTTCTCAAAAAGAAAACTGGACCTTTAGGTAAATGAATTTTAATTCAAATCATGGCTGTTCTTGCAAGAGATCACATCCAAAGACTTTCTAGGTCTATATGATCTGGTTGGAATATAGACACACCTTTACTCCCAGGAGAAAGAGATAAGCAGTCTTTGTGGTCAAGGCCAGCCAGTAGAGAAAGCTTCAGGTAAAGAAAAGCTTAGGTTTGGGTGTGGTGGTACAAAACTTTAACCCTAGCCCTCAGGAAACAGTGGTATGCAGATGTTTGAGTTCTAGCCTTTTCTGCTCAGGCTGTTCAGCTGAGTCAGTGAGTTGAGAGGCAATGCAGTCAAGTTGAGTTGGCAAAATTCAAAAGTTTTACTGGGAGACTTTTACAGACACAAGTTGAACAGAGAAACTAGGCACAGGTGAACACAGACAGAGCCAGAGAATGAGAACCATCCAGAAGATTATAACATATTGCCAAAGTGAGTATGAGGCCAAGTGGAGCAATTTAGTCATAAACTAGGAAAAGGCAGATTGATTCAGTCACCTTGGAAGGGAGTCTGAGCCAGAACAGCTGAGTTGAACAGGCCACCAAGAGTTCAGAAAGAACTAGAAAGGATGAGCTTTTTCAGCATTAAGTCTCAGAGGATGAAAACATTCTAGGCCTAGACTGGATGGTATGGAGGCTAGAAGCTTGCAGGAGTAGGCCTAGGTTAGCAGATGAAGGCACTAAGCTTCTGGAGGACAATTACATCAGGAGAATAAGTTACTTTAACACCTTTATGTCATCGCAGGCTATAATGTTCGTTGTGACCCTGTAAAACCACCTTGAGCAGCTTGGTAGAGGCCTGTTATTTGATATGAGGATTGGTCTGGAAGCTGGTTGTAAATCAGAGTTGTCTCTCTCCTTTGCTAGGGTTGGAGCCTAATTTCTGGAGAAGCCCGGTGAACATGTGTATGTTAGCATGCTAATCTCTAATAGGCCTGGTTAGCATACTGTTTACCTGTGGGGTGATTTAGAGGCAGTCCTTCCCCTGGCTAAATGCTATTTAGTGTCACCTATTATTTCCCAAGTATTGGCTATCGTTTACATCATCAATTCTTCTCTTCCTCATCACAGCTTAATATTGGAGTGCTACCCAACACACAAGATGCTGTTTACAACCCCCGCAAAACCACCTCCGAATGGATCTCACACCTAAAGGTTAAATATTAACAGCAGAACTTGTACAAGACGCGGTAGAAACTGGAACACAAAGACAAACTAAAGTACTCCGAGTTTGGCATCCTGCCACGAGGATGATTCTGCCCACAAACCCCTGCTGCAAAAGCTCTGCGTGGATGCAGCTCCCGCACTGAAGTGACTCAGTTACCATCACTGGGTACGCGAGCATCAGGACCACAAGGTCCTTCCCCAGTGGCCGCCGCTGACCAGCCAGTCCTGGAAGAGACCCCGCACAGCAGCTCCAGCTGCTCAGCCGCCATCTCCTCCCCGCATTCACCATGTTGCAACTTCGGAGCTTGCCTCAGTTCCCCTCGCAGCACCCAAAGACCGGCCCTGGCGCTCAGAGCACACCACCCGGAACCACGCGAGCCTGCTCAGCAGCGGGAGCTGAAGGAGCAGAAAGGCATCTGGAAGAACACGCCCCCTTCCTTGACTGGTGGGTCCGGGCAGAGCCCTGATTGGCCAGTGTCTTGAGTGACAGGATCCCCTCCCTTAGGGTTAGGTTGTCTCCCTTAGGGTTAGAGTGTGCGGAAGGGACTCAGCCCTTTAGTCCCTGACCCTGGCTTCCAGTCCAGGACCGTGCCTTCTCCAGATCTGCAGAGATTCGCATTTCAGCAGCGCTTGTGCCTGTCCTCTGATAGCCTATGCCTGTCTGCACACCCAGCCTCGGGACAACCCAGCCTTCCCACCTTGGCTGCTCAGCCACCTGCTGCTCCCCTCTGTGGGAGGGGACTCTAAGCTCCCAACTCAAGATCTCAGGGCATGCCGGAGGCCCCCCACAGCATTTAGTAAGCAGTTCTCTTTCTTCTTCCTGGTGGATCAGGCTTCCATAGCCCATTACTCAACTGCAGTGGAGTTACCAATCTGTCCAACAAATGGAAGGGGTCCTAGAATATTAACAAGTAAAGAGAATTTTGTTAATTATTTATACATGCTATAATTAAAGAACAAAATACAAATTAAGGTGACTTCTTTATTAAACTACCTTGGTGTTTAAATGCTTTTGCAGTAATATACATATATCTACATATATATATATATATATATATATATAATAAAATATAAAATGTAGGAATCACATACTCCAAGAAGCCCATTCTTGTGAGATGATTAATATGTCTAGAGAACATACTTAGTACAATCAAACAATGCTGACAAAAAAAATGATTGCAGGATTCTTAAGTTATGCTACATTATATTCATCTTTGGTGAAATGTCGAGTTTACAGTGATTTACAAGTACTACAGAGGAGTTTATTAGATTTTATAAATGACTCCCACAGGAGTCATATAGTCTTTTCAGAGAACAATATGGATTGTGTTTTGTAATTAGTGCAAAATGCACTCTTGGCAAAAAGTGTAAAAGCTGCTAACAGAAATTGGGTTGAGACTGAGTTCCTTATACATTTCATTTCTGAATATAAATGATTTTTTTAAAATTTTATTTTTTATAATACTCAAAGTTTATTCACTCTCTATCCCATCTATAGCCCCCTCCTTCAATCTCTCCTGATCTCACCCTTGCTCCCTCATTTCTATCCATGCCCCACTCCATCTTTTCTGAGACTGATTCTCCAACCAAGGACCATGCATGGAGATAACCTAGAACTCCTGCTCAGATTTAGCCCATGGCAGCTCAGTATCCATGTGGGAACTCTAGTAAGGGGAACAGGAACTGTTTCTGACATGAAATCAGTAGTTGGCTCTTTAATCACCTCCTCCTGAGGGGGGGATCAACCTGACCAGGCCACAGAGGAATACAATGCAGCCAGTCCTGATGAGACCTGATAGGCTAGGGTCAGATTAAAGGGGAGGAGGACCTCCCCTATGAGAGAAATTTCAAGAAACAAGATTTTTGTTTTGTGGCTTCATATTGGGCTCAGATAACTGCACCTAAGTTTCACCTGTGCCCACAAGGACCAATGAGAGAGGTTGTGTGTGTGTGTGTGTGTGCATGTGCAGGTCTTGGGGAGGTTTTCCCTGCAGATAAAAATTATGCATGGAAAAAGCCGGACACTTTTCTTTATTTGGTGAGGCTGCTTTGATGGGGAACCGTGAGAAACCAGAGCTTAAGGACTGAAGAGCTGAATGGCCTTATCTGATTTAAAAACTCATGGGTGGGTGCTGGAGAGATGGCTCAGTGGTGAAGAGCATTGGCTGCCCTTCCAGATGGTCCTGAGTTCAATTCCCAGCAGCCCACATGGTGACCCACAACTGTCTACAATGGGATCTGGTGCTCTCTTGTTTCATACAGGCATATATTCAGACAGAGTGCTCATATGTATAAATAAATAATTAAAAAAACAACTCATGGGTTTCTCTTTAAAGCTTAAAGCTTAAAACATATGCTCTGTTTGGTGCAGATTCAAAGAATTTGAAGGGAGCCAGTATGCTGGTGAACCACTTAAAAGACAGGCCTATCCACAGCCAGGCCAGGGTCACCTTGGCTCCCAAGGTACAAACCTTCCAGAAGCCCTTACCAGGGGCTGTTCTGAAAACACAGTCCCCGCTTAAACTGAACAAGAGTATATTGAACTTTGGAGGGGAAGTCGAGGCCTGTAATCTGAAAAAAAGTTCTCACCTCAATGTCTCCAAAAGGAAACAATGCATATTCTGGCTGTCGAGGAGGCCCTTAATGAGATGGTTTCCCTTGGAAATGGACATGTTTGGGGAAGGTGCAGGAACTGACTATATGGGAAGAATATGGGCCCTGCATACCAGTCTGATTTTTGCAGGAAGGATATTAAGTCACTAGGTGAACTCTTGGTTGTGCAAGGACTCGCTTGAATGGAAACAAAAATGTTTCCTAGTGGCCCGATTTAACAATGCATTCAGCCAGTAAAAATACACAAGAGCCAGTTCGGCAGCACATAGACATACCTGAGATGTCTCCCCAGTCCTTAAAAGACACATTGATTTAAGTCCTTTTGGGATAATGGTGGTTTTGGTTGAGTTGCCCCTGGAAGTTGGTCCTACTTCTATATGTGTCCAGTGTCTCTGTCTATTTTGGCTTTTGCATAACTAGAACCTGGGTAGCGGCCTCCTCCTTTTATTCGGGGTAGCAAGCCTAGTTGGAGTCAAATGGGTTCCTGATAGTTGGAGGCCACAGTGAGGAGACAGAATTGAAGTGCTGGGAATGTTGTGTGAATTTGTTTCCATCTTAATCCCAAGTGTGGGATTTCAGTTTGCACATAGTTCGTCCACACCTATTAATGGTCTGTCAGGACATGGCTTTTTGACAGCTGATAACAGGCATGCCTCATGCACTAAGAGGGCCTCTGAGCACATCCTGGGGTAGAGAGAAGGTGGCTGTATCTGCAGTTGATGGGGATTGATATGGAAACTCTCAAAGGACCCTTGATCAACAACAGCCCAGAGAAGTAAAGCGGTCTGTTTTACCTATTCCCCACAATGGGGAGGCTGAGGCTTAAACACCCCCAAATAAAGCAGAGTTGTAAAAAAAACAAAAACAAAACAAGACAAAAAACAAAACATAACAAGCACTTGTAAGAAAACAGGAAAGAATTGCCACCCTCCAATGATTCAGAAGTCATGATGTGTTAATATTATAAAGCATTCAGTGAGCAGAAGCATAGTGATTTTTTCTTAACCGGGTTTACAATATTTATTTTTAATATATTTTATATAAATATATTAATATATTTATATAGATATGTGATATATTATATACTGTATAACATATATTTATATGTAATTGTATATTTATTATATATTTATGGATTGTTATTTTATATAAATATATTAATATAGTTATAGAGATATATTTTATATATATTATGTATACCATATATATTTATATATAATTATATATTATATATTTATGGATTGGTTTTTATATACATATATTTAATAGATATATTTTATATATTTATGGATTGGTTTGTTCACACAGTACCCTAGTAGTGCAGGACACCAGACTTATGTTACTAAAAAACAAACCTTTCATCGTCAGATGAGAGTGCATATAGAGTTGACACAGCCTTACACTTGTGTACGAACATCTTGAAAAGGTGGCAAAATCACAAGGCTCTGCTTTATACATTCCAAAGAGCCACTGGATAATGAAATTCATGGTTATGGTTTCTTGTTGCTGGTGGGAAGACTACAGACAGGAGTAGGTTGTTGGCCCATGACCTCATTCTAGTGAGCTCATCATGGAAGGGCAGGGACATGATTCATTGGGGTGTGGGTGGCAGGGAGGGAAAACAAGGGAAGAGAAATAATGGAACCCTTTGATGCCACATCAGATCAGAATTGAAACCCAAGCCAGGGATGAATCCAAGGCTGCTTGTCTCATGGCCAAATTGTTTCTCTTGCCTCTGATGCAACTGCTCTGTAGTGAATCCTATCTACAAAGAGGTTCAGTCGCTGCCCTTTCCAGCCTGTCCTTATATGATTCAACTGTGAAATTGTTGCTGAAGAAATAGAAGGGAAATAGTACTCACTAGGACCTCAGCAGTTATTTCCCTCAGTAGGAGGCACTGGGGAACAGAGAGAAAAGTGAGTGTGGATGTGAAGGTTGAGTTAAGGCCATGACAAGATAGAAGCTGGGTTTATTTCCTAAATTTTATATACTAAAATACATACAATTTCAACTTCCCATAGCAGCTGTTTGTGTTTGTCTGTTTCGATTTGTTTTGGATGGTTGGATTTTGTTTGTTTGCTTGTTTTTGTTTTTCTAGGCTGTCCAGGACTCTGTAGACCAGGCTGGCCTTGAACTCACAGGCCAGGCTTCAGTCAGATCTTACTGAAGAAAGGAAAAAGAGGCTCTATGTCAACAGTCTTTCACTACAGTGGCAGTTTCCCAAACTTGGCTCATGGGAAAGAAATATCATTTCCATTGTCATATTCTAATGTTCTCTGTGTTTGTTTGTGTCAATCATTCTTCAAATACAAGAATAGGAAACCGAGGGACTTAAACAGAACTCGAGAAAGACCCATGAAGGAGGCCACAGCATCTCAGCCCATGTGGAGGTCAGGCAGTGGCTTCAAATTTTTTCTCAAGAAATTGGCATAGTGAATTCAGGTGGCACTAACCGCTCTGGTGACTGCAGGGAATTCAAAACTCCTCCAGAACTCCTCTCATCCAAGGGTTTGGATGAATTCCTCTGAGAAGGTTCCTACGTGTGTCTGAGCTTGGAGAGCATCACTGAAGATGAGAAAGGGGTCTTCCTCCCCTCACCCTTAAATGTCTCTCATCATCTACCTGTGCAGGCCTGACCCAGGTGCATTTACCATTTATAAAACCATGAGGGTGTGCATTTGCGGCCTGTGGTCTCCTTAAATGTCATAATCACTATGACACTATTCTATCCTATTCTATTCTGATTACTGTAATCCTAGAGAAACTTCTTTTTCTCAGGGGTCCCGACCCGATAGTGAAGTTATTGTCATATGCTGCCAATATGGGAGGAGGGGATGGGGTGGAGTGGGTAAGGTGTGTCTATGCATGCTCAGAGTAAGATTTCTTTCCCTGATAAGGAACAGAGAATTCAGATAATCTCACAGATGGCTGGGGAAAGCAGTGGAAGTTGATTGCTTTGTTTTTAATGGCTGAGTATAGTCTTTTGTGTAAATGTGCCACGGTTTCTTTATCCATTCTTCAGTTGTGGGACATCTAAGTGGTTTCCAGATTCTGACTATTAAAAATAAAACTGCTATGAATGTAGTTGATTAGGTGTCCTTCTTGTAGAGCTTCTTTTCTGAGAAAGAGCTAGATTGATTTCAAAAGTGCTTGTAAAAGTTTCCACTCACACCAGCAAGGAAGGCGTGTTACCCTTTGTCCTCATCCTCACCAGGATGTGCTACAACTTGAGATTTTTGATCTTAGCCCTTCAGACTGATATGAGATAGAATCTCAGAGTAATTTTGATTTGCATTTCTCTGATGATGAGGGAAGGTGAGCATTTATTTAAGTACTTCTAAGCCATTCAAGATTTCCCTGTTGAAAATTCTTTGTTTAGTTCTGTGACAATTATTTAATTGGGTCATTTTTTTTTGAGTTTGATTTCTTGAGTCCATTGTATAGTTTGGATAGTAGCACTTTGTTGAAGACAGGATTGATGTGTTCTTTTCCTAATGTGTAGACTGACATTTAGTTTCATTGATAGTGTTTACTCCTTACAGAAGTTTTCAGTTTCGTGAGGTCTCATTTGTTAACTTTTGATTCTAGAGCCTGATCTGTTGGTGTTCTGTTCAGGAAGTTGTCTCCTGTACCAATGAGTTGAAGGCTCTTTCCAGCTTTATCTTCTAACAGATTTAGTGTGTCTGCAGTTATATGGAGGTCTCTGACCAACTTGGATTTGAGATTTTTTTTCAGGGAGAAAAATATGTATCTATTTGCATTTTTCTATATGCAGAGAGATACAGTTAGACCAGCATGGTTTGTTGAAGAGGCTGTCTTTTTTCCATTGTATGGTTCTGGCTTCCTTGTCAAAAAATCAATTGACCAAAGGTATGTGGGTTTATTTCTGTGTCTTTGATTTTATACAATTGATCAACCAACCAGTCTATCTCTATGCCAGGACCAGACATTTTTTATTACTATTGCTGTGTGTTGTAGCTTGAAGTCAGGGATGGAGATAACTCCAGAAGTTCTTTTATTGTGTAGGATTGTTTAAGCTGTTCTGGATTTTTTTTAAATTTAATTTTTCTTTTTAGTTTCATTTTGTTAACTCTGTGTCCCAGCTGTATCCCGCTCCCTCATTCCCTCCCCAACCCCACACTCCCTCCCTGGTCTCCTCCCTGTCCCTTTCCAAGTACACTGATAGGGGAGGACCTCCTCCCCTTTCATATGACCCTGTTTTATCAGGTATCTTCAGGGCTGGCTGCAAAGTCCTCCTCTGTGGCCTAACAGGACTGCTCCTCCCCTGGGGGGGAGGTCAAAGAGCCTGCCCTTGAGATCCTGTTAGAAATACTCCTTGTTACCCTTACTTTGGAAAACTACTTGGTTACTGAGCTACCACAGGCCAAATCCGAGCAGAAGTTCTAGGTTATATCCATAGATGGTCCTTGGTTGAGTCTCAGTCTCAGAAAAGACCCTGTGCCTGGATATATTTGTTCCTCCATGTGAAGTTTAGAATTGTTCTTTCAAAGTCTGAAAAGGACTGTGTTGGTATTTTGATGTGACTGCATTGAATCTGTAGATTGCCTTTGGTTAGATGGCCATTTTCACTATGTTAATCCTATGGATCCAGGAAATTGGGAGATCTTTCCATTTCTGACATCTTCTTAATTTTCTTTCTTCAGACCATTGAAGTCCTTTTCATGCAGGTCTTTCACTTATTTGGTTAGAGTCACACCAAGACACATTATAGCATTTGTTGATATTATGAATGGTGTAGTTTCCTTATTTTCTTTCTCAACACATATGTCCCTTATGTACAGGAGAGCTACGGATATTTTTAAAAAAATAATCCTGTATCCAGTTACTTTGCTGAGGCTGTTTATCAGCTGTAGGAGTTCTCTGGTGGAATATTTGGGGTTGCTTACATACACTATCACCTCATCCGCAAATAGCAATATTTTGACTTGTTCCTTGCTGATTTGTATGCCTTGATCTCCCTTAGTTGTCTTATTGCTCTAGCTAGAACTTAAAGTACTATATTGAAGAGGAACAGAGAGAGTGGACATTCTTCTCCTGTCCCTGATTTTAGTGGAATTGCTTTATATTTTTCTACATTTATTTATTTTCTACAATATTTCTTCATTTATTTATTTTGATACTTGCAATCAGCTTGCTGTATATAGCCTTTATTATGTTTAAATATAGACTTTGTATCTTTGATCTCTCTAAGATTTTCATCATGATGGGATGTTGGATTTGGTCAACCATATTTTCTCCATCTAATGAGATGACCATGTGATTTTTTTTCTTTAAATTTTTTAATGTGGTGGATTACATTGATGACATTTTGTATGTTGAACCACCCCTGCATCCCCGTGATGATGTATATGATGTGTTCTTGGATTCAGTCTCTATTTTATTGATATTTTTTTGCATGGAAGTTCATGCATGAAATTAGTCTGGAATTATCTTTCTTTGTTGGGTCTTTCTGCTGTTTAGTTGTCAGCATGACTGTGGCCTCATAGAATGAATTTGGCAATGTTTCTTCTGTTTCTATTTTGTGGAATAATTTGAAGAATATCTGTATTAGTTCTTTTTTGAATGTCTTACAGAATTCTGCACTAAAACCATCTGGATCTGAAATTTTTTTTGGGGGGTTTGGGAGATTTTTGATGATACCTTCTATTTTCTTAGTGGTTATTGGACTATTTAAAGTTTTTCCTGATCTTGATTCATCTTCGGTAGGTGAAATCTATACAGAAAATCATCTGTTTACTTTATATTTTTTAATTTTGTAGAATACAGGCTTTTGAAGTAAGTCCTAATGATTTTTTTGGATTTCCTCATTGTCTGTAGTTATGTCCCCCTTTTTGTTTCTGATGTTTATCTGGATACTCTCCCTCTGCCTTTCAGTTAGTTTGTCTAAGGGTTTGTTTATCTTGATATTTTCAAAGAACCAGCTTTTGGTTTTATTGATTCTTTGTATCAGACTCTTTGTTTCCAATGTATTGATTCCAGCCGCAAGTTTGAATATTTCCTGTCAACTGCTCCATGTTGGTGTGTTTGCTTTCTTCTGTTAGAGAGCTTTCAAGTGTGTTGCTAAATCATGAGTATAGGATCTCTTCAATTTCTTTATGAAGGTACTTCATTTTTCAAAATGCTGTCAGCTTTTCTCTTAGCACTGCTTTCATTGTGTCTCATAAGTTTGGTATGATTTTTTTTCTCTTTTTTATTAATTACACTTTATTCATTTTGTATCCCCCCATGAACCCCTCCCTCCTCCCCTTCCAGTCCCCTCTCCCCCCTTTCTGCATGCATGCCCCTCAAGTCCACTGATAGGGGAGGTCCTCCTCTCCTTCTTTCTGATCTTAGTCTATCAGTTCTCATCAGAAGTGGCTGCATTGTCAGGGTTCTAGGTTATCTCCATGAATAGTCCTTGGTTGGAGTATGAGTCTCTGGGAAGTTCCTTGTGTTCAAATTTTCTTGTTCTGTTGCTCTCCTTGTGGAGTTCCTTTCCACTCCAGCTCTTACTATTTCCCACTTCTTACATAAAATTGTGCCTTCATTTTCATTGAAAACTAGAATGTCTTTTATTTCTTCCATGATCAAGTGGTGTTTCTCTTGTTGAAGTCTAGCTTTAATCCATGGATGTCTGATAAGATTCACAGAGTTATTTCAATGTTTTTATATCTGCTGAAGCTTGCTTTATAACTGATTATATGGTAAAATTTGGAGAAGGTTTCATGAGGTGCTGAGAAATGTTCTGTAGATATCTGTTAGGCCCATTTGATTCAAGATGTCTGTTAGTTTCTTTATTTCCCCATTTACTTTCAGTCTTGATCTGTCCTTTGGAGAAAGTCAGTGCTGAAGTCTCCGAATATTATTATGTGAGATTCAATGTGTGATTTAAGCTTTAGTAGTATTTCTTTTATGAATGATGCCACCCTTACATTTGCATCAGAGATGTTCATTATTGAGTGGTTGTAGTGGTGGATTTTTCCTTCGGTGAGTATAAAGTGTTCTTCCCCATATCTTTTGATTAATTTTGACTGAAAACTTATTTTTTGAGACATGAAAATGGCTACTTCATCTTTTTTTTCTTGTTCAATTCACTTTCAAAACATTTTCCAGTCCTATATTCTGAGGTAATTTCTGTTTATTCATCATTATTTTTTAGTGTAATCACCCATTCCTAAAAAAAGTCTCTGTCTAGTATCCCTAATGACCTATCAAGGCACACACTCAGAATAATTCTCTATAAGACAATACACAGCCAACACCCTTTCCTAAGATCCAGAGAGGGAATCAGAAGAGAAGAAATTAAACATCATAAACCTAAAATAGACTAGTCCAGATAGCAACAGTTAGAATCACAATCATCCAAAACCCAAATAACTAGTCACCAGAGTGAAACCAAAATCATTAACACCCAAGACACCAAGGCAATACAACCCTACTAGAGGAGACCCTGAGAAATTCAATATAGCCACAGAACAAGACAATGACTTAAAAACATAGATAACTCAAGGGTATAACAGAGGATATTGATAAAACCTCAATGATGTCTGTGAAAACAAAGAAAAAGTGAAATAAAACACTGAAGATAGTTGAAGACATTTTATTACAAAAGGAACAGATAAAATTAAAAACAGAGATGTATCTAGAAATTAAAAAACTGAAGAAATCTAACAAAAAATCAAGTGATAAGGCTCACCAACACAGTCCAAAACATGAAAAAGACATTCTCATTACTAGAGAAAATGCTATTCCTTAATTTCTCATCCATCAGGTTCTCTGTTTCTTGATTTTACTGAGCTCTTTAATCTATTTTTAGTGAGTTTTGTGCAGAGTGATACATGAGGATCTTTTGAATTAATTTATGTGCATACTTCTAGTTTGACCACAACAATGTGTTGAAGATGCTGTCTGTTTTTCCAGTGTTTATTTCAAGATTTCTTATTTTAAAAATATCAAGTTTCCATAGGTATTTGGATTTCTGCCTGGGTCTTCGATCTCATCATCGACCACAGTGTTTGTTACTCTGCCAATACCATGCTGTTACTACTATAGTTTTTAGTTCAATTTAATCTTTGGATGGGGATCCCTCTCACAGTTTTTATTTAAGATTGTTTTAGGTTTCATGGTTTGTTTGTGCTTCTATTTGAAGCTGAAAATTGTCCTTTCAACATCTGGTAAGAATTGTCTGGAATTTTGATGAGGATTACACTGAATGTTGACTTTGATTTTTTTTTTTTTTTTGGATGGAGAGTTTTACTCCATTAATCTTACTTATCAATGAGCAGGGAAGATCTTCCTAGCCCTTGCCCAGGCATAAAAATAAACCATCTTCAAAAATACAGCAGATTAATAGATCCACACTTATCACCCTGCACAAAACTGAAGTCCAAGTGGATCAAAGACCTCAAAATAAAACCAGACACATTAAATAGGCTTGAAAAAAAAAGTGGGAAATACCCTAGAACTCATTGGTACAGGAGAAAACTTCCTAAACAGAACACCAACAGCATAGGCTCTAAGAGCAACAATCAATAAATGGGACCTCATGAAACTGAAGAGCTTCTGCAAAGCAAAGGACACCGTCATCAAAACAAAGCGACCGCCTACAGATTGGGAAAGAATCTTCACCAACCCTTTATCTGACAGAGGACTCATATCCAGTATCTATAAAGAACTAAAAAAGCTGAAAAGCAGCAAACCAAGTAATCCACTTAAAAAATAGGGAACAGAGCTAAACAGAGAATTCTCTGTAGAGGAATACCGATTGGCAGAGAAGCACTTAAAGAAATGTTCAACCTCACTAGCCATTAGGGAAATGCAAATCAAAACAACCCTGAGATTTCACCTTACACTCATGAGAATGGCCAAGATCAAAAACTCAAGTGACAACACATGCTGGAGAGGTTGTGGAGAAAGGGAAACCCTTCTCCACTGCTGGTGGGAATGTAAACTTGTACAACCACTTTGGAAATCAATCTGGCGCTTTCTCAGACAACTAGGAATAGTGCTTCCTCAAGATCCAGCCATACCACTCCTGGGCATATATCCAAAAGAGGCTCAACTACACAAAAAGGACATTTGCTCAACCAAGTTTGTAGCAGCTTTATTTGTAATAGCCAGAATCTGGAAACAACCCAGATGCCCCTCAACTGAAGAATGGATGCAGAAATTGTGGTACATCTACGCAATGGAATATTACTCAGCAATGAAAAATAAGGAAATCATGAAATTTGCAGGTAAATGGTGGGATCTGGAAAGGATCATCCTGAGTGAGTTGTCCCAGAAGCAAAAAGACACACATGGTATATACTCACTCATATAGACATACAACATAGGACAAACCCACTAAAACCTGTGCATCTAGAGAAACTAAGCAAGAGAGAGGACCCTAACTTAAATGTCCAATCCCCATCCATAAAGGCAAAGAGGATGGACATCAGAAGAAGAAGAAAACAGGAAATAACCTAGGAACCTACCACAGAGGGCCTCTGAAAGCCTCTGCCCTACAGACTATCAAAGCAGATGCTGAGCCTGATGGGCGACTGTTGGGCATAGTGAAGGGAATTTTATGTAAAAACTGGGAAATAGTAAGAGCTGGAGAGGACAGGGTCTCCACAAGGAGAGCAACAGAACAAGAAAATTTGAACACAAGGAACTTCCCAGAGACTCATACTCCAACCAAGGACTATTCATAGAGATAACCCAGAACCCCTGCACAGATGTAGCCCAGGGCAGTTCAGAGTCCAATTGGGTTACATAGTAATGTGAAGAGGGATTACCTCTGACATGAACTGACTGGCCTGCTCTTTGATCACCTCCTCCTGAGGGGGAGCAGCCTTACCAGGCCATAGTATAGGACAATGCAGCCACTTTTGATGTGAACTGATGGACTAAGATCAGAAAGGAGAGGAGAACCTCCCCTATCAGTGGACTTGGTGAGTGGCATGCATGCAGAGGGAGGAGGGAGGGTGGGATTGTGAGGGGAGGAGGGAGGGGCTTATAGGGGGATGCAGAATGAATAAAGTGTAATTGATGAAAAATTAAAAAAATACAGCAGATAACTGAAAGCCTTCTGCATAACAAAGGACCACCATCATTCTGAAAATGTAGCAGTGTAAACAAAGGTAAAATAGTTTCACCAACTACACACCCAAATAAAGGCTAACATTCCAATGTATAAATAAGTCAAAACAAAAATTAGATATCAAGAAAATATGCAATACAAATAAAACACATATAATTATAAATAAAGAATTATTTATTACTATTATTAATTACAGTTTATTCACTTTGTATCCCAGGTGTAGCCCCCACCCCCTCCCAAGCCCACCCTCCCTCTTCTTCTCCTATGCCCCTCCCCGAGTCCAATGATAGGGTAGGTCTTCCTCCCCTTCCATCTTACACCAGTTTATCAGTTCTCATCAGGACTGGATTTGTTGTTTTCCTCTGTAGACAGGTAAGGCTGCTACCCCCTCATGTGGAGGTGATCAAAGAGCCGGCCCATGAGTTCATGTCATGTCACTATTTACAGATGATATATGATATTTTAACTGAATGACCCCAAAAGTTCTACCAGGGAACTCCTACAGTTGATAAATCCATTCAGCCAAGTGCCTGGATACAAAATCAACTCAAAAAATTTAGTAGCACTCCTGTATACAAAAGATAAAAGGGCTGAGAAAGAAATTCACAATATCCCCAAAGGACATAAAGTACTTGGTGTAACTCTAACCAAGCAAGTGAAAGACTTGTATAAAAAAAAAATCTTTCGGTCTCTGAAAAAAGAAAATGGAAGAAGATATCACAAGAGAATTCTTTTTTATTATTTTATTGTATTATTCATTTTGGATCCCCCCATAAGCCCCTCCCTCCTCCCCTCCCAACCCCACCCTCCCTCCCATTTCTGCATGCATGCCACTCCCCAAATCAACTGATAGGGGAGGTTCTCCTCTCCTTTCTGATCTTAGTCTATCAGTTCACATCAAAAGTGGCTACATTGTCCTCTACTGTGGCCTGGTAAGGCTGCTCCCCCCTCAGGGGGAGGTGATCAAAGAGCAGGCCAATCAGATTATGTCAGAGGCAGTAATGGGAAGCCATTACTATGTAACCCACTTGGACACTGAACTGCCATGGGCTACATCTGTGCAGGGGCTCTAGGTTATCTCCATGAATAGTCCTTGGTTGGAGTATGAGTCTCTGGGAAGTTCCCTGTGTTCAAATTTTCTTGTTCTGTTGCTCTCTATGTGGTGACCCTGTCCTCTCCAGCTCTTACTATTTCCCACTTCTTACATAAAATTCCATTCATTCTGCCCAACAGTTGACCATCAGGTTCAGCATCTGCTTAGATAGTCTGTAGGGCAGAGGCTTTCAGAGGCCCTCTGTGGTAGGTTCCTATTTTGTTTCCTGTTTTCTTCTTCTGGCTTTCAGAAGCCCTCTATAGAAGGTTCCAATCCCCATCTTGAAAGGCAAAGAGGATGGACATCAGAAGAAGAAGAAAACAGGAAACAAGAGAATTCTTAAAGAAATAATTCAAATGGCTGAGAAACATTTAAAGATATGTGCAAGATCCATAGCCACTGGGGAAATGGAAACCAAAAGTAGTTTGAGGTATGGTCTAAAGAGAGTCACAATGGCTAAGAATATTCAGACATTGCTAGTAGGAGTACAAACATGTTTAGCCACTAAGGACATACTTGTGGCTTTTCTGCAGCAAGGTGGGAATTGTTCTGCCTCTAGAACCAACTATACTACTCTTGCGCATATATCCAAAGAATGTTTCATCCTTCCATGGAAACATTTGTGCAAACATGTTTATGATTGCTCCAATAAATACTTCCAGAAATTGGATATAACCCAGACATCCATAGCAGAAGAATAGATAAAGAAAATGTGGACATTTACACAACAAAATAGTACTCAGTCATTTTACAAAGTAAATCATGAAATGTGAAAGTAAATGCTTATCTGCAGACAAACTAGAAAGAAGTCAGTCTGAGTATCTAGTAACACAAGTTCAAATATACTAATATGGCATGTATCTTCTTACATGTTAACATTACTTTTAAAGTGAATGACAAGCAACCTACAGTACATAAAACCATGTAGGATACACACAGAATAAGGGACTAGTGTTCGAGAACAAGTAACTAGATCTCCCTAGGATAGGTCAGTAAAATAGTTATTTATAGATGGAGGATGGGCTCATAAAGAAGAATTAGTTGGAAGTGGGGAAGAAAGAGGACATTAAGGAAAGTAATATTATGAGAGAGCGAAGATGAAATGTCAATTGAATGTTACTGTAGTAACCTAATACAGCAGGAGATTCCTAAAATGTATACATATCTGAAGGTGATCCAAATGAAATAATACAAGAGAGTCTCAACAGGATGTCACTTGTCATCAAATGAAGAATGGGTTTTATCGACTTGAGGTGGTGGCCAAAAGAGTCTTATTTGAATGCCCAAACAATGCACACTTTTATCAAGATTATAATTTGCTCTCCATAACTTCACTGCAAGTCTCTATCGCTGAATACAGCACTTACACAACTCACTGAACACAGAGACATTAAGCTGGTGCCTACATAGAAATTTCACTGTATAGGTATATTTATCTATATCTGGACTGATGTAGAAAAAATAGATAGATAGATAGATAGATAGATAGATAGATAGATAGATAGATAGATAGACAAATAGATTTATTTGTGTGTGTAATCTATCTGTCTATCTATCTATCTATCTATCTATCTATCTATCTATCTATCTATATCAGATAGATGATAGATAGATTTGTGTGTAACCACTATATATTTTTTTAAAATTCCAGTAAACAAATTTTGCAAGACTATACATAGGAGACATCAATTAATTATTTTGTTTGTTTATATACAAGAATTAACAGTACATAATTATTTTTCACTTTCCTACCTTCAAAGCCTCTTGTAGTTTTAGCTCTTTTGAAATTTCATGGCTGCATTTTCATGAATGGAGTTTACATAAGTTAGATATCAAATTTTGATTTGCATTATATTGTATATGTCTTATTATAACAATATATATAATAAAAATACCATGAAATTATATCAGTAGTAATTATGATAAACAGTATTACAGTAAAGTAGAAAAGGTATAGAGATGAAGTACTTTTCTTTTTGGTTGTTATTATGAGATAGTTGACTGACTCCAGCCATCTCAAGACTTCTGCTGCCAGGTTCAAAGCTGAGTTCATAATCACAGGCTCCAAAACTTACTTCTATCCTGATTCTTAAGATGGTTAATGTTTGTCTTTTAATCAGGAAAGAATGTAAAGAGTAATGTGGCTGATAAGCTAAGCTAAGCATACAAGTTGTAAATGTGTTGTCTGTCATGACTTAAATTGCCTATGAGCATCTTGCCCCCTCTTTTGGTCCTGTATAATTCTGAATTTGGTGCCAGATATCCAGGAGGAGGTCTGAATGCAAAAGCTGAGTTGAGAACCCTGAACCCAGGTGTCCTGCATAAGGCTGAGTCAGTAGTGTTTACTTTCTTGGTCAAAACCCCATGTCAAAGTATGATTGAAATATCCCTTTCCAGCCTCCTCCCATGTTCCTCCTCTAATCCACTGATAAGGGATGTCCTCTTCCTCTATCTTACAGTAGCTTATCAGGTCTCTTCAAAACTGTCTGGATCTACTTTCCCTGTTGCTTAGTTTAGCCACCTTGACTAGTGGAAGTGATCAAAGAGCTATCAAAGTGATCAAAGCATGACGTCCCCTGCTCCTCATCCTAGGAGAAATCAAATGTTCAAACTACTCTCACAACAGCAATCCAAAACAAACAAGCTGTTTTTGGATGAACTACAATTTTGTCTCAGATTCTTGTGCTCTCCAAAGTCACTGTGGACCATGATGAAATCATACAGATTGTTGAAGAAAGAACCGAACATGTTTTTCACCCACATGGAGGAACCAGGTGCAGAGCCTCAGGGCTATGGGATTCCAAGAACACCACGATGAGAGGAAAACAGAACAATAAAAAGACAACAAATTCAAAGCAAGTCTGGCTACAATGACAGAAATATCTCAGCACTGTGAGCCTCAGTTGTCTGGACTTTGCTACAGTGTGTGCGATGGCCTGTTATCAAAACCTTTGGGTAGGCACAGACTAAGAGCCTGAAGCAACAGTAGGAAGCAGCTGTAGCATATGAAGTCTTCTCTGACATTGTTGAGGTCTGAGCCTATTGCAGGAACTAAGCCAATAATCTCCTTGGATCCACCTTGATGCAGACTGTCTCTGTGTAGTGAAGAGCCTGACATGTCCCTTCCTTTGCTTTGCCTCAGCCTCCTCCTAAAACCTGTGTATACATCGATGGAGATGCCTCTGTTTGATTGTGCTTATTACGAGGAAACCAACCCCTACATGGAGGGAGACGTTAACCTTGCTACATTTATCCCCATTTCCATCCCACTTGATCTACCCCAATACCGCCAGAACCTTTTTGACAGAGAACCAAGTCTACTATGGAATATCAGCCTGTGAGTACTTGTTTGAATGTGCTATGTTTGTTCTGGTTCAAAGATAGTACATGACCTGCTAAATACAAATAATTCCAATGAGAATAATGAACTAGATGCAGAACAATGTGAAAAAGTTTCATATTTTTTCTGCTTCATTGTGCTTCTGCAAACATTTCCACTTCTCTTTGTTATGTTTCCAATCAGGAAGAAATCAGACAGTGAAATAACCAACCTTTGTGTCCGCTCCATGGTGTGATTCCATGGTCAGACTTAACATATTTTTAACACAAGGACTGTAATATGTCAAGATAAGTTTCCATTCTTCTCAGGTCCATTTGGCCATCTAAATGTCTTTTGATTAAATATCTGTTTCTTTCCAGGGACTTGGAGAGATTCTGCTAAAGTGAACTTGAATATTCCTATGTCCTCAGTACAAATCTTAGACTCTCTGGTTTCACATGTTCTGGCTTTATTATCTTTTAAAGTATCTCAGAGTTTAGACACTGTGGTAGTACTTATTACTGATACTGTAATAGAGTGTTCTGAAATTCATGTTTTTCATGCCCATATTCTGGCCCCTTCTTAGTTAGCTCTGCTGGAAACCCAGTGTTCTCTGATTTGATTGGTGGATTTATGATTTTAATTTGCAACCTTTCTGTCTGTCTTTCTCCTCCCCCACAATCTCAATTTGGTTTTAGGATTTGTATTTTATGGTACTCAGTTTTCCCTGTGTACATCTGTTTATTCTATCCTTCATCCGAGTTCTGGTGGAGACTGCTGATTCTTGCTTCAATGCCCAGGTGAAATCATTGATTGGCTCTGTCTTCTTTTCTGTTGTTCATCTCTTTACATTCTGAAGTATTCATCAGACACTTTATCTCTCTGAGAAACTGTGTGTTAGGTTGTTGGTTATTTGTGATACTGTGGAGGAGTCATTAGGCTTTTTCATATTCCTATTTTTCAGATGATGCTATAATTGGTACATGTGTTCATTTGAACATCAATTTTGGGATTAGGGTGGTCCTTTGCTGAAAAGTACCTTCTTGAAACTTGAGTACATATTTCCTTTCTGAGCAGGAAATAAACATACAAGCTTGGTAGTTGTATTGTTATGGAGTATTTGCATAGAAAACACACACACACACACATCAGGATTCCTATTTTTTTGGAAGTAAACAACTCTTGCGAATGTTTTCACAAGATATAGAAAGCATAGTTCAGTAGCCCACCGCAGCCAGAGAGAGAAGGAATCCCAACACAGGAAGAAGAAAATAGCCCATCCTCAGAGATAAAGAAAAGACAGAAAAAAACTAAATTGTCAATTGAGCGGTCTTAATCTAGATTCTGTTTGACCTGTGATAGGTGGATCAAGTCTCAACTCCTTGAAGTTTAAAGAATGGTTGTTTAAAGTTTACACACAGATATAAAAGTTCTGAATATATTATCATGACCACAATCTATAATCTACATTGAAAATCTCAGTGTAGGAAAAGCAGGTAGCAAGTGTCTGTAAACAGTTGGAGTAGACTGATGCTTTACAGATAAGTTTGGGTTCCAAAAAAGGATGGTTCTGAGCAAAAACAAACAAACAAACAAACAAACAAAAACTAGCCTTTCCTCTCTCTGAAGATGTAATCACAGATAAGTTTCAGCAAAACGAGAAGCATTGAAGTATGTCTTCAACAGGAATGAAAGGACATTAAAAAATTTGAACACAGGGAACTTCCCAGAGACTCATACTCCAACCAAGGACTATTCATGGAGATAACCTAGAACCCCTGCATAGATGTAGCCCATGGCAGTTCAGTGTCCAAGTGGGTTTCATAGTAATGGGAAGAGGGACTGCCTCTGACATAATCTGATTGGTCTGCTCTTTGACCACCTCCCACTGAGGGGGGAGCAGCCTTACCAGGCCACAGTAGAGGACAATTCAACCACTTTTGATGAGAACTGATAAACTAAGATCAGAAAGGAAAGGAGAACCTCCCCTATCAGTGGACTTGGGGAGTGTCATTCATGGATTTGGAAAGTGGCATGCATGCAGAGGGAGGAGGGAGGGTGGGATTGGGAGGGAAGGAGGGAGGGGCTTATGGGGGATACAAAATGAATAAAGTGTAATTAATAAAAAAAGTTTGATCCTGTAACTATGAGAAGACTAGCCAGGATTTTTACCTGGTGGTTTTCATAGCACATCAGAACTCCACTGATTAATATTTTAAAACTCTGAAACTTTAAACTCTTTAAGTCTCATTTTCACATACTTTAAAATACTTTCTCAGACATTTACATCTTACAATTACATACCCTAAATCACTTTCTTAGACATTCAAAATTTACATAAACTTTAAAGCATGTGTTTCCCCAATCTAGGCATTTACCAGGAGGCAGATTTGTTTGATTACTGGGATAAATGATTGACAAGAAAGTTATTTTAAATGAAAGAACCGTAAAATGTAAACTGTTAGGTATTAGTAGCTTCAGTTTGAATCTCATTTAAATCTAATTTTGTGAGATTAGATTTTTCAATGTCAAGCCAGCAAGGTAATGCCTTCTTCAGCAGGGAATCTAGATATCTGTAGAAAAGAACAAGGCCTGGCTTTCATGCATGATATGGACAGACCATGCAGCTGCAGCCTTTTTAACAGGAGCTGCCTAAAGTTTCATAACCTCGGCTAAACTTCTAGAGTGACAACCTGCTGTGAACATGACAAGAGATATAAGAGGAGTCAATTTGAGCAGGAAGTATAATCTAAATGGCCTCTATATCAGTCAAAATGACAGAGACTAAATGGAAACCTGGACACCCAGTCTGGGTCCTCCATGGCGTTCTCAAAGACTTTGTATGAAGTAAGGGTTAACGGTCTTTGGATGCCACACAAAACAACATTGTCTTCAGCTGCCATGCAAGGCATCATGATCCACCAAACATCAGACTCGTGCGGGCTGAGATTTTTTTTTTTTTTTTATGGAGCAGGAACTTGAAAAAGTAACCTATTTTGGCCAGGCAGAGTAGAGCATTTAACTCAACAGTGTCCAAAGGTTAGACAGGGATTTATTGTTGGGTGAAGCATGTGGCAATTCATGGTTCAGTCATCATCATCATCACAGTTGAAATATGATCAAAGGAAAGGCCATTTCTGCCTACCTTAGCTACCAACTCCAGATGTCTGGCAGAGACATCATTTTCATTACATCTTAAATCCATACTCAGCAGAACTCTCTGAGGACTTTGAGGGAAAGCATCTAACTTATTGCCATATTTTTTCACTTGAATACTTTTTATTAATTAATTCCATTTACATATTGTTCAGAGGCCCCACACTCTTCTCCTCCCAATCCTACTCTCTCTCCCACATTGTCCTCCAGTATTCTGTTTCCTACCTACCCAGCCCCTGTAGTTTTATGATGACTGAGTTTGTTTTCCTCCCCTGTGGTCTGTTAGGGCAGTTCCATCAGGGGAAAGTGATCAACAAACAGAAAATATAGTCCATGTCCACTCCACTAACTAGTGGGCCCATGTGAAGCCTAATCAGCACATCAGCTACTTTTATGTAGAGGACCTATTTTGAGACCATGTATTGTCCTTGGTGGGTGCATCGGACTCCTTAGGACCCCCTGGGCCCTGGTTGATTGTCTCTGATGATGTTCTAGTGGCATTCCTGTCACACAAATATAAATGAATAAATATACAGATGTAACCAACTGAATTAATTCTTTAGTCTTTAGTATTGCTTTTATGTGACTGGAAAAACATAAGCTCTCAGCTCAAATGAAAAAAGAAAGAATTTCTTCTTGAATAAATTTGAGAGTCTATGAACACAATTTAGGTTATCCCAAATTCCATGAAACAATGTGGAAGCAGCTTCATCAATGTTCATAGTAACAGAATAAATAAAGAAAACTATGAATCCAATACAGGAGTGGAAACCTCAGAGAGGACGTTGACAGCAAAATGGGGCAAGTTATCATACAGGCCCAAGATGGCTATGTGATGGCATTCTTGTCTTTTACATTGGCAAAAGCCAGGAGTGTGCTGGGTTGTGGAGAGCCGGGGTTTGGTTGCCATGGTGCTGGCTTCCTCCCTCAAAACTGGTAAACCATTATGACTGTTGGGCAACCGTCATTACGAGCCCAGCCCTGGGCGTCATATGGGGTGATGGGTGAGCAGCCAATCAGGGGATGATACGTCATCTCACACCATGGGTGAGCAGCCAATCAGGGAATGATATGTCATCTCACACCACTCTGGTGCGAGCAGGGCTTATATAAACAGCGCCACTTCGGGGCTCGGGGTCTTCCTCCTTTCATCCTTTGACTGCAATAAAGCTTGCTGCAGAAGGATCCTGTTGTTCGAGTGTGTTCTTGCTGGCGAGACGATTACGCGGGTCACAACACTGGGTTACTACATTCTAAAATGATTTTATTCATCACCTAATATATAGATAGATACATAGATAGATAGATAGATAGATAGATAGATAGATAGATTGATAGATAGATTGAGAGATAGAGATATAGAGACATAGAGATATAGATATATAGATACAGATACAGATATAGATAGAGCTATCATTTTAACCGCAGAGGTGTCCAAGAAATGGCTACTCAGGGTGCTGCAGGTAGCCCAGGCTATGGTAATGATCCTCTCCAACTACAACATTGCAATCTCTCCACATCAATGAAGTTTTCATAGCCAGTCTTTGCAGACATGGCTCTGTCCAGGAGTTCTCATTGATAAATGCATACATTCCTGCAGTTCAAGATTTAGTATGGGATAATTCTTGGGGAAAACTAATTCTCTTTCTCTTGGTTTTTGCTCATTGCCTACTTTTGCCCAATAGATTCTCTCTTAACAGAATATTTTTAAATATTCTTTATTAATTACACTTTATTTATTTTGTATTCCCCCTGTGGTTCCCTCTCTTCTCCCATCCCAATCCCTCCCTTCTTCCACCCTCTACATGCATGCCCCTCCCCAAGTCCACTGATAGGAGAGGTCTTCTTTTTTGTCCTTCTGATAGAGAGCTCACCTTCTTATAGAGGTGCGAATATCACAGCTGTGCCTGGTGCCCAAAGATGCCAGAAGGGATTTTATAAACTGGAGCTAAACATGTTTCCAAGGCCACCCTTCGGGCACTGAGAACTGATGCTAGCTTTTATTCAAAGTGGCCTATATATAGAGAGATGCCCGGGCATCTGTCTATACCACAGAGAGACACTTTAACACTAGGAGTGCATATAAACTTATTAGGATTTTCATAAGTGAGTATAACATTGAATCACTACAAAAGAAAAGGAGATGAAGCTCTTACTTATATTCCTAGTGAACTCCTTAGTGAACTTCCATAACCCAGTGCTTCCATGAGCCAAAACATCATAAGCCAAAACATCATGAGCCAAAATACATAAGTATGTATTCAGTACTCATAGGATACAAACAAGTGATATTTTATGCACACAATGAACACCCAAAAATATTAGAAACAGTTAAACTTCTGAGAGTTTAGGAGCCATTTGATGATGTTCCTAGGTTGTCATGAGCTTATTCACACAAGATTTACATGTCACAGGAAAAATCAAAGACTAGGACCCCTAGGTTCCTGTATTTGATAAAGAAGTTTTGAGAAAAATCTACTGACAATACCCATCATTCTGTTCCTCTGGTTTAGATTCAATCTGAGAAATTATCAATATTTGCTGACCTTATACTTTGCCATTGAAGAGATCAATAAGGACTCAAACCTGCTTCCCAATATGACCTTGGGTTCCCACATCTACAATGCCTTCAGTTCTAACAAAAGAACCTTAGAGGACCCTCTGGTGTGGCTATCTGGAAGGAGTGATTATATCCCTAACTACAAGTGCAATGCTCAACACAAAGCTCTAGGAATCATTTCAGGAAACAAGCCAGAATTTTCTGCTGCAATCGCAACACTTTCAGCACTCTACAATGTCCCACAAGTAAGTTCCAAACATTTTAAAGCACAATCACATCTTAGGCCTGACCAAAACTAACAAACCAACAAAAGAACAATAACAGAACAAACAAAAGAAAACAGAGAAGTGGATTATGTCTAGTGTAGGCAGATTTCAAATAGTAGTGAAGGAATTATTTTGATATGGTGACAGTTAAAAGATGAAAGAGTGTGGTGAAAAGCATAGACAGAAAATTTAAGCAGATTGCTTAGTAGTATCTATGATTCTATCTCCAAACAATGGATGATGTACTGTGGATACTCAGTCTGCATTTGATCATAAGTCTAATTCTACAGCAAAGATTCCTAACTACCCAATCTAGCATAAAAATGTCTCAAAATTCGTATGGTTATCAATACCTGACATATAGAAAAAGAAAGTACAGGACATGTAACTAAGTTTGGAACACTGTTTAATGCCATCACCGATAAAAATATCTCAAGGACTTAATGATCTCATTAAGGAAAGTAGATCTCAGAATAGCACCCACAGAGACCAACCACTTAGCTCTACCATCGCCATTGACACTTGCCAGGCTACACCAAAGAAATGCATCTATCAGCAGGCATTACTACAAACAGAAAAGACTCGGTGAGCACAAGAGTCAGCAATAATCAAGATTAAAAAAAAAACATAGGATGACTCTTATTGTTATTAGTCAGTTGAACAATTCATAAATGTATTTTAAGCTAATACAACAAAAAATAAAAGACAAGAATTTACATCTGTCTGAGTTTTGTCTCTATCAAATCTATCGAGAGGGATGATGCAATAAACCCCTGGCAATGTGGCCTCAGATCTTCACAGCTTGCACCATTTTACCTTAGGAAACTGAGTCTCTAAAAACTTTGTTAGTCTCTTTCCATATTTGTTTCCTAAAGGTGAAGGTTCTCGGAAATATGGTGTTTTGTGACTAGAAAGTACCTGTTAATGCTTTCTGCACTTTTCTCTATGTCAGATACTCTTTTGCATTGTTACTGCAACAAGAGAGATCTATCTTGCCCTTCAAAGCCAGTGAAGAGCTTTTTGTTTACTTCTTGGCTGCTTCAGACACCTTAGTAACTTTGGAACCTATGGTATTTGTAAAAGCCTGTATTCCACCACATAATTTAGGAACAAGCTGATCTCACAGAATACATCCTCCTTAACAATATTCAGTCCTTTAAGGCTCATATTTGAATTATGAAGTCACTTCCTCATTCAGGGTGATGATTCCAAATACCTAAAACTCAGAATCACTTTTTTCTTTGCTCCTTCAGGTCACATATGGACTGTTTGATTCCATGCTTAGTGACAAAGATACATCACCATCCCTTTATCAGATGTCTACTAAAGACAGAGGTCTAGCCCAAGGGCTGATCTCTTTATTGCTCCACTTTGGCTGGAAGTGGGTGGGGCTCATTGTGTCTGATGATCAGAGAGGAAGGGAGTTTCTCTCTGACCTGAAAGTAAAGATGGTATCAGAAGATATCTGTGTGGCTTTTACAGAAAAACTCCCAGATAATTGGAATGAAAATATAAAATATGACTATGGTTTGTTGAACTTGAAACAACATACAGGAGTAAATGTGAATTTATTCTATGGTGATTTGGATGACTTGCTGTTCTTCTGTGTAAACATGCGTATCTTTGTCACCAGAAAGAGGGTGTGGATCTTTGCAAAGCCACACTCGACATACTTAGAGTCTATACTAAATGAAAAGCATGTTTTGATAAACCTATTCAGTGGAAGCTTCTCATTTTTAAAAAAGAGAACTATCCCTGGCTTCAAGCACTTTCTTGAGGCCCTTACACCCTCCCATTACCCAGGAGATGTTTACTTCTCTAAGTTCTGGATTGACAATTTTAATTGTTCACCTCCTGCTTCAGGATGTGGAAATCATAAACCTTGTCCAGTGAATATTTCCCTAAAGACTAAGGATAAAATAAATGATATGATGACTATTTCTGAGCCAAGCTATTCCATATGGAGTGCAGTGTATGCAGTGGCCCATGCCCTGCATAAAATGCTATTGAGCAAAACTGAAATGGAATCTAAAGAAGACAAAAACACAGACTGGCTTCTACCATGGCAGGTAAGCCTCACTCATAAGCAGGGGAAGCTGAGAATCTTACATTATTAGTAAGTAATTTGCTGTGGTCAAGCCAATAAAACATTTTCATCTTATAATTGAAAGTATAAGTTAAAATGGAAAATGGTTTAAGTTTCTCTCCATTTAGTCTGAGGTTGGCTATAGGCTTGCTATATTTTTGTCTTTACTATGTTTCAGAATGTGCCTTGTATCCCTGATCTCTCCAAGACTTAGTTAAACATGAGTGGGTATTGGATTTTGTCAAATGCTTTTTTGGCATCTAAGAAGATGATCATGTGGTCTTTCTCCTTCAGTTTGTTTATATGATTGATTACAATGATGGATTTCTGTATATTGAACCTGCATTCCTGGGATTAAAACTACTTGGTCATGGTGGATGATATCTCTTATGTGTTTTGGGTTTGAGTTTGCAATTATTTTGTTGAGTATTTTTGCATCAATGTTCTTAAGAGAGATAGGTCTGAAGTTCTCTATTTGTTGGGTCTTCATGAGATTTAGGTATCAAGGTGACTGTGGCTTCATAAAATTAGTTTGGTAATGTTCATTCTGCTTTTCATTTGTGGAATAGTTTGAAAAGAATTGGAGTTAGCTCTTTTTAATGTCTGTAAAATTCTTCACTGAGACCCTCTGGCCCTGGACTTTTTTGTAAGGGATACTTTTGAGACTGCTTATATTTCTTTGGGGCATATAGAGTTCTATATTTAATCTATTTACCCAATCTTGATTTAATTTTGGTAAATGGAATCTATCAAGAAAATTGTCCATTTCATTTAGAATTTCAGATTTTGTGGCATATAGGCTTTTGTAGTAGACGTAATGATTGTTTGGATTTCCTCAGTATCTGTTGTTATGTCCCCTTTATCTTTTCTGATTTTGCTGATTTCGACAGTTTCTCTCTGCCTTTTAGTTAGTTTGCCTAAGGATATGTCTATCTTGTTGATTTTTCTCAAAGAACCAGCTTTGGGTCTCTTTGATTCTTTGAATTGTTTTCTTTGTTTCTAATTCATTGATTACAGCTCTGAGTTTGATTATTTCCATTTCTCTACTCCTTTTGGGCATGTCTGCTAGTTTTCCCCCCAGGGATTTTAGGTGTGTCATTAAGTTGCTTGTATGAGATGTCTCAAACTTCTTTCTGGCAGCACTTTGTGCTATGAACTTCCTCTTGGCACTGCTTTCGTTTTGTCCCATAAGATTTTATTACTATTGTTCTGTAGTACAACTTGAAGTCAGGTATGGAAATGCCTCCAGAAGTTCTTTTATTATACAAAAAGTTTTAGCTATTCTGGTGTGTGTGTGTGTGTGTGTGTGTTCCATATGAAGGTGAAAATTGTTCTTTCAAGGTCTGTGAAGAATTGTGTTGCTATTTTGATAGTAATTGCATTGAATCTGTAGATTGCTTTTAGTAGGACTGTCATTTTTACTATGTTAATTTGACCAATCCATGAGCATGGGTGATATTTCCATCTTCTGATGTCTTTTTCAGTTTCTTTTTTCAGATATGTGAAGTTCTTGTCACAGAGGTCTTTCTCTTGCTTGGATAGTTACCCCAAGATATATTATATTACTTCTGGATATTGTGATGTATGCTGTTTTCCTAATTTTTTATAAGCCCATTTATCATTTATAGTCATGTGGACTACTGATTTTATATGTTAATTTTATAACTTATAAAATTCTTCTTAGCACTGCTTTCATTGTGTCCCAGAAGTTTAGGCATGTTGCCCCTTCATTTTCATTGAATTCTTGAAAATCTTTAATTTATTTCTTCCCTGACTCAGTGGCCACTGAGTTTTTCAGTTTCCATGAGTTCTTTTTTGTTTTGTTTGTTTGTTTGTTTTGTTTTTTTAGGTTTTCTCTTGTTTCCATTGTTATTGATATCTATCTTTAATCCTTGGTGGTCTGATAAGATAAAAAGGTTATTTCAACTTTATTGTAACTTTTGAGGCTCACTCTCTGTCCAAGTCAATGGGCAATTTTGGAGAAGCTTCTGTAAGTTGCTAAAAAGAAGGTATATTCTTTTTGTCTGGGTAAAAATTCTATATATGTCTGTTAAATCTATTTGATCTGTGCATATGTTAGTGTAATTGTTTCTCTATTTTCTGTCTTCATGACCTGTATTTTAGTGAGTGTGGGGTTTTGAAGTCTCCCTCTATTACTGTGGCTGTATTAGTGTATAATTTAAGCTTCAGTAATGTTACTTTTACAAATGTAGGTGCCCTTGTATTTGGAGCAAAATATTCAAAATTTAGACATCATCTTGGTGTATTTTTTTCTATTTTATGTATCCTTTTGCTATGATATGTGTCCTCTCATATCTGTTTTGAATAAATTCAGTTAAAAGATCATTTTATTAGATATTACTATGGCTTCTTTCAACTTTCATCTTGGGTCAGTTTCCTTGAAAAACCTATTTCCATCCATTCACTCTGAGGTAATGTCTTCCTTTGTTTTTAAGATTTTTTTGTATGTAGCAAATTGATAAGTCCTGTTTTATGCATCCACTGTGTTAGTCTGTGTTTTTTTATTGAGGGACTGTGTCTATAGATGTTGAATGATACTAATGATTAATGATTGCTAGTGCCTGTTATTTTGATTTTTAAGATTGCAGCAAGTTTTTGTGTTTCTGTTCGTTTGGTTTTGCAGCAGCGGTGTTATTTATTTTCTGTGTTTCTCTGGGTGTTGTTTACTTTCTTTGGTTGGGCTTTTCCTTCTAGTATCTTCTTTACAGTTGTGAAACATAGACACTGGCATTTTCTAGTCCACAGCATGACCTCTCACTTGCTGTGAAGTCACTACAGTCAAATCCTTAGTAACCATGTACACTGGGTGTTGCCATTTTGGATTCTCTTCAAATCTACATCTTCTAAATGGAAATATTATTTTCTGGTCCTGGAGAAAAACACAGGGCCTTTTTTCAACTAAGGACATGCTACACACTATACTATCTTGCATCTCATAGACAATATTTCTACTTGTGTTCAGTAGCTTTTGCATTATTTCTATGGGGAATAATTTTAATCTCTCTAAACAACTGGGAAGACAAATAAACAAACTAAGCACTTTCAAAAAGAAAGCCATGTTAGAGAAAGGGAAAATGAAATTTTCTTTAAAGTCAGCCAGTAATCTGCGTGGGCCACTCATATCATATGATGTCTTTCTTCAGCTTCATCCATTTCTGAGAAAAATTAAATTTATAAATGCTGCTGGAGATGAAATAAGCTTTAATGAGAACAGGAATATTAGGGAAACGTATGACATACAAAACTTTATTGCATATAGTTTTCGAAATGCATTACTACTTAAAGTGGGAGAGTTTGTCTTCAAGAGTGCACAAGATCAAGGCTTTTTCATCAATGAAGTTCTGATTCAATGGCCAAGCAACTACAAACAGGTCTGGAAATTTTTCAGTATTTAATATGAAGGGAATTATTTGTAAAAAAATTATAAAAAATGATTGTGTAATGATTCTTTAACCTATTAAAATAATTGTGAAATTTTAATTGTTAGCTCTATTGTGACTGTGAGCTTGTGTGTGGATGTTCATGCACATGAGCATGTGTGCTTCTTAAGTCCACAGTAAGCTGTGGTTATCTTCTTCAGTTGCTGTCAACTTTATTTTTATCTGTGTGAAACCCGTACTTTCTGATTTTGCTGAAAACAGTGGCCAGCATTACCTAGGTTCTCTCTCTGTCTTCATGATCATAAAGTTTGGATTACAGGCCTATTTTTCTGCACCCAGCTTGTGTTCCATCCTTTCATCATGATCAAATTCACATTTTCCTGCTTATGTGGCAAGCATGTTAAATACTACAACATTTCTTTAGTTCTGTTTGATGACTTTAAATCAGAAATAAACCAATATTTCAGAATTACATATATGTATATATACATAAATACACATACAAATGCATACATAAGGTCAGTTAATTCCTTAGCTAGAATTAGACGAATTGAATTTAAACGTTTGTGTTTGTTCATAATGCAATGAATGAATAATTGAGAGCTCATGGTTATATGGTGGTATGTAAGAGTGTTTCTATATGTAAACATGCACATGCACAGAAACTTATGAAATTTTCTCATATGTTAATTATACATGCTAGCTGATGCTCAAGCATTCTTCCATTCACACAACTTATGTTCAAGCATATCAATAATTCCACAATGTTGTGAGCTAGCATAAACAATAAATTATGGATTTGGACACAAGACATTTCTGTAAACAATGCATCTGAGCTTCCCAAAATGTGTGTTAGTTACTGAACTCATATTTCAGTGCAAGAGCTGTATGCACTCTTAACAGCTGATCCAGTTATCCAGAAACACATTTCAGTTAATATGTACATATTAGACAGAAACTGAATCCAAACCAAGGCAGAAAAGAGGTCTAAGATAGAAATATTTCCTGTCCTACAAAATTTCTAATATATAACAAATTAAAATTGCATTAGAATTTTATTAGTTATGTGATTATCTAAGAATGCAACTACTGAAATCCCATTTGATGACTACACTAACGTTTGAAAAGAAAGGCAAAGAACAATCACTAACATTGGGAGTCAAGGGTAAAAGTCACAGTAACAGATTATAATTCACCAATGGCAAAACCATTTTCATGACAATATTAAACTTCCTTTTGCAGCTGAATCAGAGTGCATGGGTGTTACTACAAGACTGGAAATATAAAGGTAGAAACAAGTGTGCCTGGAGGCAAGTATGATTGGATTCTTGTCTTAAAAACCAACTGTTCCAAAATTCATACAATAAAATGAGTTCTGGCTGGCTGCATCACAGAAGAGAATATGTTGATGCTCTATACATTTCACACAGGCTAGGCAGTATTGAGTCATGGTTTGGTCATATAAAGGGATGTTGAACATTTAGTATTGAAAAACATAGTAAGTTTAAATCTCCATTCTACATTCCCACATTAAAACCTCAGAGTTCCTCATAAACAAATACAACTTTCATAGGTTATGTGTATTTAGCCTAAACTATTTTAAACTGATGTTCAATATCATGACCAGTTTTTCTGTGTTGCTTTCAGACTCCTCAATCTGTATGTACACAGAGCTGTGGTCCAGGATTCTGGAAAGTTCTACAAAAAGACAGACCGGTCTGCTGTTTTTCTTGTGCATTTTGTCCAGAGCAGCACATTTCCAACCAGACAGGTAGAAAAATAATACTTTTACTCAAAATGTTTGGGAATGCAGAGGGGGAAAGTTAAGAAGTGACTTTGGTGTCATAATGTAGTGCTGTTCCCTATGTCTCTAACATTCATCCCTTAATCCATTATTAATCATTGCTGAAGCCACATAATGTGTGAAGTTTAGAGTAGCAATTCTCATGCTAATGTGTCATATGCTCGCTACTTTTAAAAACCTGCCTTTTGGTGCATGGAAGTGCCATCTTAGCTCTTGCAGTGTACCAGCTCTTGCAGTGTTCCCCATTAAATATGAGATCTCCAGTTGTCCAGGATCTATTTGTATTTCTGTGTTTAACAAGCCTAATGATTCTTGCCTCAAAGTAACTCCAGGAAAACTACGACTGATTGTTTCTGAATGTACAAGAAACTGAACTGCATTTACAACACAGTTGTCATTTTCAGTATCAACAATAGAAAAAAAGCAAGTCTTTGTAAATGAAAACATGGCTGCCTGTTTAGTGTTGTGGTCAACTGTGTGATAACATATATAAGTAACATCATATGGAATGAGCAGGTTGCATTGTTATATACAAACACACACACAAAGACACAAAAATATTTAATAAGAAAAGAGGCTATGTATTTGAGAGTGAATAAATATAAGGTGGGTCCAGGAGAACATTTAGAGAAATGAAAAAGAAGAAGCATAGTCAGGTAATTATCTTATTTTTAAAATGAAAATTTTTACAAGAAAATAAAAAGTCAGAAGGAAAATACATTAATATAATGTCGAGAATAAACTATTTATTATATTAAAAAGGCCAATCCTTAGACAACCATAATACAAGCAGAATTTTTTATGTATTATTGCAAATGATCAAATGTTGAAAATTAATTCTAAGATCTAAAGCTATCATGGGTTAAATTCCTTGCAGAGTGACACATGACTTCAATCCCTATGTTAAAAAGATATGGCGTGAGCAGGCAGCCTTACCTTGGCCCTGATATCAGTGAAATAATGAAGCTTACATAGGTCATGAATCAAATACCTAATAGAAGTCCTCAATTGGGATTGATTTGAGTTTCTCTCTGTTTAGGTTAATGTTTTCTGTAGGGTTGCTGTATATTGACTTTACTATGTTTAGGTATGTGATCTGTGTCCCTGATCTCTCCAAAATTTTATACATGAATAGGCGTTGGATTTTTGGCTTCTATGGACATGATCATGGAATTCTTACCCTTCTGTTTGTTTATGTGGTGTATTAAATTTATGGATTTCTATAGACTGGACCACTCCTGCATACCTGGGATAAAGCTTATGGGACTGTGGTGGATGATATCTTTTATGTGTTCTTGTACTTAGTTTGCAAGTATTTTACTGAGGTTTTTGTGTCAGTGTTCATTTGGGAAATTGGTCTGAAGTTCATGTCTTTCTTGGGTCTTGACTGTGATGTGACTGCATCTTCATAGAATCAATTTGTTAATGTTCCTTCTGTTTCTTTTTGTGGGATAGTTTGAAGAGTATTGGTATTTACTCTTATTTGAAGGTCTGATCAAATTCTGAGCTGAAACCATCTGGCCCTGGGTATTTTGGATGGGGACTTTTGATGACTTCCTCTCTTTCCTTATGGAAGATAGGATGTTTTATTTACCTGATCTTGACTTAACTTTGGTAAGTAGAATCTATCACAAAAATTGTCCATTTTATATAGATATTAAATTTTTGTGATGTATACACTTTTGAAGTAAGACCTAATGATTCCTTCGATTTCTGTACTTCTATCATTCTTTTCCTTTTTTATTTTGTTCATTTGGATAGTGTCTTTCTGCCTTTTAGTTACTTTGGCTAAGAGGTTGTCTCTTTGTTTGATATTCTCAAAGAACCAGCTCTTGGTTTTGTTGATTCATTGAATCATTTCATTTATAGTATGTTGATTTCAGCACTGATTTTTATTATTTCCAGACCTCTACTCCTCTTGACCCTGTCTACATCTTGTTTTATTCTAGGTCTTTCAGTTGTGTCATTAGATTGCTTGTAAGAGATGTCTCAAATTCCTACACGAAGGCACTTAGTGCTATGAATTTTTCTCTTAGCACTGCTTTCATTGTGTCCCATAAGTTTGGGCATGTTGTGCTTTAATTTTTATTGAATTCTAGGAATTCTTTAAATACTTTCTTTATTTCTTCCATGACACCTGTCATTGAGTAGAGTTGTTTAGGTCCCATGTGTATGAGTAGGCATTTTGCTCTTTCTGTCATTGTTGAAGTACAGATTTAGAACATGGTTGTGTAATTGGATCCAAGGGATTATTTCAGTCTTATTGTATGTGTTAAGACTTGCTTTTTGCCTGAATTTATGTTCAATTTTGGAGAAAGTTCCTTGATTTGCAGAGAAGAAGGCATATTAGTGCCTGGGTGAAAATATTTGAGGACTTCTATTAGGTATTTGATTCATGACCTACGTAAGCTTCATTATTTCACTGTTTAGCTTCTGTGACAATGATCTGTCACTTGGTGAGAGTGAGGTAATGAACTTTACCATTATTACTGTGTTGTGACTGATGTGTGGTTGAAGTTTTAATAATGGTTCTTTTACAAATGCAGGTACCCTTCTATTTGGGGCATAGTTGTTCAAGATATTGTTGTCCTCATGGTGGGTTTTTCTGTAATGAGAATGAAGTATCCTTCACTTCTCTTTTGATTAATTTTGGTAGGAAGACTTTTTTATTAGATATTAAGATGATACTGCCACTTGCTCCTTGGGTCCATTTGATTGGAAAACCTTTTTCTAGCACTTTACTCCAAGGTAGTGTCTATCTTTGGGGCTGAAGTGTGTTTATTGTATGCAGCAGAATGTTGGATCTTGTTTCCATAACTATTCTGTTAGCATGTGTCTTTTTATTAGATTGCTGATTCCATTGATGTTGAGAGATAGTAGTCACCAATGAATATGAGCTCCATTTATTGTGGTGTTATTGTTGATAGTGTGTTTGTGTGCTTGTTTTCTTTTTATTTTTGTTCTGAAGTTATCTATATCATGTGTTTTGTGGGTGTAGTTGATCTTATTGGGTTGGAGTTTTCCTTCTAGTAGCTTCTCAAGGTCAGGGATAGTGCATAGACATTGGTTTAATTTAGTTTTGTCATGGAATATCTTCATTCCTCCATCTCTGTTGATTGTAAGTTTTGCTGAGTACAGTAGCCTGCTCTGGCATCTGTGGTCTCTTCACATCTACATGATATCCCCCAGGCCCTTCTGAGTTTCATAGCCTCTGTTGGAAAGTCGGGTGTGATTCTGATAAGTCTGCCTTTATATGTCACTTGATCTTTTTCGTTTGTGCTTTTGACATACTTTTCTTCGTTGTGTAGATTAATTGCTTTGATTATTTTATGGCAAGAAAATTTTCTGTTCTAGTCTATTTAGTGTACTGTAAGCCTCTTGTATGTTTAAGGTTATCTCTTTCTTAAGATTGGAGAAATTTTCTTCTAAGATTTATTAAAAATATATTCTGTACCTTGGAGCCTGGAATCATCTATTTAGTCTATTCCTATTGTTCTTAGGTTTCACAGTTTCATGGAGTCCTTGAACTTTTCTTATTGTATGTTTTCTTTGAGAGATAGATCAGTTTCTTCAATTGTATCTTCAATGCCTGAGATTCTCTCCTTCATTTTTTATATTTTGTGGATGATGCTTATCTCTGTGGTACTTGATCTATTCTCTACATAGTCCATCTCCAGGTTTTTTTTTGTTTGTTTCCTTATTGATTCAAATTCTGTTTTCAAGAATTGAATAATTTTAATAATTTCCTTCACCTGTTTAATTGTGGTTTCTTGTCTTTGATGGCCTCTCTTTGTTTGCCCTGTATTTCTTTGAAACATTTGTTCTTTTCCTTTTTATATGTCTCTAATAACTGCATAAACATATATTTAATGTGCTTTTTCTGTGTTTCAGCTGTATTAGAATATTCATTGCTCTTGGGGGTGGGTTCTGGTGGAGCCAGGATGTCCCAGTTTTTGTTGACTGCATTTCTATGCTGGCCTTTAGCCATCTGGTTGTCTGTAGCCTTACCTGTTTCTTCTTGGAAACTGCAGCAAAGACTGGATCTTCCTGTCTTTGGAGTTTAGAGTAGTATTCAGGAAGATGTCAAATGTGCAGTGGCTCAAGAATGGATACTGGCAGTTCAGATGCCAGCACCTTGAAGGGCAAAGCACATGGCAGCATATGGACACATAAACATGTAGGGACTGGTGAATTGAAGACAAGTGTGTGCATGCAATGGAACCATGAATTTTGGGGTGCAGGTACTGGTGCTCATCATTATCAAGGTGCAGGTGCCTCAAGTGGCATCCCTGGATTCCTCAGAATAAAGCTGGGCTGCCACTTGCAGGCCTGCCCCAAATGGTGCTCCCTGTACTCAGATTCCTCTGAGATTTTTCTTCTTGGATCTGGGATCCCTGTAATTTTATTGCTCACCTCGTGTCCACAGGATGACCAGTAGTACAGTGGCTTGGTGGCTTGGATGCTCTCCAAGAAATCCTGAAGCTGCTCTACAGGGAGCAGGAGGAATCCGAATTCTGGCTGCTAGAGCAAACTGTCCCTGGATATGGGGATCCAAACTCACTGGAATATGTGAAGGGGCAGGTGGCCCAAATTTTGCTACTCCTGACTCCGTGAGATGGCCACAGAGAGCCTGGATCAGATCAACTCCATTTTCTGGACGACCTGTCTAGAAAAGGAAGCAGTAAATTTGATGCTCTGGATCTAGCCACCTGTCCATACACTGGTCTCAGAATCTCTGAATCTCTGCCCCTCAGATATGGTGCGCACTGGTCTCCACCATATTGGAGTCTCCTTGTTTTGATCTTTCATCATTTTCGTTTTTGGGTGGGAGCCTTTTCTGATCTTTTGAATTTACACTTGGGTCTGTTTAGTTCTATTTAGGTTGCTGAATTATTGTTGAATATATCATTGAATAATGGTTGCTTGACTAAATCTAAAACATCCATCTCATGACCATTTTTAAGCTGACTAGAATATAGTATGTTTTAAAAATATTTCCTTAGAATAGTCTGAATTTCATTGAATTCTGTAGTAATGTTTTTTTTTTCTGTAATTTCCTTTAATTTAAGTACTCAATTTTTTCCTTAATTCACTTGATATATAGGTTTGTCAATTTTCTTTATCTTCAGAAAGAGCCAGCTCTTCCTTTGGTTAATTGTATGTATTGTTTTCTTTGTTTCTGTTTCACTCATTTTCATTACAATATTATTTCTTTTTATTATATTATTAATTTGTGTACTATCGCAGCATCTGCTCACACCTGTCCTCTCAGACCCTCCCTCTCACCTCATCTACCAACCTAATGTGCCCCTCTTCCCTTTCTTTAAAAAAAAAAAAGAAGTCCCCTATGGATATCAATCAGCCTTGGCATATAAAGTTGAAATAAGATTCAGCACAACTTCTGTCATTGAGACTACACAAGGCAGTAAAATTAGGAGAAAAAGAGTCAGAGACAGCTTTGGTCTTTCTGTTATGTGTCCCCATAAGGACCAGGCTTCACAACTGTTATGTATGTGCAGAGATCCCATATCTGTCCCATGCATGCTCTATTGTTGGGAGTTCATTCTCTGTGAGCTTGTGCCAGGAGCCTTTCTGTGGGGCAATTCTGAGCATGGAAAAGAGAGGTCTTTGCCTACAGGGTGCTCCAGAGAGCAGATGAGGGGTCAGCAATGAGAGGAAGTTAGTCAGCTCAAGTGTTCAGGGTACTCTAGCAGCTGACGTCTAAAATTCAGACCTTTCTTTGTCTCTGACTTATTGTTGACAAGGCTCTTCTTGTTTATACAAGTTTCACAGTGCGAACACAGATTAATGATTATACAAGTGGTACAGAATGGGTGTTTGATTTTTTTTATTATGCAGGAATAAAAGCTCAGTTACAATTTAAAAAGTACACACAGAACATATTTGATTATCATTATTAGCCCTATAACTCTACTCTAAATAATCTAAAGAATGTCTCCTTCAAAGAAAACACATTTAATATGTGAAAGTGTGCTTTTAGGCTGGCATTGTTTGCAGTATGAGTGCAGTCCAGAGAAACAGAAAATACTTTAACTGGTCTTTTTATGCACAGCAAATACAAATAAATAGCTCCCTTTACTATATGTATCACCATCTATGCTACAAACTAGAAAAAGTTTATTTAAGTCAATCTATCTTATTTACTAAGTTTTATTCTGTCAGGAGTGTACCCTCTGTGACCTTCTATCATTAAACTACATTTTCCAGGAGCTCTAAGCTTATAATAAAGGATCTTAAACCTATACATGAATCTCCAGGCCTCTCAGGGTAGTCACATTGCCTCTGTTTACCCTGTACCAATATACTGTTTAGGGGCATATACCCCAAAAAACTCCTGAAATAATGGCCTCAACTCTCTCTCTGCTTAACTCTGCTTAACAATCTCCAGGTCACAAAGATTTTAAAACAGTGGATAGATAATGTTAAGTTTAGTATTATCATAAGGCTCAGGTCTCATTAGGGCTGGCTGCATTGTCTTCCTCTATGGCCTGGTAAGGCTGCTCCCTGTTAAGGAGAGGTGATCAAAGAGCCAGCCACTGAGTTTATGTCATAGGGAGTCCCTGGTACCCTTACAATGCAGCCAGTCCTGATGAGAACTGATAGGCTAGGGTCAGTGGGAAGGGGAGGAGGACCTCCCTATCAGAAGACTTGGAGAGGGGTATGGGAGGAGATGAGCATGGGAAGGTGTGGAGGGAATGAGCAAGGGTGCTACAGCTAAGATACAAAGTGAAGAAACTATAATTAATTTAAAATGCCTAATTTAAAAAATGACTCAGACATAATTTCTCTGTAGAAAAAAAAAAACAGAAATTGAATCTTAGTGCAGAAATACCCCAGTAATGCAAAACACACAAACACACACACACACACAAAAAAAAAAAAAAAAAAAAACAACAGAAGTTAGAAATAGAAGAACAATGATTGTAACAATCTGCTCAGCTTTGCTGGAATAGCACCAATAACTGTACCGGCTTCATGACTCTCAACAATTTCAGTGAATATGGCTTTGTCATTCTCCCTTTCTGATTTAACATTTTGTAGATTTATGGTATTTATGACATGTAGGTCATTTTTTAGTCTTAAGAATATTACTGTAAGAACAAGAGTGAAAATTAGAACAATTCCCAGGATTATTCTGGACTTAATAATGAAAATCAAAGAGTCCTCTCCTGAATCAAAGGATATCAAAGACTATAGAAATTTATTTGCAACTTCCACAGCTGAGATAGGTAAAGATTGGTCTGAGATTATAGCGGGAGTTTGTTGATGCAAGTGTTGTATATTTATTGCCAAATCAGAAACTGTTCCATAGGTCATGGAGGTGGGACCTAAATTATTCCCATGTTACCTTAGAAAAATTATAGGAGTGGGATAACAAATATCCACTGAAACAGTGAATAACAAGAAAAATGAGAAGAACCCATGATGATGGAAACAAGGAAGTGCATTTTTATACATTGATGTCATCAAAACACAATGTACACATATTTAGAAACTCAAAGTGTAAAAAAATCATTTGAAGGCATACGTAACAGTATTACTTTATCTGAATATAAATAAAATAGTTTTCAGTGCCCCAAAGAAACAGTGATAAGCTGTTGAGCAGAAATCTTATTGTTAATTAAACAAGATAAACAATAGGAATGCGAATTGTAAAGAGTTCGTGTCCTTGGCAATAAACAGGATGCAGAATACACCAGGCAGCTTCACTGTGGCTTTCCTGGTAAGGAACCTGCCTGACACATTCAATGAGGCCAAGTTCCTGACATTCAGCATGCTGGTCTTCCTCAGTGTCTGGGTCATCTTCATCCCTGTCTACCAGAGCACCAAGGGCAAAGCCGTCGTGGCTGTGGAGGTCTTCTCCATATTGGCCTCTAGTGCAGGGCTGCTGGGGTGCATCTTCTTCCCTAAGTGCTACATTATTCTCTTAAGACCCGATAAAAACTCTTTGAGATTTATTAAAAACAAAAAATAGCAAATAAAAAATGATCATTTTGATGTATTACTTTTCTTTTTTCTAATAAAACTCATTAGTATACTAAAATTAAATTATTTACCCACTTTTAAGTAACTTTTTCTTAAATGTATATTTAAACAAACATAAGAGCCCCTCACTTTGTCGAACAGTCACAGACATTCTATTTTAGAATAAAAGCTGCTGCTGAAAACACATTTTAGTAAGTTATGCATGTTATTTATTAATTTTTGGAAAATATACATATTCAAAATGTAGTTACATGAAAGTAATTGAGATAAACAGTACATGAACAAATACTTGTTTTCTTTGTTATTTTAGGGAGTATACAGGGCTTTGGGTGATATCTGAGATTCTTTTATAGACCAAGCATGAAAATCAATTTCTGGAAAGGGGTTGGTGGTGTGTATTTTAAACAGTTGAGCCATTCCAGAAATCAGAGTAGAGAATTTTCTAAACAGAAATTATAAATCTGCTGCCTGACTCTGCTCTCTTTTCCTTGACATACGTAAAAATGACTCGACATCCCACTCTACAAATACTTGTTCAGTCACCTTCGTTGCTATTCTGTTCACAATAGGTAGAAATGGAAACTCATAAATATGTTTATCATGATAAATATCATACATATAAATAGATGTAAGTAAAAAAAAAAACAAACATAATTTAAGTAACCCATATCCAGAAGACAAATATATTTCATTCTCTACTCTGGGGCATCTAGCTCCAAATGTTGATTTGTGAGTATTCATCATGGAATAACTATAGAAACAAGAAGGCATGGTGGGTAAGCAATACAATGGCAGATACAATTGATCCGATTGAAATAAACCAGGGGAGGTACTATAATTATGAAGGAGGATAAATATAAAAAAAGGAAGTGGGTGAAATAATAGTAAATTTTTGAAAGAGTTTTAAGCAATCATACTGTGAATTATCTACATAAAATCCCTATAATACATGTAAGTCCATTCATGAATATAAACATGTTGCAATCTAGATATTTTCAATAATGCACACAGATAAGTATAGTTCACCACTGACCAAATTTTATGCTACTGCCATCTAACCTGAAAACTACAGTCCATTTCCAGCCTGAAAAGATGTTTTTTTGTTCAGTCTGCAATACCTGAAAATAACATGATACAGGAGGAAGTAGGAAAATGAAGAGGATCCATGCTAACTCCTGAAAGTTTAATTTCCACCAAGTGTCAGATTCTTGGAGCATAACTTTATAGTTATTCTCAAGTGCCTGCTTTTTCAACAATACATAAGACATTGAAGACATGGCATGCATGCTTGTGGGTGCTCGTGTTTCCCTTAACATTCACCATAGTCCACCTAAAGAGGAAAGTACACACCAATCCAGTCATACACCTTTCACTCTCCAATGGTAACTTGCCTACAAGATTTGCTGGTGTGCTTGTGGAACAAATTTCATGGAAATGACCAATTAATATTTGGTTGAGTTTCAGGAGGCCCACTCCATGAAAAGGAACCTTGATCCAACATGGCTTGGGTGGCCAGGAGCCTGCATCTACACAGGCCAGGGACATCAGAGAAATGTAAATGCTATAGTTGCGCTAAAGGAGCACAGCCATAATCACAGATCGATGCCTTACTCAGCCATCATAGAAAACTTCTTCCTGCAGCAGATGGGAACTAATACAGAGAACCATATCCAGTTGATTTGCAGACAGTGAGAGGCCTTGGACCATTCCACCCTAAATGAGATGTCTCCAGCAATTCCCTCCCCTAAGGGCTCAAGGAACTCTGTGCAGAGTGTAAGCACCAGAGGGGATGAAGGACACGAGGGTAACAAGGTCTTTTAAACACAGCAGGACCAACACACATATGAATGCACCCTGACCCACAAGCTAGCTTTCTATCAAATTCCCCTGTTGTGGCTACCTTGCCATGCCACAGGGGAAGAGGATGCACTGAGTCCTGATGCGACTTGATATGGTGGACATAGGGTAGGGGTGATCCCCTTCTCTGAGGAGCCAAGTGAGGGGTGATAGGGGAAACAGGGAGTGTGGAACCAGGAGGAGAAGAGGGAGGGGTCTATGACAGGGATGTACAATGAAACAGTAAAAATTAAAATAATAATAATAATAATAATAATAATAATAAATGATGGGGCTGGAGAGACATCACATAGCTTAAGAGTGCAGGCTTCTCTTCCAAAGGTCCTGAGTTTGATTTCCAGCACCCATGTGGTGGCTCACAAACATCTATAGTGAGATCTGGTGCCATTTCTGGTATGCAGGAAGAATACTCTACAAATAATAAATTTTTAAAGAAAAAAAATAATACACTATGGATCATCAATAAAGTTCCCCTCCCTCTAAAAAGAACACTCACTGCCTCTTTAAATAATAATAATAATAATGAATTTTAAAGTTAGTTTTCTCCAAGGGGCCACAAACCAAACTAACCATTTAGCCCCGTGAGCAGCAACAGATGGCAACAGAAAAATTCAAGGGCATATTTGTGGGTTGTCAAAGCTACAATATATATTTAATTCTTTTGTATGCATATGGCTTCTGGTTCCATGCTTTCATGGCATCTCTGTGTAAGTGAATATCTGTATCTCTGCACCCACGTTGCCCTCATGTTTTTTCTTTGCTCTTTTTATTAATAACATTAGACACCTCAGCAGTATTATTGATTTCTGGAAGATTGGAGCCTGACAATTTCCTCTTTATGAAATACAAAAGTGTGTGCCTGTGACATAAATCCACCTCCCCAAACTAATGATCTGGTCTGCCATTCAGGGTTTTCTGGTCATGGGTTTGGTGCATCTCTGTCCTTCTTTGCTATCACTGCTGTGGTTTTGGATCAATGAAGTACTAAGCTTTTCCTGGCCATTGTCAAGGGCAATCCCAGAATTCTAAGCCGTCTCTTGATTATCTACTGCTACTGCTTCCTCTACTATTTATTCTTCATTGGCCACCACAGCACAGTCATCTGTGTCACCCAGCAAGCCTCTCTGAGGCTCTGTTCATGATTCATTTGGGGTGTATATTTTTGAGAGAGAGAGAGAGAGAGAGAGAGAGAGAGAGAGAGAGAGAGAGGGAGACAGAGAGACAGAGACAGACAAAGGCAGAGAGAGAATATTGTTATATGTGTGTGTGTGTGTGTGTGGATATTGCTATAATTCAGGAACACTGAGGTGTTTGCTGGTATCAGTCGCCTGTCTGTCCTCATTTGCGCTTGGATTCAACTTGTTGTCTATGGAGTTTGGTGGGAAGGTCTCTCCCATGTTGACAGATTTGCACACCCTGAACCTCACTGCAAACCTCATCATGGGAATGAGCACTTCCACAGAGTTGTGTCGACAGAATCTGACTGACTGAGCAGAACTGGAGTCATGTGGAGATGTTGGTGTGTCCAGAGCCTAATAACAATTTGTCTTGGGCCATCTTTAGTCCCTATTAGTCATTCCATGCTAGCCTCTTTGTTGGACCTAGTGTCCTAGGACTAAGAATATCTTTAGGAACATGATAACTAGAACACAAGCCTCTGCCAAGCCTGATGTTAAGAATTTCACCTGATGGCACTGGAGGCCCATAGCTGAGTTTTCTATGCTTTCCCATGACCCGTTTTTCTAAGGTCTAACTGAAGAGCATTTATGGCTGTTCTGAAAGTATAAATCCTTCATGGGACTGCCTCTGTTGTGCCCAGTTCGTGAGACCACAAAAGATCACCAGGAGTTGAGCTGTTGCAGAACACATGAGGATCTTTTTATTACAAGCTATAGCTTTGGCCCACACCCTCAATGACTCAGCAGTTGAGAGTAGAATACCTCGTGCTTAGGGTAGGTGGACTTGACTCCTTTCTTTCAGTGAGTGCCAACTCTCCTAGTCAAAACAGGGCTGGTCTCAGGAAGGCAGACACATACACAGAAATTATAAATCATTTTTAAAGATTATTAAAAAAAAGCCAGGTATGGCATTACACCCCTGTGACCATCAGTGGGGCAAGCAAAGGCAGGTGTCAGTATCAAGTCATCCAGGTTTGCAAAGTGAGTCCAGGACACACAAGGTCACACAGAGAAACCCTGTCTCCAAAAACAAGGGTTTGCACCCCCTGCCAGCTCTTCACACTCACATGTCTGGACATGTCCTAAGTTACATAGTATGACTTCAACCGAGCTATAAGAACATCCTGCCAAGCATGGTGGCAGACTTTTAATCCCAGCACTGGAGAGAAAAAGGCAGGAGGTTCTCTTTGAGTTTGAGGCCAGCCTGGCCTTCACAGCAAGTCCAAGACAGCCAGGGTTACACAGAGAAACCCTGTGTAAAGAAGTCAATAATAATAATAATAATAATAATAATAATAATAATAATAATAATAATCCAAACATCAGAGCCACACCTGCTGGCAGTTTGCAGGGTTCCTTTCACAAGGAAGGCTCACAGTAAAGTTTATAGAAAAAGATAGTGGGTGGAAGAAAGATTTAAGTCTTCATTTTATTTCAATTTTTAAATCTCCATTACAAGAAATTCTTAATGGGTTAAAAATAAAAGAAGTCAAAGATGGCAGGAGAAACTACAGAAGACCCATGGCAAGGGCTAGGGGGAGACACAGGGTTCTATTTTTATTTTGTATAGAGAACATTTAAGATCCTTCTACTGAAGATGAATTGTGTGAAACACTTGAGGAAATATTCTGCATGTCAAGGTCATATCATCATGGTCCTTCTCAGTTGCACATTGCTTCAAAATGTGCTTTTCTAGTTGTGATTGCACATTTACTTTTTAAAAGACACATATGTTGTGTGTGTTTGTGTTTGTGTGTGTGTGTGTGTCCATGGATGATAGAAGAGGATAATGGATCCCTTAAAGTTGGAATTATAGTTGATTAGGGGTTGCCTGACATCTATACATTTTAATATCTTATTAAATGTGTGAGATACATTAAACATACCAAGTTTGGAATTCTTAAAAGGTGATAATCCTCGCAAACAGAGAACTGTATCATCTGCTTCAGTATTCTCATTTTAGCGGCCCAAGCTTTGAACCCCAACATTCAGAAGGCTGACACAGGAGGATCACAAGTCCAAGGCTGGCCTCTCCACCTCCCCATGAAAAGGTGCAATTTACTCATCCATCCAGTTAGCTCAGCTAAGGCAGCATACAGCCTCCCGGTGGTCATGAGTAAGAAAAATCCTGAAAACACAATGATAAATTTCATTCACCACATGGTGACATAAACTGTTGAGATATACTCGACAGTATTCATTCAAACTTATGTGTGACCATAGTAAAGAATCATTAAGACATTTGTTAATGATCTTTTCATTTTCCTCCTTGAAAAACAATGCCTCATTCTACAGATGTTCATAACACATTCATTTATATTTTAGAAAATTTAAGTAGCATGAAGTAAAGAAAAGTGGGACCAGGGCTAGAGAGGTAGCTCCAATGTTAAGAGCATTGGCTGTTCTTGTAAAGGCCCTAATTTTAATTCCCAGTAACCACATGGTGGCTCACAACCATCTATAGTAAGATCTCATGCCCTCGTATGGCTTGCAGTGATACCTGCAGGCAGAACACTGTAAAATAAAGAAATAAATAAACCAATAAATCAATAAAATAGAAGAAAGGAAGAAAAGACCATGAACAAATTAATACCTTAAATTCCTTAATGTTCTTGGATGAGGCTGAAGTGGTGGCTCTGAGGTTAAGGGCACTACTCACTATTCTTCCAAAGATTATGAGTTCAATTTCCAGCAACCACATGGTATCTCACAACCATCTATACTGAGATCTATTGTGCAGGCAGAATGTTGTATAAATAATAAATAATTATTTAAAAAGTTTTGGAAACATGATCCTCCTACCTCTGCCTCCTGAGTGCTTACCCTACAGCTTTGTTCCCCACATCTAGCCTTATCAGGCCACAGAGGAAGACAATGCAGCCAATCCTGATGAGTCCTTATAGACTAGGATCAAAGGGAATGGAAGGAGGACCTCCTTTATCAGTGGATTGGGGGAGGGGTAATGGTAGGGGAAGAGGGAGTGACGGTGGGATTGGGGGGAAGGTGGGAGGGAGAGAGCTACAAGGGGGATACAAAGAGAATAAAATGTAATTAATAAAAATAAAAAAAAAACATGTAGCCTTGTAAGATAAATGCTGCTTAACAGACATAAAGAAGGGGAGACAAGTAAACAGATCAACTGTGCTTACCCCACCTCAGAGAAATTATATTGTTCCTAAATATAAAAACAATAGGCAAGCTGGGTGTATTTTATCATGCCTTTAATTCCAACAACCCTCAGGAGGCAGAGGCAGGTATATCTCATAGAGCTGGATGGTAGCCTGGTGTATGCAATGACTTTCAGAATAGTCAGGTGCACAGAATACTCTCCAAAAATTAATCCAACAAACAATAGATAGAAGGAACTGACAGCTCTTTGCTCAAGTTTCTACACAGAGCTATTCATTCCCTGTAGTTATATACATATCTTCTAGAAACTTGGAAGTGCCTCACTTTAAATTGTAACATTGATATGATCTTCCTAAAATGAAATCTATATTTAAACAGTTACAAATAACAGATGAAAGCATCAGCAATGTAAGTGTTGATCAAAAATAGGCAACATAGGGCGTGAGAGTTGGCTCAGCAGTGAAGCGGTTTTGGTGGTCTTGCAAATAACTAGTCCTGATTGCCAGTACTTACATAAATATGGGAATCAGGAACCATAGGGAACTGGAATGAGTGGCAACAGAGCCCACGCAGAATCCTGGGAATCAAACACCAGAGACAAGACTAAAAGGGGCAGATCTAACTTTATTATCCATTGTAACAGCCGGTAAATGACTGAAAGCCCAATCAGAACCTCCCATGCTATCCTCAAGTACCAGGAAGAATCCATGCAGTTGGTTCAACTATAAGGAAAAGAAGGAAAAGTGGGAGTTGAGTGGAGAGGCAAGGTCATGTTAGGAGACACATTGGGAAAGAATCTTCACCAACCCTTTATCTGACAGAGGGCTAATATCCAGTATATATAAAGAACTAAAGAAGCTGAAAAGTAGCAAACCAAGTAATCCAATTAATAAATGGGGAACAGAGATAAACAAAGAATTCTCTGTAGAGGAATACTGAATGGCAGAAAAACACTTAAAGAAATGTTCAACATCATTAGCCATTAAGGAAATGCAAATCAAAACGACCCTGAGATTTCACCTTACGTCCATCAGAATGTCAAAGATGAAAAACTAAAGTGACAACACATGCTGGAGAGGTTGTGGAGAAAGGGGAACCCTCCTCCACTGCTGGTAGAAATGTAAACTTGTACAACCACTCTGGAAATCCAGCTGGTGATTTCTGAGACAAGTAGGAATCGTGCTTCCTCAAGATCCAGCCATACCACTACTAGGCATATATCCAAAAGAGGCTCACGTACATAATAAGGGCATTTGCTCAACCATGTTTGTAGCAGCTTTATTTGTAATAGCTAGAAGCTGGAAACATCCCAGCTGACCCTCAACTGAAGAATGGATGCAGAAATTGTGGTACATGTACACAGTGGAGTATTACTCTGCAATGAAAAATAAGGAAATCATGAAATTTGCAGGTAAATGGTGGGACTTGGAAAGGATCATCCTGAGTGAGCTGTCCCAGAAGTAGAATGACACACATGGTATATACTCACTCATATAGACTTATAACATAGGATAAACCTACTAAAACCTGTACATCTAAAGAAACTAATTAAGAGAGAGGATCCTGACTAAAATGCCCAATCCCCATCCCTAAAGGCAAACAGATGGACATCAGAAGAAGAAGAAAACATGAAACAACCTACAAACCTGCCACAGAGGGCCTCTGAAAGGCTCTGTCCTGCAGACTATCAAAGCAGATGCTGAGACTTATGGCCAGCTGTTGGGAAGAGTGCATGGAATCTTATGTAAGAAGTGGGAAATAGTAAGACCTGGAGAGGACAGGAACCCCACAAGGAGAGCATCAGAACCAGAAAATTTGAACACAGGGGTCTCCGCAGAGACTCATACTCCAACCAAATACCAGGCACGGAGATAACTTAGAACCCCTGCGCAGATGTAGCCCACGGCAGTTTAGTGTCCAAGTGGGTTACATAGTAATGTGAAGAGGGACTGCCTCTGACATAATCTGATTGGCCTGCTTTTTGATCACCTCCTCCTGAGGGGGAAGCAGCCTTACCAGGCCACAGAAGATGACAATGCAGCCACTTCTGATGTGATCTGATAGACTAATATCAGAAGGAAGGAGAGGAGGACCTCCCTTATCAGTGGACTTGGGAAGGGGCATGGGTGAAGAAGGAGTGAGGGCGGGACTGGGAGGAGAGGAGGGAGAGACTTATGGGGGGATACAAAGTGAATAAAGTGTAATTAATAAAATAAAATTTAATTAAAAAAATCAGGCTTGGCATGAACACTCACTTTCTGTGTTTTTACCCATTCTGATTGAATAAAATTCTTATGAGATCTTTAGGAAGATGCTTCGCTATTCAGATTAATTAATTCCTGATTATATAATTCCTGTTTTGATTCAAACTATTTTAGAAGTTAACTTGCTTAGAACTTCTAAAACAATTTTACAGTTTTATGGCTGCAATAAATACTGTTGTGGTTCTCCATAAGCCTCAGTAAGAGAAGGGCTTGAGACAGATTGTGGCTTCAGATAAGCTCTCACTTTAGGGATAGCTCCATTCATTCTTGTATACAGCAAAAATATAGGCAAGTTTACACTTCTAAAAATTATAAAGGGGGCAACCAAGAAATGACTAAATTAAATACAAAACTTGATGTCACTATGTACAAATTGTTTCACTGTAATTCCTTATGCCTTGTCAGTTTATGGCATAAAATACTGTGAGTCTAAATTCCCTTTGTATCTTGGAAGGAAAGACAGATAAAATGTTGGTCCTGAACTCACCACAAACTAAGAGATAGCTGGAGAATGTGTAGCCAGGTCAGTCCTAATTGAGCAGACATATATCTTCTTGTAATCTCTTGGACCCTGTTAACCTTTAACCCGTCAACCTTGGTCATTCTGAACTCACCATGAATTCTATAATGGATACACAAATACAAAATATTTAGTTTTAATGAAAATACATGTAACCTGTTACATTTTTTAATTCTTTATCTGTAATCAATTACCTTTTTGACTATTAATTTACTCCTTTGTCTCAGAAATAAAAAAAGCTAAGACCAGGCCATAAGCAGGACTGAAGCCCCCTGCAAGTTGCTTCATCCATGAGTTGTAAATATGTGTATTGATGTGTTTGCATGAAATGTCTTTTTGTACACGTTACATGAGTGCATGTCAGTTGCTGCCTGTAAGGTGCTCCTTTTGCATCATCCATAGAATATGTGCATAAATATGTACAGGTTTACATATCTGATCATTTGTCTATGTGATTGTATGTGGGAACCAGCCATAACCGGTGGACCAGGAAGATGTTCTCCCAAAGGCAGCCTGAATTTGCTGCAGTTTATGCGGAGGAAATGCTAGCTAAAACCAACATCATCATCATCATCATTTGTAAGCTTGTGGAAATTTGTCTGAAAAATTTCTTGTTTCAGTGAGTGTGTATGCCTGAGACCTCTTTCTTTTCTCTCCATTTCTCATTCATCATTCACAGAGGGCAATGGGACCCTAAACCTCTACCAGCCCTGGGAGCCTGCCTCAGAGAGGACAGAGTATGGCTAGTGAGCCCATAGTGTCCTGAAGAAAGTATCTGAGTAAACAAGCCTGAAGCACTTTGTCAGTCTAATTAAGACCACCTGTTGTTAAGCAATAAGAACATTAGGAAAAGAGTAATTTTGGTGGAAGACCAAAAAGCCTTAAGTCGCTCAAATGGTAAAGCACCAGGCTCCAAGTAAGGAGACTGGGGGTTAATACTTAAATAAAACTACTTTTGATTTCCTCATCAAGATGCTCAAACTAAGTTTAGGTATACAGAAAGATACAAATATCAGTCTCTGACCCTGAATTCATGTGCTACAGTCTTTTCACCCTCAGTATTCACTTCTGGATATTAGAATTTATCAATTATTTTGAGTCTATAGTTTCATCACAAAATTTCTTCCTTCCTTTTTTCTCCCTCCAGGCCTTCACACATATGCCCCCCCCACACACACATACTCACCTTCAAATCAAAGGCTTCTTTCTTCATTGTTACTTCATGTGTGATATATACATGTATTTTGAAACATAAACTGCTTATTTTTTACAATGCTAACTATATGTATGTTTTCAAGGATGAACAACATTTCTTTATATAAGAAAACTAAATGTTCTAAGTAATTGTATTTAATTTATAGTTAAATACAGGAATGAAAGTAACCAATAATAATCAATTTTAAAAAACTAAGGAAACACCAAAATGAACAAAATAATGGGAATTTATAAACATCTTTCAGTAAAACCTCAGTAGTAAGAGACCCAATCCTACAACAAAGTGGCAAAATTCTTAGACAAAACATTTAGACAAAACAATTAGAATTTTTGCTGCATTCAAACAAGTTTAATACATCAATGACAGTGATTTTATTTGTTGTTTTTATTTTTTATTTTTTCAATTACAATGTTATTTCAAACATAATGTAATTTTATCACTACCCCCTTATTCCTCCTTTGAAACACTCTCATACACTCCTCATTGCTCTTTCGCAAAATTGTGCTGTCTTTTTTCATTGTTATTACACACACACACAAACAAACAAACACAAGTTTTGAGCACAACATTAGAAACAATAACAAAGAAGCTGGAAAATGCTTGCTTAAAAACTACCCCATGCTGAAGAATAACTGCTAGCATTCACAATTCCTGAATGAAACCTCAGGGGCAGAACTAATTTCTGAAATTTATACACTGAAACCCCACGATATGTCCTCCAGCATATCAAGCCACTTAAAATCTCCAGCTCCTAGTACTACAGCACAGATTCTCACTTCTTCCCTCAAAAGACTGGCACATCAGTGTTCTGACTGTGAGAAAAATCCTGCTTCTGGAAATGCCTGTCTTCTCTCTATTAATTCCATGTCAACTTCATCAATTTTGATATAACAGATAATACAGCATGCACTGAGGAAAGCAGAGAATCATAGGTTCATAATTTAACTCTTCATTCAACTAAACATTCAAATGTAAAATATAAATTGGTAGACTTCTACATGTATAAAATCTAACAAGATTAAATCAAGATGAAGTAGATTATTTAAACAGAAACATAACAACCAAAATAGAAAAAGTAAATTTAAATCTTTCAATTAAAAGGGGCAGGGAGGAGACCAGGGAGGGAGTGTGGAGTTGGGGAGGGAATGAGGGATCGGGATACAGCTGGGACACAGAGTTAACAAAATGTAACTAAAAAGAAAAATTAAAATTAAAAAAAATCAAAAACAAAAAACAAATAAAGTAGAGACTAAAAAAAAGAAAAGAAAAGAAATCAGGGACAAGGCCAGTCTGCCTACTCTCTCCATAAAAAAAAAAAAAAAAGCAAGCAAGCATAGGTTTAGATTCAGCATGAATTCTACAAAATTCTCAAAGAACTCACTGCAATACTCCTTAAGGTATTCCACAGAAGGGAAAAGGAAGAAACACTTCTATATTTTGTTAAGACACCAGTATTATCTTGATAACAAAAAGTCAACTCCTGAAAATTAATAACTCAACCTAATACTGTGATAACTAATTAATAACTCATGGTATTAAAGAACTTCTATATAGGTATACAGTTATCTGAATAAGAGACATACTAACTTACTGGACATATTATGACTAGAAGCCATGATTATAGACTATGTCAATATCTATGTCAAATATTACTTATTCCCACAACACTAATTTACATAGTACACTAAAGATTCATAATTCATCTTGTATTTACCTATCATTGACTGAATGAAGAGATCTTGAAGAGATTTGCTCAACAATGTTCTTGATGATACCCTATTTGAAGGTGATCTCCAAGTCTTGTTAACTGTAAATGAGTTCTAAGTTTATGTATTGTTTGTTTAAAACCCTCACATTACATTTATCACCAATGCATTGAGACATGTCCCAGGCTCAAGAGCACTGTCTGTATTCTAAAATTTCATAATGGAAGCAGTTTTGGTTTCACATTCATCTTACTTTACTAATACTAAATAATACTAAATATGAAATTAAAATTTGAAAGCAAATTACTTTTCAGTTACTGTTGACTCTAGGACAGGGTATTTATGGTCCACAAAGGGATCTTCTTATGCTCTTGTTTCATAAATATAGATTGTAATTTTGGTGAAATGGCTACTTTGGATATGATCCCCTAGTTTATATTTTATGGTGCTGGACATATTCCATGAATTATAAAAATAAATTTGTTACTGAACTTGCTATATTTTTGCAATTATTACACTTACAACTTACAGAATTTTATCTCACATTGGGAAAACACTTGTTGAAATATATTCAAATTTAATGTCTTCAAATTGGTGCTTTCAGTCTCAAAATCGTGTAAGATAATTATAGACATATATGCATACATTGTAATAGTTCCCTTTTCCATTTTAACTTATACTTTTAATTATAAGATGAAAATGTTTTCTTGGCTTGACCACAGTAAATGACTTACCAATAATGTAAGTTCCTGGTGCTTCCCTTGCTTCTGAGTGAGGATTACCTGCCATGGTAGAAGTCCACCCTTTTTTTGTCTTATTTAGATCCCATTTTTTTTATTTCCTCAACAGCATTTCATGGACCGTATAGGCCACTGCATACACTACATTCCATATAGAATGGCTGGGCTCAGAATTGATCATTACAGCCATTTCTTCTAGATTAATCTTCATAGAAATATGTTCTAGGCATGGCTTACAATTTCTACAAAGCAAAACTGGATGCGAGCAATCAAAATTGTCAGTCCAAGATTTATGGAAGTAAGAATCTCCTGGGTACTGGGTAAGTCTAAGTGCCTTGATAAAATGCTTTAAGCAAGGGATGGTTCTTGTCTTTGAATATGAGAAGCTTCCTCTGAAAGTTCATCAAATCATTCTCATTTGATACAGACTCTAAATATATTGTGCTGCTTTGCCATGTTCAACAACTTCCTTCTAGTTGAAAATATGCCATTTTGCCATGAGGAAAAACATCAATTATTGATATCACTATAGAATACCTGTACATTTTCCTGTGCATGTTGGTTGAAGTTGAGCAAATCAACACCAAAAGCCTTATTTGAGGGCTTTTCTGTAAAACTCATACAGACATTTGTCTTTCTTTCCTTCCTTTCATCTTCTTCCTTCTCCTCCACCTCTTACTTTTTCTCTTTACCCAAATGTGTATGGTTCAGGCCAGCAAATGTGGCCAGATCCTTGTGTACTTAGTCCCCAGCACCCTAGCCACTAAGCACAGAGCACCTTAACTACTCAGCCCCCAGCACCCTAAACATTATGTATAGTGTCCTGCCTGCTCGTGCAACTTCAAGCCAGCAGAGGGCACCAGAACACCATGTACATGGTCGTGCACAACCTCACACCCAGGAGGGGTAAACCCATCTCCCCAGGATGCAAGCTGGAGGGTTGGGAGTGGAGACTTGTGCCTCTCTCTTCCAGCCATCTCCCTGCCTGCAGTCGGCTCCACTCACAAGCCGCTAGGGGACTCCAGGCAGACGGATGGTGGCTAGGGAACCCAGCAGCCTCCTTGCCTGTGGAGTTCTGGCGAAGAGCTTGAATAGGAAGGATGCTGTCCTGGGAAAACCCGCTAAGATACTGGCGTACCTATTGCGGAAGTCCTGCCATTCCAGCTTTGATTCCGAATCTGCCCGGCAGGGCAGAGACTTCAGGGCTTGGAGGCTCTGAGTCCTCCTCCCCAATCTCCCTTCTACTTTCCGCCATCTCTGGCCTCCCACACGGGTTCGTAAACATAAAGCTTCTAGTCACAGACCGACCATTAACCTTCGTTTCCCACTTGAGAGCACTCTCTCGTCAGTGAAATACCAACAGTCCCAAGATGCATTGCAGCAGAGACCCACCTGCCTGAGAACTACAAACATGGTTTCGGAGCAAGGACTTCTGGGATTGAATTTGAGAAGTACCAAAATGGCGTACAGGCAACGCGATGTCTACTGGGATTGCTTGCAGTCAAGCACTGGCCTCTCTCCCCTTCTCCCACATACACCGTTGCCAGGGTAACGCCTACAAATGCCAGAAAACCCCATGTGCTGTACCCACCATCACATGTTGGTGTTCCTGGGCTTAACTCTCGGGTGGTTAGGCGAGTAGCCTGGCAATAGGCCCATTGATCCTCTTCATTATGCTGATGGCTGCTGTGTCATAACATCATCCCCCGAGCCCACACAGCCTTTCCCCTGGTCCGGGTGTATGTAAATCTCCCTGGCACGGCATACAGACCCTGGCATCACGATTGGTCAGAAGCTTTGTGATGTCATCGCCCCGCCTCCTGTCCTGGAAGTTAACACACTTAGCTGCTGTTTCTGCTTCTGCTGCTCCTGCTACTACAGTAAAAAAGGCCCAGGCCCTGGTAGCTGGAGAAAGAGTCCTTGGGTCTCCTTTAATTACGTCATAGGGAGTCAGACACAGATAATAATTCTCTCTCAAATATTAAAAAAAAAGATGGATGAGGCAGCACCCGCTTGTCGTCCCAGCATTCTTACAGGCAGTGGGAGGAGCATATCTGAGTTTTATTCACTCCAAAAATTTCACTATCTGATTAATTGTACCATTTTGTTTGACAGTGATTAATACTATAGTTTTAAAATTACATAACAAACAGTGGTTAATGCAGTGTCTACTCTTCCAGATGGACCTACTTGTGCACTCCCCAACACTTACCACTATCTGTGAATCCAGATCCAGGGTATATCACACTCTCACACATACAGGTAGGCTAAGAGATATTTTTCTAAGAATATAAAATAAAATTTCTTAGTCCTGAGAATAAAAGCTCTGCTCTGAGATGCACTGTGAGAAAGGAAGCAATGACTGATTTAGCATCTATGCACCTACAGACACACACACACTGATAATAATAATCAGAGGTCCCCTCATCCACCGACTCAGAAACCTTATAAAAAGATTAGGATATATGAGTCCCTCCCTTAAACAAATGCTTAAATGTCTAAAGTCCTGCCAGGTGTGCTTGCACAAGCCTTTAATCAAGGCACATGAGAGGCAGACACAGACCAATCTCTGTGAGTTCATTGTCTGTCTGGTTGGCAAAAAGAGTCCAGGCTAGACAGGCCTACACAATGAAACTCGGTCTTGTAGGTGGAGGAATACTGAGGACTGTTTTCTTTCTAGCATCCGATAGCCATCTCTGTCCCTTTTTTAGAATATAGCCCAAATATGTCACTTCAGTCTTACAAAGTTGTGCCTTTCTAGCTGATGCTCGATAGCCCAAGTCCCCCAAGGTCTGCAAAAGTCTCTGTGTGCCTTCCAGACAAGCTTGCTCTGACCCTGCTGCTACTAGGAGATCATCAACATATTGAATTAAAGTAATATCTGGATTTTCTTTTTGGTACTCACCCAGATCTTCATGGAGGGCTTCATCAAAGATGGTGGGAGAGTTTTTAAATCCTTGTGGCAAACGAGTCCATGTCAATTGTTCATTTATCCTCTCTCAGGGTCATTCCATTCAAAGGCAAAATATTTTTGGCTCTTGGGGGCTAATAATAAGCTGAAGAAAGCATCTTTTAAATCTAATACCGTATACCAAGTCTGCTCAGGTGACAAAGAACTCAGAAGAGTATAAGGATTAGGCACTGTTGGATGTATATCCATTATTCGCTTGTTGACTTCCCTCAAATCCTGGACAGGGCGATAGTCATTTGTATGAGGCTTTTTTACTGGTAGTAAGGGAGTATTCCAGGCTGACTGGCATGGCCTTAAAGCCCCCTCAGCCAGTAGTTTTCGAATGTGAGGAGTTATCCCCTTTCGAGCCTCTTGGGGCATGGGATATTGATGTATTCGAACAGGATCTGCCCCAGGCTTGAGTTCAACAAACACTGGTCGGTGTTTTGCCAATCCCATTCCTCCAGTTTCTGCCCAGGCTTGGGGATATCGTGCCAGCCATGTCTGCAAGTCACTTGAAAGGGGTAATTGGCTCTTCAAACAATCTATATTCCACCTCAGAGGCTAAATTTAGAGTCAACACCTGTATTGGGTTGCCTTTTTCATCTAATAGCTGAGGCCCTTCTGATTTGAAATGAATTTGAGCTTTCATTTTGGTAAGCAGGTCCCTCCCCAACAGGGGATAAGGACACTCTGGAATTACCATGAATGAATGGGTTACCCGGCCATTTCCTATGTCCACCATTCTTCGGGTAGTCCATGAATATTGTTTCATACTGGTGGCCCCTTGGACCCAAGACCTTTTTGATGAGACTGGTCCTTCAGGTTTCAGGAGCACTGAATGCTGAGCTCCAGTATCTACTTAAAAGTCCAAAGGTTTCCCCTCCACTCTCAGAGTTACCCTAGGTTCGGGGAGGGGATCCGAACCCTGTCCCCCTCAGTCTTCCCCCAAAGCCAGGACCTTAGTTTGGGACCTGAGTTCCTTATGAGGGCAGTTTTTAGCCCAATGTCCTTCCTCCTTGCAGTATGCACATTGGTTCTTACCCAGTGGTGGTTTGCTTCATCCCTTGGGTCCTTTGTCTTGAGCTATCCACTGAAGTTGGCGCCTCCTTTCTCTAGGGTCCGAAACATTGTTGGCCAAGAAGACTTGTGCCAGATCCCGATTTAAAGCCTTTCTCGTTTTTAACTGCTTTTCCTCAGAGCTGTCCCTGTTATTATACACTCTCTCAGCTATCTGAACCAAATCTTGCAATGTCATCTGTCCTATTCTTTCCTGTTTCTGCAATTTTTTTTTTTTTAATGTCTGGAGCAGACTGGTTAATGAAAGCCAAAGCAACTGTACCTGTATGTTCAGGCTTTTCTGGATCTACATGTGTATATCTGCGAAAGGCTTCACTAATTCTCTCCAGGAAGGTGGCTGGGCTTTCATCCATTCCCTGCCTGACATCATATACCTTGGCCAAATTAGTGGGCCGTCTTGCAGCCGCTTTGAGACCTGCCAACAGAGCCTGACGGTAGACTAGGAGACGCTCCCTACCTTCAGCTGTGTTGTAATTCCAGTTGGGCCTCCTGTAGGGAAAATAATCATCAATACAGGCTTGATTTGTAGTTGGAATTCCTGTAGCATCTGGGACATTTTTTCATGCCTCTGAAATAATATGTCCATGCTCCTCTGTGGTAAACAAAACCTGTAAAAGCTGCTGGCAATTATCCCAGGTGGGCTGATGGGTGAAAAGAACAGTTTCAAGGAGATCAATCAAATCTCTAGGGTTGTCAGAGAACTTGGCATTCTGAGTTCTCCAGTTATAAAGATCTTATGTGGCAAAAGGCCAATATTGGTGAGGTTGATTGCCATCATCATCTGGTGGTCCTGTGGCCTGTAGGGGAAGGACCATAGAATCTGCCTCTGTCACTTCAGAAGGAGAGGCTGCCCAGCGGCTCCGGGTCCTCTGCGCTGGGCCAGATGGTGGTAAAGTGTCTGGCACTGAAGGAGCTGGTTGAGGGGTGGGAGGAGGTCTATATGGAGGGGGTGGAAAAATGGCTTCCTCTGGAGTTCCATCCTGCAACATAGGGTGAAGGGGAGCAGAGGGAGTTGAAGGGGCACCTTTGGGGTCTTTTTTCTTGGTCTCAGTCATCAGAGCAGTGACCTCTGGTTCTGGAGATTCTATGGAAGGAGAATTGTTAGTGGGAATCAGAAAGGGCTTAATCCATGGAGGTGGATGAGTCACCAGGTTCTTCCAAACCACAATATATGGCACCTGATCTGGGTGCCCGCATGCTTTCTGAAAAACTTTATCTTCCACTGCTAAGACGGTGGGAAGGTGGAAGGTTCTTTCTGGTGGCCAGCCCACATTGAAGGTGGGCCATTCTGAGCTGCAAAAAGTCATCATTTTTCCTTTTCTCACATCAACTGAAAGACTGTGAGCTCTAGTTTTAACCTCTCCAAAATGAGTCAGAATCAAGTCAAGGGGTTTGGAAGTAGTCTGTCCCATATTGTCAGTCAGTCTATTCGTCAAGAGAATTCAAGAGAACGCAGAAGAAGTAAGGAGAACAATTTCAACAAATAGTAAATCACTCATGCACAAAAAGAACCGGTTGTCTAAGACAAAAATGAAACCAAAGGCAACAACTTACAGCCTATACCCAGGCTAACATCACAGGACAAAACTGAAATCATAGAAACGAAAACAGCCACAGTTTTAAACAAAAGTAAAATCAAGCACTCTCAAGTAGACGCAAAACCAGAAACAATCACAAAAATTAAACAGTAAGCCTGGGCACAACACCAATGGGGGGGACAATTAATCACACACAGAAACCAAGTAACACTGACAACCTGGACTTCTCTGCCACAGAAGTGCCAGAAAACTGATCCTCACTCCAGTTCCCCTATCCCAGGAATTCCGAGGAGGTAAAGACAGATCCTCACTCCAGTCCCCCTATCCCAGGGGTTCTGAGGAGGCAGAAACAGACAAAACCTGGACTTCTCTGCCACAGAAGTTCCAGGAAACCGATCCTCACTCCAGAGGCAGAAACAGATCCTCACTCCAGTCCCCCTATCCCAGGGGTCCCGAGGAGGCAGAAATTCCAGGACATCAAAACGTCTTTTGAAGCCCCCACAGCCTAGGCCCCGACACGTCTGTCATACCTAATCTGGCTGCTCCCGTAAGCACCTCGAGGCTTTTCAGGAAAAGAAACAAAGAATAAAGGCAAACAAACATTTAAAGCAGACAGACAACATAGAAGACGTTACACTTACCTGCGGGACTAAGCTCTCCAGGTCAGGAGTCCTGGAGGTCCTGAGGCATCCCGGACGAGCCTCCAAATGTTATGCCAGGTTCACAGGACCCTCAGAGACCACCAGGAGATGACTGGATGCAACTGCAAGAGAGCTTTATTACGAGAGCGATCGAACTCGGGACCCAAGTCTCACTGGCGCAGCAGTAGAGAAGTGGGACCCCGAGCTCTGAGTGAACAGGATTTTTAAAGGGAAAGTCTGTGAGCAGGGGGTTTCCATGGCAGAAAGCAGGGGGGCACAAGCCTTGGTGTTACAGAATTGGGTGAAGTTTAGCAGGGCGGGGTGACCTTTTCTGAGGCACATAATCACAATGGCTAAGGCATATAATCACAATGGCTATTTTTCTAAACCATAACTGAAACATTGGGGAGAATTTTCCCACCCGATTCCCAACCAATTCCCATTGATTATTGCCAGGGTGTTTGTCTCTATTTTCTATGAAGCATTGATTCTGTTATATTTCCTGGAGGCTGTTGCTAGGAGAGTTAACTTTGTTTTCTGCCAGGTGTACATTCTGTGATATTTCCTGGTACCTGAATTCAGTTCCCAGTCAAGATCTTTATTTCAAAATGGAGTTATATTCAGGCTATCTTAAGCTCTTCATTGGTAAGTCAAACCGATCAAGAAAATTGTCCATTTCATTTATATTTTCAAATTTTGTGGCATATAGACTTTTGAAGTAAGTCCTAATGATTGTTGGGATTTCCTCAGTGTCTGTAGTTATGTCCCCCTTTTCATTTCTGATTTTGTTGATTTGGGTGGTGTCTCTCTGCCTTTTAGTTAGCTTGGCTAAGGGTTTGTCGATCTTGTTGATTTTCTCAAAGAACCAGCTCTTGGTTTCATTGATTCTTTGAATTGTTTTATTTGTTTCTAATTGATTGCTTTCAGCCCTGAGTTTGATTATTTCCAGCCATATACACCTTTTTGTTGTGTCTGCTTCTTCTTTTTCTAGGGTTTTTGAGTGGGCCATTAAGTTGCTTGAATGAGCTGTCTCAAATTTCTTCTTGAAGGCACTTAGTGCTATGAACTTTCCTCTTAGCACTGCTTTCATTGTGTCCCTCAAGTTTGGGTATGTTGTGTCTTCATTTTCATTGAGTTCTAGGAAGACTTTAATTTCTTTCTTTATTTCTTCCCTGCCCCAGCTATCATTTAGTAACAAGTTGTTCAGTTTCCATGTGTGTGTAGGCTTTTTGCTATTTCTGTTGTTGTTAAGGTACAGCTTTATTCCATGGTGATCAGACAAGATACAAGGGATTATTTCAATCTTCTTGTATCTGTTGAGGCTTGCTTGGTGATCAACTATAATGGTCTATTTTGGAGAAGGTTCCATGAGATTCTGAGAAGAAGGTAAATTCTAACTTTGTATGGAATAACAAGAAACCCAGAATTGCTAAAACAATCCTCTACAATAAAAGATCTTTGGGAGGTATCTCCATCCCTGATCTCAAGCTGTACTATAGAGCAAAAGTTATAAAAACTGCATGGTATTGGCATAGAAACAGAATGATGGATCAATGGAACCAAACAGAAGACCCAGAAATAAACCCACACACTTATGGACACCTGATTTTTGACAAAGATGCCAAAACTATACAATGGAAAAAAGATAGCATCTTCAACAAATGGTACTGGTAAAACTGGGTGTCTACATGTAGAAAAATGAAAATAAATTCATACTTATCACCCTGCACAAAACTGAAGTCCAAATGGATAGAAGACCTCAACATAAAACCGGACATATTAAATTGGCTAGAAAAAAAAAAAGTGGGGAATACCCTAGAACTCATTGGTACAGGAGAAAACTTCCTAAACAGAACACCAACAGCACAGGCTCTAAGAGCAACAATCAATAAATGGGACCTCATGAAACTGAAAAGCTTCTGTAAAGCAAAGGACACCATCATCAAAACAAAGCGACTGCCTACAGATTGGGAAAGAATCATCACCAATCCTTTATCTGACAGAGGACTCATACCCAGTATATATAAAGAACTAAAGAAGCTGAAAAGCAGCAAACCAAATAATCCACTTAAAAATGGGGAACAGAGCTAAACAGAGAACTCATTGTAGAGGAATATCGAATGGCAGAGAAGCACTTAAAGAAATGCTCAACCTCATTAGCCATTAGGGAAATGCAAATAAAAACAACACTGAGATTTCACCTTACACCCATCAGAATGTCCAAGATCAAAAACTCAAGTGACAACACATGCTGGAGAGGCAGTGGAGAAAGGGGAACCATTCTCCACTGCTGGTGGGAATGTAAAATTGTACAACCACTCTGGAAATCAATCTGGCACTTTCTCAGACAACTAGGAATAGCACTTCCTGAAGATCCAGCCATACCAATTCTAAGCATATATCCAAAAGAGGCTCAAGTACACAATAAGGACATTTGCTCAACCATGTTTGTAGCAGCTTTATTTGTAATAGCCAGAAGCTGGAAACAGCCCAGATGCCCCTCAACTAAAGAATGGATGCAGAAATTGTGGTACATCTATACAATGGAGTACTAGTCAGCAATGAAAAATAAGGAAATCATGAAATTTGCAGGTAAATGGTGGGACCTGGAAAGGATCATCCTGAGTGAGTTGCCCCAGAAGCCAAAAGGCACACATGGTATATACTCACTCATATAAACATACAACATGGGATAAACCCACTAAAATCTGTACATCTAAACAAACTCAGCTAAAGAGAGGCAAAGAGGATTGACATCAAAAGAAGAAGATAACAGGAAATAACCTAGAAACCTGCTACAGAGGGCCTCTGAAAGACAGAAGAAGAAAACAGGAAACAACCTAGGAACCTGCCACAAAGGGCCTCTGAAAGCCTCTGCCATGCAGACTGTCAAAGCAGATGTTGAGCCTGATGGCCAACTGTTGGGCAGAGTGAATGGAATTTTATGTAAGAAGTGGGAAATAGTAAGAGCTGGAGAGGACAGGAACTCCACAAGGAGATCAACAGAACAAGAAAATTTGAACACAGGGAACTTCCCAGAGACTCATACTCCAACCAGGGACTATTCATGGAGATAACCTAGAACCCTAACAATGCAGCCACTTCTGATGAGAACTGATAGAATAAGATCAGAAAGAAGGAGAGGAGGACCTCCCCTATCAGTGGACTTGGGGAGGGGCATGCATGCAGAAAGGGGGGAGGGTGGGGCTGGGAGGGGAGGATGGAGGGGTTTATGGGGGGATACAAAATGAATAAAGTGTAATTAATAAAAGTTAAATTAAAAATTAAAAAATAGATAGATAGATAAAGAGATACAGATATAGATACAGATACAGATATAGATATAGCTATCATCTTAACTGCAGAGGTGTCTAAGAAATGGCTACTCAGGTTGCTGCAGATAGCTCAGGATATGGTAATGAGCCTCTCCAGCTACAACATTGCAATCTCTCCACATCAATGAAGTTTTCATAGCCAGACTTTGCAGACACAGTTCTGTCCAGGAGTTCTCATTGATACATGCATACATCCCTGCAGTTCAAGATTTACTATGGGATAATCCTTGGGGAAAACTAATTCTCTTTCTCTTGGTTTTTGCTCTTTGCCCGTTTTTGCCCAATAGATTCTCTCTTAACAGAACATCTAGCCACAGATCCCAGATTCGTGTAGTATAACCAAATGGAATATCTTCCTGGTGATGGTAGGTCAGAAGGCAGAATCCTTCCTTCATTACAACCCAGTTGGCCTTCAGGCTCATGATTTCTGTTAAGCTCCCTCTGTTAGGGCCACCCAGACTCTTATTTACCACAGGTTTTGAAACAAGCTTCTGAGGACTCATACCCAAGCACTGAAGGCCATAAGTGACATAGTTCAACCTACCTACCTGCAACAAAGTTCCACTTTCTCCCATTGTGAGCACTTTTGTACTGTCTTCATGTACTTGGGGTTTTCCTCTTTTATATGCTACTTTAACTTACTTTTTTCCCCCTACCTTACCAAGGAAACTCTACCCATTCATTTTATCTGCAAGCTTAGAGAAACACCTTTCCTTTACTACTTTTTGTATTTTGTAAAGATTTATTAATTTTCACAGTATGTTTACAAATGTTTTACCTACATGTTTGTGTGTATACCACTTGTTTGCATGGTCCCTTCAGAGGCCAGTGGAGGACACGGATACCCTAGAACTGGTGTTACATACCATGTGAACCTAAAACTGGCTACTGTGACTTGAATCAGAGCCCTCCACAAGAACAACAACTAGTCATAACATATCAGTCATTTTTCAAACCCAAGAACACTATTTTGCACATGCTTATTTATTCTTATTTCATGTACTCGAGAGCTCACCTTTTTTTAATTACATTTTTATTTTTTATATTAATTACAGTTTATTCACTTGTATCGCAGCTGTAGGCCTATCCCTCTTTCCCTCCCAATTCCGTCCACCCTCCCTCATCTCCTCTTATGCGCCTCTCCAACTCCAAGTATAGGGGCAGTCCTCCTCTTTTCCATATGACCCTAGCTTATCAGGTCTCATTAGAAAACGGGTGGCATTGTTTTCCTCTGCGGCCTAGCCAGGCTGTTCCCTCATTAGGGGGTGGCAGGGAATAGACTTTTACATTAAATCATTGCCCTTTAAACTACAATGCCAGAAAAAATATTCCATTCATATGTTGGGCTTTTTTTCCCATGTTCTATTTAAATTACACATATCCAAACAGTCCTAGTTATCAGTCATTGAGCCATGGTTTATAAGGCAGGTTGATCTTTCTTTTTTAACATTTTTAGAAAATTCTTATTAATTACATTTTATTCACTTTGTATCCCTCCTGTGGTTCTTTCTCTCCTCCCATCCCAATCACTCCCTTCCTCCACCCTCTGCATGCATGCCCCTCCCCAAGTCCACTTATAGGGGAGGTCTTCTTTGCCTTCCTTCTGATCAAGAGCTCAGAGCACACTTCTTATAGTGGTGTGAATATCACAGCTCTGCCTGGTGCCCAAAGATGCCAGAAGGGATCTTATGAACTGGAGTTAAACATGTTTCCAATGCCACCCTGTGGACACTGAGAACTGATGCTAGCTTTGATTCAAAGTGGTCTATCTATAGAGAGATGCCCGGGCATCTGTCTATACCAGAGAGCGACACTTTGACAATAGGAGTGAATATAAACTTGTTAGGATTTTCATAAGTGAGTATGAAATTGAATCACTACAAAAGAAAAGGAGATGAAGCTCTTGCTTATACTCCTAGTGAACGCCTTAGTGACTCTTCCATAACCCAGTGCTTCCATGAGCCGAAACATCATAAGCAGCTATGTATTCAGTACTCATAGGATACAAACAAGTGATATTTTATGCACACAGCGTACACCCCAAAATGCTACAGTTAAACTTATGAGAGTTTAGGAGCCATTTGATGATGTTCCTGGGTTGTCATGGGCTTATTCACACAAGATTTACACGTCATAGGAAAAGTCAAAGGCTAAGACCTCTAGGTTCCTATATTTGAAAAAGACTTTTTGAGAAAAATGTACTGACAATACCCATCATTCTGTTCCTCTGGTATAGATTCAATTGGAGAAACTATCAATATTTCCTGACCTTATACTTTGCCATTGAAGAGATCAATAAGGACTCAAACCTGCTTCCCAATATGACCTTGGGTTCCCACATCTATAATGCCTTCAGTTCTAACAAAAGAACCTTAGAGGGCCCTCTGGCATGGCTATCTGGAAGGAGTGATTATATCCCTAACTATAAGTGCAACACTCAATACAAAGCTCTAGGAATCATTTCAGGAAACAAGCCAGAATTTTCTGCTGCAATTGCAACACTTTCAGAGCTCTACAATGTCCCACAAGTAAGTTAGAAACATATTTTTAAGCACAGACACATTTTAGGCCTGACTGAAACAAACAAACCAACAAAAGAACAATAACAGAACAAACAAAAGAAAACAGAGAAGTGGATTATGTCTAGTGTAGGCAGATTTCAAATAGCAGTGAAGGAATTATTTTGATATGGTGACAGGTAACAGATGACAGAGTGTGTTAAAAAGCATGGACAGCAAATTCTGGGAATTTCTAAGCAGATCGCCTTGGAGTATCCATGATTCTATCTCCAAACAATGGATGATGTACTGTGGATATTCAGTCTGCATTTGATCATAACTCTAATTCTACAGCAAAGATTCCTAACTACCCAATCTAGCATAAAAATGTCTCAAAATTCCTATGATTGTCAATACCTGAAATATGGAAAAAGAAAGTCCAGGACATGTAAGTTTGGAACAATGTTTAATGCTGTCACTGATGAAAACTATCTCAAGGAATTAATGATCTCATTCAGGAAAGTAGATCTCAGAATAGAACCCACAGAGACCAACCACTTATCTGTATTGTCACCATTGACTCTTGCCAGGCTACACCTAAGAAATGCATCTGTCAGCAAGCATTAATAAAAAGAGAAAAGACACAGTAAGCACAAGAGTCAGCAATAATCAAGATTCAAAAAACCCACACGGTGACTCTCATTGTTATCACTCAGTTGAACAATTCGTAAATATATTTTAAGCTAATGTAACAAAAAATACACACAAGAATTTACATCTGTCTGAGTTTTGTCTCTATCAAATCTATCAAGAAGGATAATGCAATAAACTCCTGGCAATGTGGCTTCAGATCTTCACAACTTCAACCATTTTAACTTAAGAAACTGAATCTCTAAAAAATCTTTGTTAGTCTCTTTCCATATTTACTTTCCCAAAGGTGAAGGTTCTCAAAGTATAGTGTTAGTTAACTAGAAAGTAACTGTTAATGCTTTCTGAGGTTTTCTCCACATCAGATGCTCTTTGCATTGTTATTGCAACAAGAGAGATCTATCATAGCTTTCAGAGCCACTGAAGAGCTCATTGTTCACTTCTTGGCTGCTTCAGACACCTTAGTAACTTTGGAGCCTATGGTATTTGTAAAAGACCGTATTCCAACACATGATTTAGGGACAAGCTAATCTCACAGAAGATGTCCTCCTCACCAATATTCAGTCTTTTAACCCTCATATGTGAAGAATGAAGTCAATTCCTCACTCGGGGTGATGATTACAAATATCTGAAACTAAGAATCCTTTTTTTTTTTCTTTGCTCCTTCAGGTCACATATGGACTGTATGATTCCATGCTTAGTGACAAAGATACATCTCCATCCCTTTATCAGATGTCTACTGAAGACAGAGGTCTATCCCAAGGGCTGATCTCTATATTGCTCCACTTTGGCTGGAAGTGGGTGGGGCTCATCGTGTCTGATGACTGGAGAGGAAGGGAGTTTCTCTCTGATCTGAAAGCAGAGATGGTGTCAGAAGATATCTGTGTGGCTTTTACAGAAAAACTCCTAGATAATTTCAATGCAAATGTAAAATATGGTTATGGTTTGCAGAACTTGAAACAACACACACGAGTAAATGTGAATTTATTTTATGGTGATATAGATGACTTGCTGTTCTTCTGTGTAGACATTCATAATATTTTTGTAACCAGAAGGAAGGTGTGGATCTTTGCAAAGCCACACTCGACATACTTGGAGTCTATAATAAATGAAAAGCATGTTATGATAAACCTATTCAGTGGAAGCTTCTCATTTTTAAAGAAGAGAACTATCCCTGGCTTCAGGCACTTTCTTGAGGCCCTTACACCCTCCCGTTACCCAGGAGATGTTTACTTCTCTAAATTCTGGATTGACAATTTTGATTGCTCACCTCCTGCTTCTCGATGTGGAGATTATAAACCCTGTCCAGTGAACATTTCCCTAAATACTAAGGATAAAATAAATGATATGATGACTATTTCTGAGCCAAGCTATTCCATATGGAATGCAGTGTATGCAGTGGCCCATGCCCTACATAAAATGCTATTGAGCAAAACTGAAATGGGATCTAAAGAAGACAGAAACACAGACTGGCTTCTACCATGGCAGGTAAGCCTCACTCACAAGCAGGGGAAGCTTAGAATCTCACATTATTAGTCAGTAATTTGCTGGGGTCAAGCCAATAAAACATTTGCATCTCATAATTAAAAGTATAAGTTAAAATGGAAAAGGGTTTAAGTTTCTCTACATTTAGTTTGATGTTGGCTATAGGCTTGCTGTATTTTGCCTTTACTATGTTTAGGGATGTACATTGTATCATCCCTGATCTTTCCAAGACTTAGTTAAACATGAACGGGTGTTAGATTTAGTCAAATGCTTTTTCAGCATCTAAGAAGATGATCATGTGTTTTTTCTCCTTTAGTTTGTTTATATGATTGACTACAATGACGGATTTCTGTGTATTGAACCTGCATGCCTGGGATGAAGCCTACTTGGTCATGGTGGATGATATCTTTTATGTGTTCTGGGTTTCAGTTTGCAAATATTTTATTGACTATTTTTGCATCGATGTTTATAAAAGAGATTGGACTGAAGTTTTCTTTTTTTTGTTGTGTCTTTGTGAGGTTTAGGTACCAAGGTGACTGTGGCCTCATAGAATTAATTTGGTGATGTTCATTCTGCTTCTGTTTTGTGGAATAGTTTGAGGAGAATTGGCGTTAGCTCTTCTTTGAAGGTCTGTAAAATTCTGCACTGAAACCCTCTGGTCCTGGGCTTTTTTTGTAAGTGATACTTTTGAGACTGCTTCTATTTCCTTGGGGCATATAGGACTATTTAATCTATTTACCTGATCTTGATTTAATTTTGGTAAATGTAATCTATCAAGAAAAATGTCCTTTTCATTTAGATTTTTAAATTTTGTGGCATACAGGCTTTTGTAGTAAAACCTAATGACTGTTTGGATTTCCCCAGTATCTGTCATTATGTCCCCTTTATCGTTTCTGATTTTATTGATTTGGACAGTTTCTCTCTGCCTTTTAGTTAGTTTGCCTAAGGGTTTGTCTATCTTGTTGATGGTCTCAAAGACCCAGCTCTAGGTTTCATTGATTCTTTGAATTGTTTTCTTTGTTTCTAGTTCATTGATTACAGCTCTGAGTTTGATTATTTCCAATTGTCTATTCCTCATGGGGGTGTCTGCTTGTTTTCCCCCCCTAGGGATTTTAGGTGTGTCATTAAGTTGCTTGTGATGTCTCAAACTTCTTACTGGTGGCAAGTTGTGCTAGGATCTTCCTCTTTGCACTGCTTTCTTTTTGTCCCATAAGATTTTATTACTATTGCTCTGTAGTACAAATTGAAGTCAGGGACAGAGACACTCTCCAGAGTTCTTTTATTATACAAAAAAGTTTTAGCTATTCTGTTTTTTGTTTTTGTTTTGGTGTTCCATATGAAAATGAGAATTGTTCTTTCAAGGTCTGTGAAGAATTGGGTTGGTATTTTTATAGTAATTGCATTTTATCCGTAGATTGCTTTTAGTAGGATGGACATTTTTACTATGTTAATTCAACCGATCCATGAGCATGGGTGATCTTTCCATCTTCTCATATATTTTTCAGTTTATTTTTTCAGAAATGTGAAGTTCTTGTCATAGAGGTCTTTCTGTTGCTTGGGCAGTTATACCAAGATATATTATATTATTTCTGGTTATTGTGAAGTATGTTTTTTTTTCCTAATTTTGTTATCAACCAATTTATCATTTAAAGTCATGTGGACTACTAATTTTATAGCAGCCAGTTTTCTGAAGGGGTTTGTCTACTGTAGAACATCTCTGGTAAAATTTTGTGGATCACTTATATATCCTAGTGTATCATCTGTGAGTAGGGATATTTTGACTTCTTCTTTTCCAATTTGGACCCCTTGATCTCTTTTAGTTGTCTTATTGCTCTAGCTAGAAATTAGAGTACTACACTGAAAAGCTATGAAGAGAGTGGGAAGCCTTGCATTGTCCCTGGCTTTAGTGTGATTGCTTTGAGTTTTTCCCCATTTAATTTGATTTTGACTTTTGGCTTGTTGTTATATTATCTTGTATCCTTGATCTTTACAGGGCTTTTATCATAAAGTGGTACGCAATTTCATCAAAGACATTTTTTTGCATCTGATGAGATGAACATGTTTATTTAATTTTTTTTTCTTTCAGTGTTTACAGTGATGGATTTAAGTATGTTGAACCATCCCTGCATGCTGGATGATGCCTACTTGATCATGGTGGATGCTGTATTTGATGTGGTCTTGGACTGGGTTTACCAGTATCTTATTGAGCATTTTTCCATCAAAGTCCATAAGGGAAATGGGTTTGAACTTTTCTTTCTTTGTTGGTTCCTTGTGTGGTTTAGGTACCAGTGTGACTGTGGATTCATAGGATATGTTTGGCAATGTTCCTTCTGTTTGATTTTATACAACAGTTTCAGAAGTTGGTATGAACCCTTCTTTGAAAGTCTGGTGTAATTCCATGCTAAAGCCATCTGGTTCTGGGATTATTATTACTTTCTTTTTGGTTGGGAGACTTCTGATGACTGCTTCTATTTTCTTAGGGGTTATAGGACTCTTTATCCTGCTTACCTGATCTTAATTTAACTTTGGTAAGTGAAATCTATCAGGAAAATATTCCATTTCCTTTAGATTTTCCAAACTTGTGGAATTTAGTCATTTGAAATAATATCTAATGATTCTTTAGAGTTATTCCCCTTTTTCATTTCTGATTTTCTTTATTGGGATACCGTCTCTCTGGCTTTTTGTTAGTTTGTCTAGAGGTATGTCTATCTTGTTGATGTTCTCAAAAAAAACAGCTTTTGGTTTCACTGATTCTTTGTATTGTTTCCATTTTTTTTTCTATGATACTTATTTCATCCAAGAGTTTGATTATTTCCTGCTGTCAACTCCTCTTGGGTGTGTTTACTTCTGTCTGTTCTAGAGCACGTGTTTTTAAATTGCTACTATGAGAATTCATTAATTGTTTTTAGGAAGGCACTTAATGTTATGAAACTTCTCCTTAACACTGCTTTCGTTGTGTCCCAGAAGTTTAAGCATGTTGTCCCTTCATTTTCATTGAATTCTAGAAAATCTTTAATTTATTTCTTCCCTGACCCAGTGGTCACTGAGTTGTTCCATTTCCATGACTTTTTTAGGTTTTTCTCTTTTTTCCATTGTTATTGAAATGTGGCTTTAATCTATGGTGGTCTGATAAAATATAAGGAGTTATTTCAACTTCCTTGTACCTGTTGAGGCTTGCTTTCTGACCAAGTCAATGTGCACTTTTGGAGAAGCTTCTGTGAGGTGCTGAAAAGAAGGTATAGTCTTCTTTTGTCTGGGTAAAAATTCTGTACATGTCTGTTAAATCCATTTGATCTGTCCATCTGTTAGTTTGTTTCTCTGTTTAGTTTCTGTCTTCATGACCTGTCTTTGGTGAGTGTGGGGTTTTGAAGTCTTCTCCTATGACTGTGGAGGTATTAGTGTATGATTTAAGCTTTAGAAATGTTACTTTTACAAATGTAGGTGCCCTTGTATTTGGACCAAAGTATTCAGAATTGAGATGTCATCTTTGTGGATTTTGTATCTTTTTGCTATGATATGTGACCTTTCACATCTGTTTTGAATAAATTTAGTTAAAAGATTATTTTATTAGATATCATGATGGCTTCTTTCAACTTGCTTCTTGGGTCAGTTTCCTAGAAAAACCAATTTCCAGCCCTTCACCCTGAGGTAATGTCCTCCTGTGTTTTAAGATGTGTTTTTTGTATGCATTCTGTTTAAGCATCCATTCTGTTAGTCTGTGTCTTTTTATTGAGGATTTGAATCTGTTGATGTTGAGTGATGTTAATGATTAGTGATTGCTAGTGCCTGTTATTTTGATTTTTATGATTGCAGTGAGTCAATGTGTTTGTCTTCTTTTGGTTTTGCAACAGCGGTGTTATTAATTTTCTGTTATTCTCTGGGTGTTGTGTACTTCTTTTGGTTGGGGTATTCCTTCTGGTATCTTCTGTACAGTTGTGAAGCCTGGACACTTGCACTTTTGAGTTCAGAGCATGCTCTCCCACTTGCTGTGAAGTCACTACAGTCCAAGCCTTAGTAACCATGTGCACTGGGTGTTGCCATTTTAGATCCTCTTCAAATCTACATCTTCTAAAAGGAAATATTATTTTCTGGTGCTGGAGAAAGACACTGGACCTTTTTCCAACTAAGGACATGTTACACACTATACTATCTTCCATCTCACAGACAATATTTCTACTTGTGTTTAGTAACTCTTGCATTATTTCTATGGTGAGGAATTTTAATCTCACTAAACAACTGGAAAAACAACTATACAAACTAAGCCCTTTCAAAAAGAAAGCCATGTTAGAGAGAGGGAAAATGAGCTTCTCTTTAAAGTCAGCCAGTAATCTGTGTGGGCCACTCACATCATATGATGTCTCTCTTCAGCTGCATCCATTTCTGAGGAAAATTAAATTTATAAATGCTGCTGGAGATGAAATAAGCTTTGATGAGAACAAGAGTATCATGGAAACGTATGATATAAACAACTTTATTGCATACAGTTTTCGAAATGTGTCACTACTTAAAGTAGGAGAGTTTGTCTTCAAGAGTGCACAAGATCAAGGCTTTTTCATCAATGAAGTTCTGATTCAATGGCCAAGCAACTTCAAACAGGTCTGGAAATTTCTCAGTATTTAATATGATGGGAATTATTTGTACAGAATTATAAAAATTGATTGGGTAACAATTCTTTGAACTTTTTAAAATAATTGTGAAATTTTAATTTTTTAGCTCTATTTTGACTGTGAGCTTGTGTGTCGGTGTTCATGCACACGAGCACATGTGCTTGCTAAGTCCACAGTCAACTGTGGTTATCTTCCTCAGTTGCTGTCAACTTTATTTTTATCTCTGTGAAACCCTTACTTTTTGATTTTGCTGAACTCAGTGGACAGCGTTACCTAGGTTCTCTCTCTGTCTTTATGATCATAAAGTTTGGATTACAGGCTTATTTTCTGCACCCAACTTTTCTTCCATCTTTTCATCTTAATCAAATTCATTTTCATGCTTATATATATATACAAATGCACACATAATGTCAGCTAATTACTTAGCTAGAATTAGATGAATTGAATTTGAATGCTTGTGTTCGTTCATAATGCAGTGAATGAATGAATGCATGTTCACGGTTATATAGAGGCATGTATGAATGTTTCTATATGTAAACACACACGCACAGAAAATTATGTAAATTTTCACATATGTTAATTATACAGGCTAGCTGATGCTCAAACATCCTTCCATTCACACAATTCACACTCAAGCATATCAATAATTTTACAAGGTTGTGAGCTAGCATAAATGATTAATAAATTATGGATTTAGACACAAGACATTTTTGTAACCAATGTATATGAGCTGCCTAATATGTGTGTCAGGAACTGAACTCATATTTCAGTACAAGAGTTGCATGCACTCTTAAAACCTGATCCAGTTATCCAGAAACTTATTCCTGTTAATATGTACATATTTGTTACACAGAAACTGAATCCAAACCAAGGCAGAAAAGAGGTCTAAGATAGAAATATTTCCTGTCCTACAAGTGTGCTTGGAGGCAGGTGTGATTGGATTCCTGTCTTAAAATCCAACCGTCCCAAAATCCATACAATAAAATGAGTTCTGGCTTCCTGCCCCACAGAAGAGAATATCTTAATGCCCTACACATTTCACACAGGATAGGCAGTAATGAGTCATTGTTTGTTTACCATAAAGGGATGTTGAACATTTAGTATTGGAAAGTGTGGTAAATTCAAATCTCCATTCTATATTCCCACATTAAAACCTCAGAGTTCCTCATAAACAAATACAATTTCTATAAATTACGTGTATTTACCCTAAACTATTTTAAACTGATGTTTGATATCATGGCCAGTCTTTCTGTGTTGCCTTCAGACTCCTCAATCTGTATGTACACACAGCTGTGGTCCAGGATTCTGGAAAGTTCTACAAAAAGAAAGACCAGTCTGCTGTTTCTCTTGTGCATTTTGTCCAGAGCAGCACATTTCCAACCAAACAGGTAGAAAAATGATACTTTTCCTCCATCTGCTTGGGAATGGAGACAGGAAAAGTTAAGAAGTGACCGTGGTGTCCTAATGTAATGCTCTAACACTCATCCTTGAATCCATTATTAATCATCACTGAAGCCACACAATGTGTGAAGTTTAGAGTGGCAATTCTCATGCTATTGTGACATATACACCCTACTTTTAAAAACCTGCCTTTTGGTGCATGGAATGGCCATCTCAGCTCTTGCAGTGATCCATGCTATGAGCTACCCATTAAATGTGAGATATTCAGTTGTCCAGGATCGATTTGTATTTCTGTGATTAACAAACCTAACGATTCCTGCCTCAAAATAACTCCAGGAAAGCTACATGTCTGACGGTTTCTGAATGCACAAGGAACTGAACTGCATTTACAACACAGTTGTCATTTTCAGTATCAACAATAGAAAAAGCAAGTCTTTGTAAATGAAAACATTTACTGGTTGTTTAGGGTTGTGGTCAACACTGTGATAACATATATAAGTAACATCATATGGAATGAGCAGGTTGCATTTTTATATACAAACACACACACAAAGACAGAAACACATCTAATGAGAACCATATATTTGAGAGAGAATAAATATAAAGTGGGTGTTGGAGAAGGTTTAGAGTGATCAAAAAGAAGAGGCATAGTGAGGTAATTATATTCTTTTTAAAATGAAATTTTATGAAAAAAAGTCAGAAGGAAAATACAGTAATATTTACATTAATACATTAATATTAATGATGAGAATCTACTATATATTTAAAAAGGCCAATCCTTAGACTTCCATAATACAAACAGAATTTTTATGTATTATTGCAAATGATCAAATGTTGAAAAATTAATTAAATATTCTTTATATTCTTAGATGTAATGCTATCATAAGTTAAATTCCTTGCAGAGTGATACATGACTTCAATTCCTATGTTAAAACGATATGGAGAGAGCAGGAATCCTTGTCTTGTCCCTGATTTCAGTGGGATTGATTTGAATTTCTCTCTATTTAGGTTAATGCTGGCTATATGGTTGCTGTATATTGACTTTACTATGTTTAGGTATGTAATTTGTGTCCCTGATCTCTCCAAAATTTTATACAGAACAGGCATTGCATTTTTTGGCTTCTATGGAAATGATGATGTGAATCTTTTCCTTCTCTTTGTTGATGTGGTAGATTAAATTGATGGAGTTCTATAGACTGAACCACTCCTGCATGCCTGGGATAAAGCCTATGTGATAGTGGTGGATAATATCTTTTACGTGTTCTTGTATTTGGTTTGTGAGTATTTCACTGAGTACTTTGTGTCAGTGTTCATTAGGGAAATTGGTCTGAAGTTCTTATATTTCTTGGGTCTTGACTGTGACCTGAATGTGGCTTTCATAGAATTAATTTGTTAATGATCCTTCTGTCTCTATTTTGTGGGATAGTTTGAAGAATATTGGTATTTACTATACTCTGAAGGTCTGGTCAAATTCTGAGCTGAAACCAACTGGCCCTGGGCATTTTGGATGGGTACTTTTGATGACTTCCTCTCTTTCCTTAGGGAAGATAGGATGTTTTATTTATCTGATCTTGATTTAACTTTGGTAAGTAGGATCTATCATGAAAATTGTCCATTTTATATGGATGTTAAATTTTTGTGATGTATACACTTTTGAAGTAGACCTAATGATTCCTTTGATTTCTGTACTTCTATAATTCTTATCCTTTTTTATTTTGTTCATTTGGATAGTGTCTTTCTGCCTTTTAGTTACTTTGGCTAAGAGGTTGTCTCTCTGGTTGATATTCTCAAAGAACCAGCTCTTGGTTTTGTTGATTCATTGAATCATTTCATTTTTAGTATGTTGATTTCAGCACTGAATTTTATTATTTCCAGACCTCTAATCCTCTTGGCCCTGTCTACATCTTGTTTTATTCTAGGTCTTTCAGTTGTGTCATTAGATTGCTTGTAAGAGATGTCTCAAATTCCTATATGAAGGTACTTAGTGCTATGAATTTTCCTCTTAGCACGGCTTTCATTGTGTCCCATAAGTTTGGGCATGCTGTGCTTTAATTTTTACTGAATTCTAGGAAATCTTTAAATACTTTCTTTATTTCTTCCATGACACCTGTCATTGAGTAGAGTTGTTTAGGTTCCATGTATATGAGTATAGGCATTTTGCTCTTTCTGTCATTGTTGAAGTACAGATTTAGAACATGGTTGTGTAATTGGATCCAAGGGATTATTTCAGTCTTATTGTATATGTTAAGACTTTCTTTTTGCCTGAATATATGTTCAATTTTGGAGAAAGTTCCTTGATTTTCAGAGAATAAGGCATATTTGTGCCTGGGTGAAAATTTTTGAGGACTTCTATTAGGTATTTGATTCATGACCTATGTAAGCTTCATTATTTCACTGTTTAGCTTCTGTGACAATGATCTGTCACTTGGTGAGAGTGAGGTAATGAAGTTTACCATTATTACTGTGTTGGAACTGATGTGTGATTGAAGTTTTAATAATGTTTCTTTTACAAATGCAGGTGCCCTTCTATTTGGGGCATAGTTGTTCAAGATATTGTTGTCCTCATGGTGGATTTTTCTATAATGAGAATGAAGTATCCTTCACTTCTCTTTTGATTAAGTTTGGTTGGAAGACTATTTTATTAGATATTAAGATGGTACTGCCATTTGCTCCTTGCGTCCATTTGATTGGAAAACCTTTTCTAGCACTTTACTCCAAGGTAGTGTCTATCTTTGGGGCTGAAGTGTGTTTATTGTATGCAGCAGAATGTTGGATCTTGTTTCCATAACTATTCTGTTAGCATGTGTCTTTTTATTGGATTGCTGATTCCATTGATGTGGAGAGATACAAGTCACCAATGAATATCAGCTCCATTTATTGTGGCATTATTGTGGATAGTGTGTTTTTGTGCTTGTTTTAATTTTTGTTCTGAAGTTATCTATATTGTGTGTTTCATGGGTGTAGTTGATCTCACTGGGTTGGAGTTTTCCTTCTAGTAGCTTCTCAAGGTCAGGGATAATGCATAGGTATTGTTTTAATTTAGTTTTGTCATGGACTATCTTGTTTCCTCCATCTCTGTTGATTATAAATTTTGTTGAGTACAGTAGCCTGCTCTGGCATCTGTAGTCTCTTCACATCTGCATGACATCCCCCAGGCTCTTCTGAGTTTCATAGCCTCTGTTGGAAAATCTGGTGTGATTCTGATAAGTCTGCCTTTATATGTCACTTGATCTTTTTCCTTTGCTGCTTTTGATATTTTTCTTCATTGTGTATATTTATTGTTTTGATTATTTTATGGCAAGAGGATTTTCTTTTCTGGTCTACTCTATTTGGGGTACTGTAAGCCTCTTGTATGTTTAAAGTCATCTCTTTATTAAGGTTGGAGAAATTTTCTTCTATGATTTTATTAAAAATATATTCTTTACCTTGGAGCCTGGAATCATCTATTTAGTCTATTCCTATTGTTCTTAGGTTTCACATTTTCATGGAGTCCTTGAACTTTTCTGATTGTATGTTTTCTTTGAGAGATTGATCAGTTTCTTCAATTGTATCTTCAATTCCTGAGATTCTTTCCTTCATTTCTTATATTTTGTGGGTGATGCTTATCTTTGTGGTACTTGATCTCTTCTCTACATAGTCCATCTCCAGGTTTTTTTGTGTGTTTCCTTATTGATTCAAATTTTGTCTTCAAGAATTGAATAATTTTAATAATTTCCTTCACCTGTTTAATTGTGGTTTCTTGTCTTTGATGACCTCTCTTTGTTTGCCCTGTATTTTCCTGTATTTCTTTGAAACATTTTTTTCTTTTCCTTTTTATATGTCTCTAATAACTGAATAAACATAGATTTAATGTCCTTTTTCTGTGTTTCAGCTGTATTACAATATCCATTGCTCTTGGGGATGGGTTCTGGTGGAGCCAGGATATCCCAGTTTTTTGTTGACTGTGTTTCTATGCTGGCCTTTAGCCATCTGGTTGTCTGTAGCCTTACCTGTTTCTTCCTGGAAACTGCAGAAAAGACTAGATCCTCTTGTCTTTGGAGTTTAAAGTAGTATTCAGGAAGATATCAAATGTGCAGTGGCTCAAGAATGGATACTGGCAGTTCAGATGCAAGCACCTTGAAGGGCAAGGCACATGGCAGTGTATGGACACATAAACATGTAGGGACTGGTGAATTGAAGGACAAGGGTGTGCATGCACTGGAACCCTGAATTTTGGGGTGCATTTACTGGTGCTCATCATTATCAAGGTGCAGGTGCCTCAAGTGGCATCCCTGGATTCCTCAGAATAAAGCTGGGCTGCCACTTGCAGGCCTGCCCCAAATGGTGCTCCCTGTACTCAGATTCCTCTGAGATTTTTCTTCTTGGATCTGGGATCCCTGTAATTTTATTGCTCACCTCGTGTCCACAGGATGACCAGTAGTACAGTGGCTTGGTGGCTTGGATGCTCTCCAAGAAATCCTGAAGCTGCTCTACAGGGAGCAGGAGGAATCCGAATTCTGGCTGCTAGCGCAAACTGTCCCTGGATATGGGGATCCAAACTCACTGGAATATGTGAAGGGGCAGGTGGCCCAAATTTTGCTACTCCTGACTCCGTGAGATGGCCACAGAGAGCCTGGATCAGATCAACTCCATTTTCTGGACGACCTGTCTAGAAAAGGAAGCAGCAAATTTGATGCTCTGGATCTAGCCACCTGTCCATACACTGGTCTCAGAATCTCTGAATCTCTGCCCCTCAGATATGGTGCACACTGGTCTCCACCATATTGGAGTCTCCTTGTTTTGATCTTTCATCATTTTCGTTTTTGGGTGGGAGCCTTTTCTGATCTTTTGAATTTACACTTGGGTCTGTTTAGTTCTATTTAGGTTGCTGAATTATTGTTGAATATATCTTTGAATAATGGTTGCTTGACTAAATCTAAAACATCCATCTCATGACCATTTTTAAGCTGACTAGAATATAGTATGTTTTAAAAATATTTCCTTAGAATAGTCTGAATTTCATTGAATTCTGTAGTAATGTTTTTTCCTGTAATTTCCTTTAATTTAAGTACTCAATTTTTTCCTTAATTCACTTGATATATAGGTTTGTCAATTTTCTTTATCTTCAGAAAGAGCCAGCTCTTCCTTTGGTTAATTGTATGTATTGTTTTCTTTGTTTCTGTTTCACTCATTTTCATTACAATATTATTTCTTTTTATTATATTATTAATTTGTGTACTATCGCAGCATCTGCTCACACCTGTCCTCTCAGACCCTCCCTCTCACCTCATCTACCAACCTAATGTGCCCCTCTTCCCTTTCTTTAAAAAAAAAAAGAAGTCCCCTATGGATATCAATCAGCCTTGGCATATAAAGTTGAAATAAGATTCAGCACAACTTCTGTCATTGAGACTACATAAGGCAGTAAAATTAGGAGAAAAAGAGTCAGAGACAGCTTTGGTCTTTCTGTTATGTGTCCCCATAAGGACCAGGCTTCACAACTGTTATGTATGTGCAGAGATCCCATATCTGTCCCATGCATGCTCTATTGTTGGGAGTTCATTCTCTGTGAGCTTGTGCCAGGAGCCTTTCTGTGGGGCAATTCTGAGCATGGAAAAGAGAGGTCTTTGCCTACAGGGTGCTCCAGAGAGCAGATGAGGGGTCAGCAATGAGAGGAAGTTAGTCAGCTCAAGTGTTCAGGGTACTCTAGCAGCTGACGTCTAAAATTCAGACCTTTCTTTGTCTCTGACTTATTGTTGACAAGGCTCTTCTTGTTTATACAAGTTTCACAGTGCGAACACAGATTAATGATTATACAAGTGGTACAGAATGGGTGTTTGATTTTTTTTATTATGCAGGAATAAAAGCTCAGTTACAATTTAAAAAGTACACACAGAACATATTTGATTATCATTATTAGCCCTATAACTCTACTCTAAATAATCTAAAGAATGTCTCCTTCAAAGAAAACACATTTAATATGTGAAAGTGTGCTTTTAGGCTGGCATTGTTTGCAGTATGAGTGCAGTCCAGAGAAACAGAAAATACTTTAACTGGTCTTTTTATGCACAGCAAATACAAATAAATAGCTCCCTTTACTATATGTATCACCATCTATGCTACAAACTAGAAAAAGTTTATTTAAGTCAATCTATCTTATTTACTAAGTTTTATTCTGTCAGGAGTGTACCCTCTGTGACCTTCTATCATTAAACTACATTTTCCAGGAGCTCTAAGCTTATAATAAAGGATCTTAAACCTATACATGAATCTCCAGGCCTCTCAGGGTAGTCACATTGCCTCTGTTTACCCTGTACCAATATACTGTTTAGGGGCATATACCCCAAAAAACTCCTGAAATAATGGCCTCAACTCTCTCTCTGCTTAACTCTGCTTAACAATCTCCAGGTCACAAAGATTTTAAAACAGTGGATAGATAATGTTAAGTTTAGTATTATCATAAGGCTCAGGTCTCATTAGGGCTGGCTGCATTGTCTTCCTCTATGGCCTGGTAAGGCTGCTCCCTGTTAAGGAGAGGTGATCAAAGAGCCAGCCACTGAGTTTATGTCATAGGGAGTCCCTGGTACCCTTACAATGCAGCCAGTCCTGATGAGAACTGATAGGCTAGGGTCAGTGGGAAGGGGAGGAGGACCTCCCTATCAGAAGACTTGGAGAGGGGTATGGGAGGAGATGAGCATGGGAAGGTGTGGAGGGAATGAGCAAGGGTGCTACAGCTAAGATACAAAGTGAAGAAACTATAATTAATTTAAAATGCCTAATTTAAAAAATGACTCAGACATAATTTCTCTGTAGAAAAAAAAAAAACAGAAATTGAATCTTAGTGCAGAAATACCCCAGTAATGCAAAACACACAAACACACACACACACACAAAAAAAAAACACAGAAGTTAGAAATAGAAGAACAATGATTGTAACAATCTGCTCAGCTTTGCTGGAATAGCACCAATAACTGTACCGGCTTCATGACTCTCAACAATTTCAGTGAATATGGCTTTGTCATTCTCCCTTTCTGATTTAACATTTTGTAGATTTATGGTATTTATGACATGTAGGTCATTTTTTAGTCTTAAGAATATTACTGTAAGAACAAGAGTGAAAATTAGAACAATTCCCAGGATTATTCTGGACTTAATAATGAAAATCAAAGAGTCCTCTCCTGAATCAAAGGATATCAAAGACTATAGAAATTTATTTGCAACTTCCACAGCTGAGATAGGTAAAGATTGGTCTGAGATTATAGCGGGAGTTTGTTGATGCAAGTGTTGTATATTTATTGCCAAATCAGAAACTGTTCCATAGGTCATGGAGGTGGGACCTAAATTATTCCCATGTTACCTTAGAAAAATTATAGGAGTGGGATAACAAATATCCACTGAAACAGTGAATAACAAGAAAAATGAGAAGAACCCATGATGATGGAAACAAGGAAGTGCATTTTTATACATTGATGTCATCAAAACACAATGTACACGTATTTAGAAACTCAAAGTGTAAAAAAATCATTTGAAGGCATACGTAACAGTATTACTTTATCTGAATATAAATAAAATAGTTTTCAGTGCCCCAAAGAAACAGTGATAAGCTGTTGAGCAGAAATCTTATTGTTAATTAAACAAGATAAACAATAGGAATGCGAATTGTAAAGAGTTCGTGTCCTTGGCAATAAACAGGATGCAGAATACACCAGGGTACACACATCATTCGAAAGCACTTTAATGAATTAAATGTGCAATGAATAGATACTTGTATAAGGTGAAATGTTGATCCAATTTCTCCACACAGATCAGCAGGAGTGCATCCCTTGCCCAAGTCAAGAGTACCCAAACCCTGAGAGAAACCACTGCCTGCCCAAGGCAGTGACCTTCCTTTCCTTTGAGGATCCTCTGGGCATTGCTCTGGCCTGCACAGCTCTGTGCTTCTCTATCAGCACACTTGCAGTTCTGGGGATCTTTCTCAAACACCGAGAATCAGCAATTGTTAAGGCCAATAACCGGACTCTCAGCTACATCCTGCTCATCTCCATCCTCCTCTGCTTCTTCTGCTCCTTTTTCTTCATTGGACGCCCAAACATAGTCTCCTGCATACTGCAACAAATAACATTTGCACTTGTGTTCACCTTGGCTCTTTCCACTGTTTTGGCAAAAACTATAACTGTAATTCTGGCTTTTAAGGTCATGAAGCCAGGAAGAACAATGAGAAGGTTGTTTGTCTCAGGCGTCTATAATACTGTCATTCCCGTCTGTGTCCTGATCCAACTTATTCTTTCTGGAGTCTGGCTGGGAATCTCGCCTCCCTACATTGACTCAGATGAACACTCTGAACATGCTCATGTCATCATTTTATGCAACAAGGGCTCAGTTACTGCTTTCTATTGTGTGCTGGCTTACTTAGGGACTATGGCTTTAAGCAGCTTCACTGTGGCTTTCCTGGTAAGGAACCTGCCTGACACATTCAATGAGGCCAAGTTCCTGACATTCAGCATGCTGGTCTTCCTCAGTGTCTGGGTCATCTTCATCCCTGTCTACCAGAGCACCAAGGGCAAAGCCGTCGTGGCTGTGGAGGTCTTCTCCATATTGGCCTCTAGTGCAGGGCTGCTGGGGTGCATCTTCTTCCCTAAGTGCTACATTATTCTCTTAAGACCTGATAAAAACTCTTTGAGATTTATTAAAAACAAAAAATAGCAAATAAAAAATGATCATTTTGATGTATTACTTTTCTTTTTTCTAATAAAACCCATTAGTATACTAAAATTAAATTATTTACCCACTTTTAAGTAACTTTTTCTTAAATGTATATTTAAACAAACATAAGAGCCCCTCACTTTGTCGAACAGTCACAGACATTCTATTTTAGAATAAAAGCTGCTGCTGAAAACACATTTTAGTAAGTTATGCATGTTATTTATTAATTTTTGGAAAATATACATATTCAAAATGTAGTTACATGAAAGTAATTGAGATAAACAGTACATGAACAAATACTTGTTTTCTTTGTTATTTTAGGGAGTATACAGGGCTTTGGGTGATATCTGAGATTCTTTTATAGACCAAGCATGAAAATCAATTTCTGGAAAGGGGTTGGTGGTGTGTCTTTTAAACAGTTGAGCCATTCCAGAAATCAGAGTAGAGAATTTTCTAAACAGAAATTATAAATCTGCTGCCTGACTCTGCTCTCTTTTCCTTGACATACGTAAAAATGACTCGACATCCCACTCTACAAATACTTGTTCAGTCACCTTCGTTGCTATTCTGTTCACAATAGGTAGAAATGGAAACTCATAAATATGTTTATCATGATAAATATCATACATATAAATAGATGTAAGTAAAAAAAAAAACAAACATAATTTAAGTAACCCATATCCAGAAGACAAATATATTTCATTCTCTACTCTGGGGCATCTAGCTCCAAATGTTGATTTGTGAGTATTCATCATGGAATAACTATAGAAACAAGAAGGCATGGTGGGTAAGCAATACAATGGCAGATACAATTGATCCGATTGAAATAAACCAGGGGAGGTACTATAATTATGAAGGAGGACAAATATAAAAAAAAGGAAGTGGGTGAAATAACAGTAAATTTTTGAAAGAGTTTTAAGCAATCATACTGTGAATTATCTACATAAAATCCCTATAATACATGTAAGTCCATTCATGAATATAAACATGTTGCAATCTAGATATTTTCAATAATGCACACAGATAAGTATAGTTCATCACTGAACAAATTTTATGCTACTGCCATCTAACCTGAAAACTACAGTCCATTTCCAGCCTGAAAAGATGTTTTTTTGTTCGGTCTGCAATACCTGAAAATAACATGATACAGGAGGAAGTAGGAAAATGAAGAGGAGCCATGCTAACTCCTGAAAGTTTAATTTCCACCAAGTGTCAGATTCTTGGAGCATAACTTTATAGTTATTCTCAAGTGCCTGCTTTTTCAACAATACATAAGACATTGAAGACATGGCATGCATGCTTGTGGGTGCTCGTGTTTCCCTTAACATTCACCATAGTCCACCTAAAGAGGAATGTACACACCAATCCAGCCATACACCTTTCACTCTTCAATGGTAACTTGCCTACAAGATTTGCTGGTGTGCTTCTGGAACAAATTTCATGGAAGTGACCAATTAATATTTGGTTGAGTTTCAGGAGGCCCACTCCATGAAAAGGAACCTTGATCCAACATGACTTGGGTGGCCAGGAGCCTGAGTCTACACAGACCAGGGACATCAGAGAAATGTAAATGCTATAGTTGCGCTAAAGGAGCACAGCCATAATCACAGATAGATGCCTTACTCAGCCATCATAGAAAACTTCTTCCTGCAGCAGACGGGAACAAATACAGAGACCCACATCCAGTTGATTTGCAGACAGTGAGAGGCCTTGGACCATTCCACCCTAAATGAGATGTCTCCAGCAATTCCCTCCCCTAAGGGCTCAAGGAACTCTGTGCAGAGTGTAAGCACCAGAGGGGATGAAGGACACGAGGGTAACAAGGTCTTTTAAACACAGCAGGACCAACACACATATGAATGCACCCTCACCCACAAGCTAGCTTTCTATCACATTCCCCTGTTGTGGCTACCTTGCCATGCCACAGGAGAAGAGGATGCACTGAGTCCTCATGCAACTTGATATGGTGGACATAGGATAGGGGTGATCCCCTTCTCTGAGGAGCCAGGTGAGGGGTGATAGGGGAAACAGGGAGAGTAGGACCAGGAGGAGAGGAGGGAGGAGTCTACAATAGGGATGTAAAATGTATCAATAAAAATTTAAAAAATAAAATAATAATAAACGATGGGGCTGGAGAGACGACACAGAGCTTAAGAGTGCAGGCTTTTCTTCCAAAGATCTGGAGTTCGATTTCCAGCACCCTCGTGGTGGCTCACAACCATCTATAGTGAGATCTGGCTCTTTTTTTCTGGTATGCAGACAGAATACTCTACAAATAATAAGTTTTCAAAGAAAATAAGAAATGTACCATGGATCACCAATAAAGTTCCCTTCCTTCCAAATAGAACACTCACTACCTCTTTAAATAATAATAATAATAATAATAATAATAATAATAATAATAATAATAAAAATTTTAAAGTTAGTTTTCTTCAAGGGGCCACAAACCAGACTAACTGGTTAGCCCCATGAGCAGCAACAGATGGCAACAGAAATAACTCAAGGGCATATTTGTGAGTTGTCAAGGCTACAATATATATTCAGTTCTTTTGTATGCATATGGCTTCTGGTTTCATGCTTTCATAGTATTTCTGTGTGAGCGAATATCTGTACCTCTGCACCCACGTTTCCCTCATGAATTTTCTTTGCTCTTTTTATTAATAACATTAGACACCTCAGCGGTATTATTGATTTCTGGAAGATTGGAGCCTGACAATTTCCTCTTTATGAAATATGAAAGTGTGTGCCTGTGACATAAATCCACCTCCCCAAACTAATAATCTGGTCTGCCATTTAGGGTTTTCTGGTCCTCGGTTTGGTGCATCTCTGTCCTTCTTTGCTATCACTGCTGTGGTTTTGGGTCAATTTGTGAAGTATTAAGCTTTTCCTGGCCATTGTCAAGGGCAATCCCAGAATTCTAAGCCATCTCCTGATTGTCTGCTGCTACTGCTTCCTCTACTATTTATTCTTCATTGGCCACCACAGCACAGTCATCTGTGTCACCCAGCAAGCCTTTCTGAGGCTCTGTTCATGAGTCATTTGGGGTGTATATGTTTGAGAGAGAGAGAGAAAGAAAGGGAGACAGAGAGACAGAGACAGACAGACAGAGACAGAGAGAGAATATTGCTATATGTGTGTGTGTGGATATTGCTATAATTCAGAAACACTGACATGTTTGCTGGTATCAGTCGCCTGTCTGTCATCATTTGTGATTGGATTCGACTTGTTCTCTGTGGAGTTTGGTGGGAAGGTCTCTCCCATGTTGACAGATTTGCACACCCTGACCCTGACTGCCCACCTCATCATGGGAATGAGCACTTCCACAGAGGAGTGTTGTCGACAGAATCTGACTGACTGAGCAGAACTGAAGTGATGTGGAGATGTTTGTGTGTCCAGAGCCTAATAACAATTTGTCTTGGGCCATCTTTAGTACCTATTAGTCATTCCTTGCTAGCCTCTTTGTTGGACCTAGTGTACTAGGACTAAGAATACCTTTAGGATCATGATAACTAGAACACAAGCCTCTGCCAAGCCTGATGTTAAGAATTTCACCTGATGGCACTGGAGGCCCATAGCTGAGTTCTCTATGCTTTCCCATAACCCTTTATTCTAAGGTCTAACTAAAGAGCATTTATGGCTGTTCTGAAAGTATAAATCCTTCATGGGACTGCCTCTGTTGTGCCCAGTTTGTGAGACCACAAAAGATCACCAGGAGTCGAGCTGTTGCAGAACACATGAGGATCTTTTTATTACAAGCTATAGCTTTGGCCCACACCCTCAATGATTCAGCAGTTGAGAGTAGAGTACCTCGTGCTTAGGGTAGGTGGACTTGACTCCTTTCTTTTAGTGAGTGCCAACTCTCCTAGTCAAAACAGGGCTGGTCTCAGGAAGGCAGACACATACACAGAAATTATAAATCATTTTAAAGATTATTAAAAAAAAAGCCAGGTATGGCATCACACACCTGTGACCATCAGTGGGGCAAGCAGAGGCAGGTGTCAGTTTCAAATCATCCAGGTTTGCAAAGTGAGTCCAGGACACACAAGGTCACACAGAGAAACCCTGTCTCCAAAAACAAGGGTTTGCACCCCCTGCCAGCTCTTCACACTCACATGTCTGGACATGTCCTAAGTTACATAGTATGACTTCAACCGAGCTATAAGAACATCCTGCCAAGCATGGTGGCAGACTTTTAATCCCAGCACTGGAGAGGAAAAGGCAGAAGGATCTCTTTGACTTTGAGGCCAGCCTGGCCTTCACAGCAAGTCCAAGACAGCCAGGGCTACACAGAAAAACCCTGTCTAAAAGAAGTCAATAATAATAATAATAAACCAAACATCAGAGCCACACCTGCTGGCAGTTTGCAGGGTTCCTTTCACAAGGAAGGCTCACAGTAGTTTATAGAAAAAAATAGTGAATGGAAGAAAGATTTAGATCTTCATTTCATTTCAATTTCTAAATCTCCATTACAAGAAATTCTTAATGGGTTGAAAATGAAAGAAGTCAAAGATGGCAGGAGAAACTACAGAAGACCCATGGCAAGGGCTAGGGGGAGACACAGGGTTCTATTTTTATTTTGTATAGAGAACATTTAAGATCCTTCTAAAGATGAATTGTGTGAAACACTTGAGGAAATGTTCTGCACATCAAGGTCATATCATCACGGTGCTTCTCAGTTGCACATTGCTTCAAAGTGTGCTTTTCTAGTTGTGATTGCACATTTACTTTTTAAAAGACACATATGTTGTGTGTGTGTGTGTATGTGTGTGTGTCCATGGATGATAGAAGAGGATAGTGGATCCCTTAAAGTTGGAATTACAGTTGATTCGGGGTTGCCTGACATCTATACATTTTAATATCTTATTAAATGTGTGAGATACATTAAACATACCAAGTTTGGAATTCTTAAAAGGTGATAATCCTCGCAAACAGATAAATGAACCATCTGCTTCAGTATTCTCATTTTAGCGGCCCAAGCTTTGAACCCCAACATTCAGAAGGCTGACACAGGAGGATCACAAGTCCAAGGCTGGCCTCCCCACCTCCCCATGAAAAGGTGCAATTTACTCACCCATCCAATTAGCTCAGCTAAGGCAGCATACAGCCTCCCAGTGGTCATGAGTAAGAAACATCCTGAAAACACAATGATAAATTTCATTCACCACATGGTGACATAAACTGTTGAGATATACTCGACAGTATTCATTCAAACTTATGTGTGACCATAGTAAAGAATCATTAAGACATTTGTTAATAATCTTTTCATTTTCTTCCTTGAAAAACAATGCCTCATTCTACAGATGTTCATAACACATTCATTTATATTTTAGAAAATTTAAGTAACATGAAGTAAAGAAAAGTGGGACGAGGGCTAGAGAGGTAGCTCAGATGTTAAGAGCATTGGCTGTTCTTGTAAAGGTCCTAAGTTTAATTCTCAGTAACCACATGGTGGCTCACAACCATCTATAGTAAGATCTCATGCCCTCGTATGGCTTGCAGTGGTACATGCAGGCAGAACACTGTAAAATAAATGAATAAATAAACCAATAAATCAATAAATTAGAAGAAAGAAGGAAAGAAAAGATCACGAACAAATTAATACCTTAAATTCCTTCTTAATGTTCTTGGATGAGGCTGAAGTGGTGGCTCCGAGGTTAAGGGCACTACTCGCTATCCTTCCAAAGATTATGAGTTCAATTTCCAGCAACCACATGGTATCTCACAACCATCTATACTGAGATCTAATGTGCAGGCAGAATGTTGTATAAATAATAAATAATTCTTTAAAAAGTTTTGGAAACATGATCCCCCTACCTCTGCCTCCTGAGTGCTTACCCTGCAGGTTTGTTCCCCACACCTAGCTTTATCAGGCCACAGAGGAAGACAATGCAGCCAATCCTGATGAGTCCTTATAGACTAGGATCAAAGGGACTGGGAGGAGGATCTCCTTTATCAGTGGATTGGGGGAGGGGTACTGGTAGGGGAAGAGGGAGGGACGGTAGGATTGGGAGGGAAGGTGGGAGGGAGAGAACTACAAGGGGGATATAAAGTGAATAAACTGTAATTAATAAAAATAAAAAAAAACATGTAGCCTTGTAAGATGTTACTTAACAGACATAAAGAGGGGGAGACGAGTAAACACATCAACTGTGCTTAGCCCACCTCAGAGAAATTGTATGAACAGTTCCTAAATATAAAAAGAGTAGGCAAGCTGGGTGTATTTTATCATGCCTTTAATTCCAACAACCCTCAGGAGGCAGAGGCAGGTATATCTCATAGAGCTGGATGGTAGCCTGGTCTATGCAATGAGTTCCAGAACAGTCAGGGGCACAAAATACTCTCCAAAAATTAATCAAACAAACAATAAATAGAAAGAACTGACAGCTCTTTGCTCAAGTTTCTACACAGAGCTATTCATTCCCTCTAGTTATGTACATATCTTCTAGAAACTTGAAGTGCCTCACTTTAAATTGTAACATTGATATGATCTTCCTAAAATGAAATATATATTTAAACAGTTACAAATAACAGATGAAAGCATCATCAATGTAAATGTTGATCAAAAATAGGCAACATAGGGCATGAGATTTGGCTCAGCAGTGAAGCGGTTTTGCTGGTCTTGCAAATAACAAGTCCTGATTGCCATTACTTACATAAATTTGGAAATCAGGAACCATAGGGAACTGGAATGAGTGGCAACAGAGCCATGCAGAATCCTGGGAACCAAACACCAGAGACAAGACTAAAAGGGGCAGATCTAACTTTATTATCCATTGTAACAGCCTGTAAATGACTGAAAGCCCAATCAGAACCTCCTATGTCATCCTCAGTACCAGGAACAATCAACGCAGTTGGTTCAACTATGAGGAAAAATGGGAGTTGAGTGGAGAGGCAAGGTCATGTTAGGAGACAGATTGGGAAAGAATCTTCACCAACCCTTTATATGACAGAGGGCTAATATCCAGTATATATAAATAACTAAATAAGCTGAAAAGCAGCAAACCAAGTAATCCAGTTAAAAAATGGGGAACAGAGCTAAACAGAGAATTCTCTGTAGAGGAATATCAAATGGCAGAGAAACACTTAAAGAAATGTTCAACGTCATTAGCCATTAGGAAAATGCAAATCAAAATGACCCTGAGATTTTATCTTACACCCATCAGAATGGCAGAGATGAAAAACTAAAGTGACAACACATGCTGGAGAGGTTGTGGAGAAAGGGGAACCCTTCTCCACTGCTGGTGGGAATGTAAACTTGTACAACCACTCTGGAAATCAATCTGGCACTTTCTCAGACAACTAGGAATAGCGATTCCTCAAGATCCAGCTATACCACTCCTGGGCATATATCCAAAAGAGGCTCAAGTACACAAAAAGGACATTTTCTCAACCATGTTTGTAGCAGCTTTATTTGTAATAGCCAGAAGCTGAAAACATCCCAGATGCCCCTCAACTGAAGAATGGATGCAGAAATTGTGGTATTTCTACACAATGGAGTATTACTGTGCAATGAAAAATAAGGAAATCATGAAATTTGCAGGTAAATGGTAGGACTTGGAAAGGATCATCCTGAATGAGCTGTCCCAGAAGTAGAAAGACACACCTGGTATATATTCACTCATATATACTTATAACAGGATAAACCTACTAAAATCTGTACATCTAAAGAAACTAATTAAGAGAAAGGATCCTGACTAAAATGCTCAATCCCCATCCTGAAAGGCAAAGAGGATGGACGTCAGAAGAAGAAAACATGAAACAACCTAGAAACCTGCCACAGAGGGCCTCTGAAAGGCTCTGGCCTGCAGACTATCAAAGCAGATGCTGAGCCTTATAGCCAACTGTTGGGAAGAGTGCATGGAATCTTATGTAAGAAGTGGGAAATAGTAAGACCTGGAGAGGACAGGAACCCCACAAGGAGAGCAACAGAACCAGAAAATTTGAACACAGGGGTCTCCCCAGAGACTCATACCCCAAGTACCAGACATGAAGATAACCTAGAACCCCTGCACAGATGTAGCCCAGGGCAGTTTAGTGTCCAAGTGGGTTACATAGTAATGTGAAGAGGGACTGCCTCTGACATAATCTGATTGGCCTGCACTTTGATCACCTCCCCCTGAGGGGGAAGCATCCTTACCTTTTACTAACAAAGGAAACAATTACTACTCAGGTCTGTATGCCTGAGATGAGCTGTGGCAATTCTTGAAAAACACCTGCCATTCATTGACCATACCTAAAAAACGGAGGAGAGCTCCTTTGGGAAAAATCTTTCTGCCAAGGGGATTCGACCCACCACAGGATTCCAGGAAGTACCAGAAACTAACACCCAACACCTAAGATATACCAATGGGTAGAGGCCACTGTAAAAGCTCAACCAACAAAAGACAAACAATATGGCATCTCCAGAACCCAGTTATTCAGGAGCAAGCAGCCCTGGATACCCCAGCATAAAGACAATTTCAGGCCAATCTCTCTTATGAGCATTGATGCAAAAATACTCAACAAAATACTTTGCAAACCCAATACAAAAATACATCAAAGATATCATCCACTACAACCAAGCAGGCTTCAGGCCAGGTATTCAGGGGTGGTTCAATATACAAAAATCCATCGTTATGATCCACCATATTAACAAATTGAAAGAAAAATAAACACATGATAATCTCCTTAGTTGCTGAAAAAGCATTTGAAAAAATCCAGCATCCATTCAGGTTTAAAGTGTTGGAGAGATCAGGGATACAGGGCATATACATAAACATAGTAAAGGTGATATACAGCAATTCTATAGCCAACATAAAGCTAAACGGTGAGAAACTTAAAGCAATCCCACTGAATTCAGGGACAAGGCACGGCTGCGCCCTCCATATCTCTTCAACATAGTTCGCGAAGTCCTTGCTAGATTAATAGGACAATTAAAGAAGATTAAGGAGATACAAATGGGAAAGGAAGAAGTCAAAGTATCACTATTTGCAGATGATATGATAATATACCTGAGTGACCCCCAAAATTCTACCAGGGAACCCCTAAACCTAACAAACACTTTCAGCAATGTGGCTGGATACAAAATCAACTAAAAAAATAAGTAGCCCTCCTGTATACAAAAGACAAAAGTGCTGAGAAAGAAATTAGGTAACAAAAACCTTTACAATAGTCAAAAAGGACATAAAGTACCTTGGTGTGACCCTAACCAAGCAAGTCAAAGACTTGTTTGAAAAAAAAATTCAAGTCTCTAAAGAAAGAAATAGAAGAAGATATCAGAAGATGGAAAGATCTCTCATGCTCATGGCTTGGAAGGATTAACATAGTAAAAATGGTCCTCTTACCAAATGCAATCTACAGATTTAATGTAATTCTCATCAAATTACCAACACAAATTTTTACAGACCTTGAAAGAAAAATTCCCAACTTCATATGTAATAACAAGAAACCCAGAATTGCTAAAACAATCTTCCATAATAAAAGATCTTCTGGAGGTATCTCCATCCCTGATCTCAAGCTGTACTATAGAGCAAAAGTAATAAAAACTGCATGGTACTTGCATAGACACTAACTAGTGGATCAAAGGAATTGGATAGAAGTCCCAGAAATACACCCACACACTATGGACTCCTGATTTTTACAAAGATGCCAAAACCATACAACGGAAAAAAGATAGCATCTTCAACAAAAGGTGCTGGTCTAAATGGATGTCTACATGTAGGAAAATGAAAATAGATCCATGTTTATCACTCTGCACAAAACTAAAGTTCAGGTGGATCAAAGACCTCAGTATAAAACCAGACATACTAACCCTGTTAGAAGAAAAAGTGAGGAAGAGCCTTGAACTCATTGGAACAGGAGACAACTTCCTGAACAGAACTTCAACAGTACAGGCTCTAAGAGCAACAATCAATAAATGGGACCTCATGAAACAGAAAAACTTCTATAAGTCAAAGGAAACTGTTATCAAAGCAAAATGACTGCCTGCAGATTAGGAAAGGATCTTCACCAACCCTATATCTGACAGAAGGTTAATATCCAGTATTTATAAAGATTTCAAGAAGTTAAACACCAACAAATCAAGTAACCCAAATTAAAAAATGGGGTACAGAGCTAAACAGAGAATTCTCATTAGAGGATGATAGAATGGCAGAGAAACACTTAAAGAAATGTTCAACATTCTTAGTCATCAGGGAAATGCAAATCAAAACCACCCTGAGATTTCACCTTACAACCATCAAAATGACTAAGACGTATAACTCAAGTGACAACTCATACTGGATAGGATGTGGAAAAAGGTGAACTCTCTCCTTCATTGCTGGTGGAATGTAAACTTATACAACCACTTTGAAAATCAACCTGGCACTTTCTCAATTAGGAATAGTGCCTCCTCAAGATCCAGCTATATCACTCTTAGGCATATATCCAAAAGGTGCTAAAGTATACAACAAGGACATCCACTCACCTATGGTTGTAGTAGCTTTATTTATAATAGCAGAATCCAGAAACAGCACAGATGGCCCTCAGCTGAGGAGTGGATACAGAAATTGTGGTATATCTATACGATGGAATATTACTCAGCAATGAAAAACAAGGAAAACATGAAATTTGCAGGTAAATGGTGGGAAGTGGAAAAGATCATCCTGAGTGAGGTACCCCAGAAGCAGAAAGACTCACAGGGTATATACTCACTCATAAGTGGATATAGAATATAAAATATAGGATAAAGATACTAAAATCTGTACACGTAAGGAAGTTAATCAGGAAGTTGTATGCTGGCTAAGATGCTCAAACCCCATGCAGAAAGGCAAAGAGGATGGACATCAGATGAGGGAGAATACAGGGACAGGACAGGAGCCTACCAAAGAGGGCCTTTGAAAGGCCCTACCCTGCAGGGTGTCAAGACAGATGCTGAGACTCATAGCCAAACTTTGGGCAGAGTGCAGGGAATCTTATGGAAGAACTGGGAGATAGTAAACCTGGAGAGGACAGGAGCTCCACAAGGATAGTAACTGTTCCAAAAATTCAGGGCACAGGGGTCTTTTGTGAAACTAATATGCCAGCCAAGGACCACTCATGGAGATGGCCTGAAACCCCTGCACAAAAGGTAGCCTATGGCAGTTCAGTATTCAAGTGGGCTTCATAGTAATGGGGACAGGCACTGTCTCTGACAGGAACTCATTGGCCTGCTTTTTGATTTTGATAACCTCCCATTGAGGGCGAATCAGCCTTGCCAGGCCACAGAAGAAGACATTGCAGCCACTCCTAATGAGACCTGATAGACTAGGATCAGAGTGAAGGGGAGGAGGACCTCCCTTATCAGTGGACTGGGGAAGAGACAGGGGTGGGAAAGATGGAGGGTGGGATTGGAAGGGGAGGAGGAAGGGAGGTACAGGGGGGATACAAAGTGAATAAACTGTTATTAATAAAAATGTAAAAAGAACACAATAAAATGTTGAAAGATTTTTTTAAAAACTATGCTGTTACACATAGTTTCAAACTATGAAAATATTGCCTGATGTCAGTTATTGCTCCTAAATATAAATAAATAAACAAACAAACAAATAAATAAATAAATAAAAAATGAGGAAGACTACTTCATACTCATCAAAGGAAAATTCCACCAAGATGGCATCTGTATTCTGAGCAACAATGCCCCAAATACAAGGAAACCCACATTTGTAAAAGAAACATTAATAAAACTTAAAGAACATATCAATCACCGTACATTAATAATGGGAGAAGTCAACATGTCACTATTATCAAGGGACAGAGCAATGGAAAAGAACTTAAACTGAGAGATAATGACACTAATGGATGTCATGAATCAAATGGACCTAACAGATATCTAGAGAATTTTTACACCCAAAAAGAAAAGAATCTATCTTCTTTTAGCACCTCATGGACCCTTCTCCAAAACTGACCATACAGTAGGTCACAAACCAGGCCTCAAAAGATACAACAAAACTGAAATGATATCTTGTACCTCATCAGACCATGATGGACTAAAGTTGAACCTCAACAATAACAGAAATAATAAAAAGCCTACACACACATGGGAACTGAACAACTCCCTACTCAATGAAATCTAGGTGAGGAAAGAAATAAAGAAAGAACTTCCTACAGTTCAATGAAAATGAATGCACATCATACCTAATCTCGTGGGATGCAATGAAAGCAGTCCTAAGAGGACTTTTAATATCACTAAAGGCCTTCATAAGCTATTGGAGACATCCCATACAAGCAACTTAATGGCATACCTGAAACCCTAGAAAAAAAAGAAGCAAACACACCCAACAGGAGTAGACCACTAGGAATAACCAACATCAGGGCTGAAATCAATAAATTAGAAACAAAGAAAATAATTTAAAAAAATCAACGAAACCAAGAGCTAGTTCTTTGAGAAAATCAAATATATAGACAAACTCTTAGCCAAACTAAGTAAATGGCAGAAAGACACTATCCAAATCAACAAAGTCTGAAAGGAAGACAGAGAGATAACAGACACTGAGAAAATCTGAAGAACCATTAGCTCTTATGTCAAAAGCCTATATGCCACAAAATTTGAAAAATCTAAATGAAATATACAATTCCCTTGTTACATTCCACTTACCAAAGTTGAATAAAAATCAGGTAAAGATATTAAAGAGACTTATACTGCCTAAAAAAAATAGAAGCAGCTATCAAAATCCTTCCAAAAAAAGAGCCAAGGGCAAGATGATTTCAGAGCAGAATTCTACAAGAACTTCAATGAAGAGTGAAAACAGATATTCTTCAAATTATTGCACAAAATAGAAATGGACACAACATGACCAAACTCCTTTTGTAAGACCACAGTTACCTTGATAAATCCTAAAAGACTCCAAAAGAGAAAGAAATCTTCAGACCAATCTCTTTTATGAACAATGATGCAAAAATACTCAATAAATTAACCACAAACCAAATCCAAGAACATACCAAAAATATCATCCAACATGACCAAGTAGGCTTCATTCCAGGCATGCAGGGATGGTCCAATATATGGAATCTTAATCCATCATATAAACAAATTGAAAAAAAATAGCACAGGATCATTTCCTTAGAAGCCAAAAAAGCATTTGACAATATCCAACAGTTATTCTTGTTTAAAGTCTTGGAGTGACTGGGGACAGAGGCACAGATCTAAAAATAGTAAAAACAATATACAGCAGTCCTATAGCTAACATCAAACTAAATGAAAAGAAAGTTAAATCAATTCCACTGAACTCAGGGACAAGACAAGGCCACACACTCTCTCCAAATCTCTTCAGTACAGTACTCAAAGTCCTATCTAGGGCAATAAGACAACTAAAGGTGATCAAGGGGATACAAATTGATAAGGAAGAAGTCAAAGTATTGCTATTCACATATATGACAGTATATAAAAGTGACCCCAAATATTCTAGTGTAGGAAACTCCTACAGTTGAATAAAACTTTATCAAAGTGATTGGATATAAAGTTAACTAAAAAAAAAAATCAGTAGCACTCCTGTATGCGAAAGACAAATGGACTGAGAAAGAATTAGGAGAACAACACCCTTCACAACAGGTAGGAAAAAAACAAAACAACATAATGTATCTTGGAGTCATCCTCAACAAGCAAGTGAAAAACATGCATGAAAAAAAATAAACAACTTTAAGCCTCTGAAGAAAGAAATTGAAAAAGATACCAGAAGAGAGAAATATCTCTCATGCTCATGGGTCAGTAGGATCAACATAGTAAAAATTGCTATCATACCAAAAACAATCTATAGATTAAATAATATTCCCATCAAAATATCAACACAATTCCTTAACGAACTTGAAAAAACAATTCTCAGCTTCATATGGATAAATAAAAAAGCCAGAATAGCTAAAACACTCCTGTACTATAGGAGATCTTCAGTAGGTATCACCATCCCTGATCTCAAGCTCTACTATAAATCAATAGTAATAAAAAAAATGCACGGTACTGAAATAAAATCAGAATGGTGGATGAATGGAATTGAAGTGAAGAGTCATAAATAAACCCACACACCTATCGACACTTGATTTTTGACAAAGAAGCCAAAACCATGCAATGGAAAAAGGACAGCATCTTCAACAAATGGTGCTGGTCTAACTGGAAGTCTACATGTAGAAAAATGAAAATAGATCCATATTTATCACCCCACATCGAACTACAGTCCAAGTTGTTCAAAGACCTCAACATAAAACCAGATACACTAAATCTGTTAGAAGAAAAAGTGGGAAAGAGTCTTGATCTCATTGGCATAGATAATAAATTCCTCTTTTGATGAGAACTGATAGACTAAGATCAGAAAGAAGGAGAGGAGGACCTCCCCTATCAGTGGACTTGGGGAGGGGCATGCATGCAGAAAGGGGGGGGAGGGTGGGACCTGGAGGGGAGAAGGGGCATATGGGGGGATACAAAATGAATAAAGTGTAATTAATAAAAGTTAAAAAAAATGAAAAAAAAATTCCTCAACAGAACACCAAGAACACTGGCTCTAAGATCAATAGTTAAGGAATAGGATCTCATGAAACAAAAAGCTTCTATGAAGCAAAGAACTCTGTCAACAGAACAAAATGACAGCCTACAGCCTGGCAAAAGATCTTCACCAACCCTACATACAACAGAAAGAGCTAATAAACAATATATATAAAGAGCTGAAGAAATTAAACTCCAATAATCCAAATATTCCAATTTAAAACTGGGGTACAGAACTATACAGAGATTTCTCCACAGAGAAATATCAAATGGTGGACATTAAATGCTCAATATCTGTAGTAATCATGGAAATGCAAATGACATTCCATCTTAAACCCATCATGATTAAGGTCAAAACCTGAAGTGACAGCAAGCTAGTGAGAATGTGGAGAAAGAGGAACACTCCTCCATTGCTGGTGAGAGTGCAAACTTATACAACCACTATAAAAATCAATCCGATGCTTTCTCAGACAATTTTAAGTAGTGTTACTTCAAGACCCAGCTCTACCATTCCTGGGCATATATCAAAAAGATGATCCACCATTCAACAAAGATATTTGCTCAACTGTGTTCATAGCATCTCTATTCATAATAGCCATAACAGGGAAACAAACTACATGTCTCTCAACCAAACCATTGTTTTACAGAAATTGTAGTACATTTACACAATGGAATGCACCTCGGGTATTTAAAAAATAAAGGAAACTATAAAATTTTCAGGCAAGTAGATGGAACTAGAAATGATCATCCTAAGTGAGTTATTCCAAAACCAGAAAGACATGCATGGTATATGCTCATTTGTAAATGGATAATGGCCATAATATTGGATAAACATACTACAATCTACAGACCTAAAGGAGCTAAATAAAAAGGAGGACCCTATGAAAGATGCTCAATTCTTATGCAAAAGTGGAAATAGAATCAACACCAGAAGTGACTGAGAAGAGGGAAGAGGATGAGAGCCTAACATACATATCCTCCAAAAGACTCTGCCCATTAGGGGTTCGAAACAGATGCAAAGATTCACAGCCAAACTTTGGGTAGAGCACAGGGAATCATAGGAAAGAGTGGGAGAATAGAATGTAGAAAGACCCAGAGCTGGCAGGACCTCCATAAGAAGACCAACAAGGACAACAAATTTGGGCCCATGGGGACTTGCAGAGATTGATGGACCCACCAAAGACCATTCATGAAGAGGAACCAGACCTCTGCTCAGATGTAGCTGATAGGCAGCTCAGTCTCCATGTTCGATCCATAGTAAGGGGAGAAGGTGCTGGCTTTGACATGGACTCTGTTGTCTGCTATTTGATCATTTCCCCTTGGTGGAGGGGGCATTGCTATGCCACAGAGGAAGAGGATGCAGGAAGTTGTAGTGAGACTTGATAGGCTGGGTTCAGATGGTAGGAGAGGAAGGTTCCCTGTATCTGAGATATAGGAAGTGGGATAAGGAGGAAAGAAGAATGGAGGGTGAGACAAGGAAGAGTCAAGGGAGAAGATTACAATTGGGATGTTTAGTGGATAAATTATTTTTTAATTTAATTAATTTATTTATTGCAACGTGTTCACTTTGTATCCTTGCCATAGCCCCCTCCCTCATCTCCTCCCAGGCCCACTGACCCTCCTTCTTCTGCCCCTATGCCCTTTCTCTAGTCTCCTAATTGGGGAGGAATTCCTTCCCTTCTAGCTTATCAGGTTTCATCAAGGATGGCTGCATCATCTTCCTCTGTGGCATTGCAAGACTGCAACACTCAGGAGGAGGTAATCAAAGACTCGAGTTCATGTCAGAGAATAAATTTAAAAAAAACAAATTTAAATAAAAAATGAATTAAATGGGAATAAAACAAACAAATAAAATTAAAAAAAAAATACAACAGGTAAGGAGAGTGTCACAAACCCACAATTCAATGACTCAGAAAGCTCAGATAGTGTTAGTGTCATCATTAAATGCCATCCTAAGAAATTAAATATACTCCCTGCCAAATTTCAAATGCATGATGTTGATGAAAATCAACACAATAGCCTATGCTTACATATACAAAACAAAACAAAATAAATACCTAAAACCATATATTCCATGCTCAGCAGCCAATGATGGTGATGTTGATGCCAGGCATGTTGGCCTACATTTAAGCCCAACACTCAACTGGAGTTAGAGCTAGAAGTTCAAAACCAGCCTGTCTACATACAAACTTTCAGGAAACATCCAGGAACTCTGGGACATTATGACAACACACAACATGCTGATAATCAGATTAGAAGAAGAAGGATGAGATCAAAGGTCCAGAAGACATTTTCAACAAAATCATACAAGAAAAATTTCTTAACCTAAAGAAGAAGATGTCTATCAAAGCACAAGAAGCATACAAAATACCAAAGATACTGGATCAGAAAAGAAAGTCCTCTTACCAGAGAATAATCAAAACTCTAAATATACAGAACGAAGAAAGAATATGAAAAGCTGCAACTGAAAACAAACAAACAAACCAAACTAATCAACCAATCCGACAAACCAAAACAAACAAAAACCAACCAAAAAACAAAAAAAGGCAGATCTCTTGGAATTAATCCTGTATTCTCAGTAAAAATGCTAGAAGATGAAGGGCTTAGACAGAGTGCTTCTGACTCTAAAAAACTGCAGAAGCCAATACAATACAATACAAATTACTAACCATGCCCAGAAAGTTTCAATCACCAAATGGGGAAAATAAGATGTTCCATAAAAAGGTCAATTTTAAATAATATGTATCTATAAATACAGCCCCACTCAAGGTGCTAAAACCACCACCACCACAAAAATAACAATCACTGTTCAATGATATTTCTTAATAACATCAACCCAAATTCACCAATAAAAAGACACAGATTCACAAAATTGATGATAAAATAGAATCCACCCTCCTTCTAAGTACAACAAACAAAGCTTCACATCAAGCTAGACATTATCTCAAGGTAAAGGGTTGGAAAAAGATATTCTAAATAAATGGACTAGAGTATCAAGCTTGTATAGAAATTTTAATATGTAACGAAACAGTTTCCAAAAAAAACTAATCAAAAGATGGAAATGACATGACATATTAAAATAAAACATCCAGCAATATAACATTTCAACACTTAACATCTATGCCCCCAACCTAAGAGCACCCAAGTTATAAAAGAAACACTTCTGCAGCTTGCATCACATCCTGGCCCTCATAAACCAATAGAGGAAGACTTCAATATATCACTCTCACCAATGGACACTCCTGACCAAACTAAACAGAGAAATGCTCCAGCTAACTAACATCAAAAAACTAAATATACCCAAATGATGTTTACAGAACATCCACCCAAGCACAAAAGATTGTTCCATCTTCTCAGCAACTCATACATTGTTCTCCAAAACTAATGATATACTTGAACAGTGGAAGTATCAAAAGATATAAGAAACTTGCAATAATTCCATGAAATGAATATATAACATATCAAAACTCATAGTACACAATAGAAATGTTGACCAGAAGACAGTTCATAGCACTAAGTACATTTAGAAAAAAAAATCTGCAAGATCTCTTACTAGCAACTTAACAGCACACCTAAATACTGTACAACAAAAAGAAGTAAACAAAACTAAAAGGAGTAGACAATGAGAAACTGTTGAACTGTGTCTTCACAGGTAAAACTAAATGTCTCCACAGGAAAGGAATGGTGGATCCTATCAAAATTGATAATGATTAGATTTGAATAGTGGAGATCCCCTGAATAAGCAGAGGTAACTGTTCATCAGACAGCTTGGTCATTGAGTCCACACAAACTTATAAAGACTAGTTTTTTCTTCTTAAATAAAAAGGATACTTTTGTTGTTTCATATGAAAAACAGTTAAGAGGTTTAAATGTTTTAAGTAAATTCAAAGTTATAAACTTGTTTGAGATGGAATAATTTGGAGTGAATATAAAATTTTTGAGCAGTGTAGTGACAGACAGTGCCTTTAATCCCAGCAGAGACAAGCAGTTCACTATTAATTAGTTGTTTTCTGAATTCAGGAGTTACAATGACAGGGTGTTGGTGGTTCACAGCCTTAATCCCAGCATTTGGGAGGCACATGCCTTTTACATACCACCTGAGAAGCAGAGACAGGCACATATGATTTACATTGATTTCATTTGAAAGCTACATGTAAAAGACAGGCTGAAAATCAAAGTGAATGCACTTTATTATCTAGAAATAAATACACTTTAAGGTATATTTATAAACTTTCAAAGATCTTTTAACTTTAATTGAGATATTATACTTTTTCTATTTCCAAAAAACCATTTTGCCCTATAAAAGATATAACATGCCTAAAAAGGTAGGACCCTCTCCCCTGAATTAGGGATGGGGCAGGGTTTTGATTTAATCTTTTCAGGAGAATAAAATCTTCCAACTAATGAATATGGAGACAACTGGACACATGAAACTTATGAAGAAAATGACAGATCACCAAAAGAAATTGTCAAAAGGAAAGAATAAACTGTCCAACTGGTATCACTCACCTTCATGTTGTCTCTTCTGCCTTCTACAGACATAGTGCAAATTGTCTTTATGTGATTGCTAAGGAACAATCCAAAATCTCTATCTCATATCAGAAAAGTCACCTGGTAAGAAACATAGGAAAACAGAAAAATGAGGGATGATTCTATTGTCATGAATCTCATAATCTTCTGGCATGTTGTGACTTCTGTACTTACCACAAACTTCAATAATTAAGAACGTGTACAGTGTTTGTGAAAGAATGGAGGGGTGAGAGAAAAAGCCAAAAACACAAGCCTAAAATATAGCCAAGTTTACATGAAAAGACCTAAGGAAACTCTAACATGAAAAATGTGCACTGGACCAGAGATAACTTTGATTGTTTTTTAATAAAAATCAAATAAACACAGATTTCACAAATCACACAAGACAAACTCAAAGTGACACCTAAACTGTTATATTTCTAACCCTCCATCTACTACTAACCTCCTTTCCAGAGAGCCCTTTTGCTCTGGAAGTGGAAAATGGAGTTGATCATAAAGATAAGCTATGGCTTGCAGTCCCTCATGTTCCCTGGTGGGTTCAGGCACATCCCAGCCCTTGCCAAAAGTCACACACAAAGCAATGTTGGAGAATAATTTAATATGTTTTCTGATGCATGGATTATGTCACAAGATGTGGAATCTGCCCTATCCACTTACCTAAAACCAGGCACACCTGACAAAATTCTGCGTTTCAGAAATTCATTTTGTACCCTGGAATTGAATTTCTCTAAAGCATGCCATTGTGACTGGTGGTAGTTGAAAGTTAAAAAAAAAAAAAAAAAACATAATCAAGTATTCCTGAAAGATGAGCACCACCACCTATTTTCTTCCAGTTTCAAAACGATTTGTAAAATTTGTTACTCAAAGCTGTATGTGGAATACAACATTCATCATTTCTAGAAATGAGACCTTCAGTTTTCCAATCTGTCCACTGCAAAACCAATGCATGTGTGTGCACACTAGAAAGTGATATTATAAGCACCACAACTTTCTACTGCCCAGGCCACAAAGTCCTCACTTCTCTGGACACTCAAGAAGGGTTGGAGGCCAAGGGTCTCTGCCGAGATCACCACATGGAGACCAACAGAACCACAGCCTGAACCACAGTCTGAACCTCAGTCCATCTCTTTCAAAGCAGAACAGGCTGTGATAGCTCAGCAGCCTGCTCTTCCTGGCCTGAGGACAATGGCCCCACACTCAGCATGACATGGTCTGGTCTCACTCACAGCTCTTTAGAGCTGCATCAGAGGAAAATCCCAGAACAAACCCATAAACTACCTCCCACTGTTGCTCCTGATTGTTAGGCCTGCCCAGAGTACATCATTATCTTGAACAATAGAGCTGAGTCTCAGGACAGTAGTAGCTCCTCTACCAGTGGATCAAAGATCAAATGATGCAGATAGCAGAGGCATTCTAGCTTTGTCCTAAACCCTATGGGCACACAGAAACCTAGTGTTGTTATAAAAGAATGAAAATCCCAATTATTCGATTTTAAAACCTGCTAGTGCAGAGAGGCAAAGAAAGCATCCATCTGACCCTGCTATTCACCTCACCTCTAAGAGGAAAAAGCCCCAAAAGCTCACCAGTTCAGATGACAGCTCAGGGAGGATAGGCTAAAGGAACCCAAGGCCAAAGGCTTCTAGCTCAAAGTTCAAAAAGCCCAAAATCTACAAAGCTAAAACTCCTTCCACTTTTACTCTCTGTCTTAAATATATTTCAGCTGAAAGTTCCACTTACTCTTTAATATCTGTCAGCTGGTTTCTTGCTTTGCCTCTTGACCTAGAATTAACACTATTAAATCCTGTGCACAGAGAGCTTTTGAATTAAAGGCATGTTCTAGGGCTGACGGAACCATACCGTAATCACCTGTTTACAATAAATTGTAAATTCTTGGAATTAAGATTTGTGTTAGGGCTCACCCACACCAAACAAAGCACGTGTTTTTACAGTTCACAATCTCAGGGATCACCCTGGGATCAAATATCCTCCAACACCCTCATCTTGGAAATGATTTAAAATTCAATCTTCCACTCTCCCAGGGCACCTGTTCATTTTCCAAGATACAGGTAATTTATGTTACACACTCAGTGTCCAGTGAATTCATCTCTACCTCATAGTTGGGAAGTCCATCAGCCAAACTTCAGTCAAAGCCAAAGAGTAACAACCAATAAAGAAACAAATGGCCATGAATTTGAAAGCAGTGAGTAGTTAATGGGAGCTCAATGAAAATGAGATATAAAACAAAAAGGATGTGGCTGTTCCTATGTATGTTGGAGTAGAAAGTTTATTATAGATAGACGAGAGAACATAGTCAGACACAGGGAAATCTGGGACAGTCTAGAGTTGATATGACCCTGAGCTATGTGAGAAGAGAGGAGAAAGAGAAGTGGAGAGCCTGAACAAAGGGCCAGGAGGATAAACGACAAATGAAAAAGACCAAGTAACCAAAACATTTAGAATACATAGTAAGGACAGCTGGGAGGAGGGCAACTCAACTCCTGGGCTAGAGATCTGTGTATGACACCCATACCTTATAACAGGCGAGGACTGAGGGATGCTGGGAGAACCTGACAGCCACGTCTGCTTTGATTGTTAAGTAGCCTCCTTAACGATTCATCCCAGCATTTGAGATGTAAGAGTAGAGAGAAGAGAGAAGGATGAAGTGATTTCATTATAATCTCAAAAATTATTTTTAAAAGTTGAAAATGGCCTTATGGTCCAATATTCTTCAGGTACTTCAGGTATGTATTAGGGCACATCAATTATTACTCAAACCTTTTTTTTTCCTCTCAGGTTGTGCATTTTCAAACAGGGACAGAGGGGACATTACTGTTAGGAATTACCACATGAGTTTCTCCAGATCTATAGTTCAACTATAGAAATTTGCTTTCCAGAAACAAGCTCAGCTCCTAATCCATATTCTTGATTTCACTGTATATGAATCCCTCCAAATGTACAGTTTTCACTTTTACTGTCTAAAGTTGATTACCTGACTCATTGCCATCTTCCCTCCTCCCCCTCCCTTCTTGTGTTGTAACTAAAGCTTCAAAGTAGGTCAGTGAACTCAGTTCTTACACAGGTCCCTCTTTAGTTGTAATTACCCACCTCCAAAAACAAACAAACAAACAAACCAGGAAAGTCAATGGACACTCATTCACTGGTCTTCTTTACTTCACACTGACCAGTCAGGGTACACCTGAAAAGAGTTGCAGAACTATGTTCTAAGCACTGGACATTAGAGGTAGCATTCAGTGTTCAAATAAAATGTAAACTACAAAACATGTGAAAGGCTTATCTACAGGAGTCATTGCTTTAAACAAAAACAAATGTCAAAGACTAGAGAAAAGAAATGAAATTCTTAATGACTGGGGATTATCAGAGAATATTAACTAATAAGAGACTAGAGCAATGATGCATCAACAAAACAAAATGTAATAATACCAACAACTGACTATTTTAAATATTCATTTATTACGTGTACAGTGTACTGCATGCATGTATACTTGCATGCCAGAAAAGAACACCAGATCTCATTATAGATGTTGTGAGTCACCACCATGTGGTTTATCAGTGGTTTATTGAACTTTTGACTTCTGGAAGAGCAGCCAGTGCTGTTAACCTCTTAGTTGAAAAAAAAAAAAACAAAAAACAAAAAACAAAAACAAAAACAAAACACATAGGTATACTGACTTTGAAAAACACAGGTCATTCTCTTATAGAAGGAAAGCAATTAATAAGATACTATTTGACCTTGCCCCTGTGTATAATATTAGCTGCTAAGAACTGTAACCTGACAGAAACAGCTTTAGCCAATTGCCTGTGTCTCAAATTTGAGTTGACATAACTGTGTCAATGAAGATTGTACATATGGGCATAGGACAGTCCCTTAATTTGAAATTCAATATTCACTGGATCAAGCTACCTGACCCAAATTGTACACCCACCAATCTGGTATGTTTTCATTCGCATTCATGAATTAATAAATACACGTTGGAAAATTACAAATTAAAAAACCTCATCCTGCCACATTTCTAGATAATCCTGGTGAGCAAACATGTATCCCGGGATCCTAATCTCTAACAGGCCTGGTTAGCATACTACTTATCTGTGGAGTGTTTTACAGGCAGTCTTCTCTCATCTAAATTCTAACTGGTGTCACTTATTTCTAAGCAATAGTAAATACTTTACATCATCAGTTCTAATCTTCTATATCACAGCTTAATATTGGAGTGCTCTCTGACACAGGACATACCATTTATAACCCCCACAAAATCCAAATGCATCATTAGAATTGAGAGAACCAGACCTGACACCTCCAAAGGTAACCATGAATTAGACCTAAAATGGTTACATAAAGGTAACCAAACTAGTGGCCCCTCCACAAGGTCACCACAAACTAGGTGATGCATCACCAATTCCAGAAATAAGGTCATAAGATTCCCTACCCAAGGAACAGTCTGAGGATAACTACAAGAATGTGAAAGTATCTTATCTCAAGTTGGGATATTTGTGCTGAGCAGCCCACCAACCTTGTATTAGAACATTCCATGGCACAGAAATTAACTAACATTCCTGAGACCTATAGCTACCTCACTCAGTGTTAGTTATGTTAGCTAGCCAATCACTTTGTAAAATGTTTGCCCTCACTGAATGTCACCCAATCCTGTAACTGTTAAACTGGAACTTCCTGTTCCTTCTTCAGACTCCAATCAAAACCCTGCCATGCAACTTCTCAGGGCTTTCCTCTCTGGTCTGCTGTGTTGGTGATCATGGAGGGACTGGGGTTAAGCCCCTATAAAGCTCTCTGCTCTTGCATATGTCGTCCAGCTCCTGATGATCTTTGGGCATAACATTTGGGTGCTCATACAGGATTCCCAAGAGCCCCAAGCACCACTGGCACATGAAGCTGAACACCAGCCTGTTAAGTGAGCACTCTGCCCATGTCTGTTTGTCTGCATCTGCCTCTGTGTTTCCGTAGTTTCTGTTTTCAAGCCTTGAGGCAAAATCTGTAATCTATGTGGTCAGAAAGGTTAAAGCTGATGCTCTGGAGAGCTGTGAGCCACACGGGGCCTGGAAGACAGTCCATATCCCCCTTGAAGGGGCGCATCTGTAAATAGAGTTGAACACCCAGTTTTCTGTGATCTCTGGATCTCAGAGGGCATGAATGTGCCCCTATCTGTAAAGGGTGGTAGATAACTCAGTTTTCTGTGATCTCTGGATCATTGGACAGGGACTATTTCTAACAGGAACTCAATGACTGGCTCTTTGGTCTCCCCACCCCCGAAGGGAGGAGCAGTCCTGTTAGGCCACAGAGGAGGGCTTTGCAGCCAGTCCTGAAGATACCTGATAAAACAGGATCAGATGAATGGGGAGGAGGTCCCCCCATCAGTGGACTTGGAAAGGGGCACGGTGGAGATGAGGGAGGGAGGGAGGGAGGGACTGGGAGGGAATGAGGGATCGGGACACGGCTGGGATACAGAGTTAATAAAATGTAACTGATAAAAAAAATAAAAGAAAAAGAAAAAAAATGAATAAATTACTTGAAAAATATAAATAAAGTATAATTTTTTTTCATGAAAAAAAAAAAAAAAAGGACAAGGCAGGTAGCTCCTGCAGCACAGATTTGCTGATTTCCTACTTTCATTTTTTCCACTGTAGGAGTGGTGGGATCTGTTGTCTGGCTCTGTGTATTTTTCTACTGCACAAGCAGTGGGATCTGGCTGTTTTGTCTTTTTGTTTGACTGTCTTGTCTGTCACTGTCTGGTTTTTGTTATTGGGCCTGACTGAGGACATGGGACAGAATCCTTCTATCTCCCTAAATTCTATTATTTCCCATTTCAAGGAGCCTTGAGCCATGCTCCAAAGGCTAAGTGACAGTGGTAAGGAGGTGCCAAGGGATGTATGTGGTATGCAGAGCCCCAGGCTTGGCACCTCTGCCACTGGTCTCTGGTCTCTGGTCTGGCATAGCTTGGCTACTGCTCTGGGTCTCAGATCTGGTAAAGATCAACAGATACTGGAGTTGCTACTCCAGTCTCTGGTCTGGCTGAATGCTTGCCGTTCCAAACTCTGGTGTAGTTGGGTGGATCCTGATTTCAGGGCAGGCCACCACGAATGGAACAGGATAGAGGGCCCATAGAGAGACAGGCCACTGTTCTGAGTTTTGGTATTTTCTTCTTCCATTCTCTTTGCGTGCATTGTACCCAGTACATTTTTTCTTGTGTTGTTCTTTTGTGGTTTTGTTTGCTTGTGATGGTCTCAGTGGGCCAGTGACCAAACAGTTGTGCTCCACGGTGACTTTGCCTTCCCCACACACCCAGAACTACAAGCTGAGGCACCTCTGGTCTCCAGTGGGAGCACACATTTCCACATGCTTGGGTCAGAAGGCTTGGTTGGAGAGGGGTATGTATGCAGAAAATCCTGTTGCGCTGGACCTCATTGTTTCCTTGCTTCCTCTCTGAGGAAAGTTGGTGACCTGAGGTTAGCTCTGACTTGGAACAATAATCGTCAAATATGCTCTTAGCCAAAGCATATTGTGGTTATTACTGTTATTATTATTTGGTTAGGATCCCCTGTAGCCCAGCCTGGCCTGAAACTAAACAGCTATAAGATGACCTTGAAATCCTGATCCTTCTGCTCTGCCTCTTGACAACTTTCTTCCTTGCTCAGTGTGAATTTACAAACATTGCTCTTGAAAAGATGCAATTATGTGAAAGCATTGCCAAAGGGACCCCTGCTGTCAGGAGGGGAGGGGAGGAACATGTTCAAAAATTTCCTGGCATGAAAACAGAAAGGAAAAAAACCCTGTTTAATTAAGTTCCACATTTTGTGTGTATGCCCAAGAATTCTTAAGTTGTGTTTATATGTATATCCTTACATCATATATATACTCTAAAAGCTTGCTGAATAATGGTGTTTCAATGTCTTCCTCACATTTCAACTGAATTATTTTGGGGCCCTAAATCTAAACCTAATTCTTATTAATATTTGAAGGTTTTGCTTGTTTTGAATGTATGGTTTTATTTTTTTAGTTAACAGTGTGTGCACAGTCCCTTACACCAGGGTCATCATACTTGGGTCTCTAGAAAAGTAATGATAAACAACAAACAGTACTAATAATGTTAGTGACTAAAATGAAAGTTACTGAGTTCATTGTACAACGATCTCAGATGCTCTTTTCAGACAGGACATTTTATGATGAATTTTTTTTTAATGAGGCACAAAATGGCTCTTAAGCTTAGGGCTGGTTTACAGCATGCTCTTGAAAACAAGGTTCAAAATGCATCCTGAAGTCATAACATCAAATGATTTACAGAAATGGACACAATCAGCTTTATAGATATGGTCTTCTGGGGATAAGTATGGCAGGATGCAAAACCCTGGACATTTTCTTATAAAACCTAATGAAAACATACATTCTTCCCAGAAAATGAATATTTTCATAAAACCAACTATGTATAAAGCAGGTATTCAGTGAATGTCAGGAGAGGGACCAGGTTAAAAATTAACACCAAATAAGTAGCACTGTTGCTGTATCTGGAATTTCTATCTTGTTTGGAAGGCAGATACAAGAAGACAGTTAATCCCTGTATTTAAGGCAGAGCATCTGCATAAAGAGAAGCAATGCTTTGCATCTCCTGTTCCTTTTCTTTCTCCTCCTCTTCTTCCTCCTTCTTTACCTTGTATATGTGAAGCAAATGTTCTACCTCTGAGCTGCATTCCTAGCTTCTGTGCAAAACAAGTAGATACAGATAGTCTTTGCATATGATAGAGCCAGATGCTAAATCTCACTAAAGCTTAAAGGAAGTAACTTGTTATGGGACAAATGAAAGAGAACACAGAGAAGGCAACAGGCATAGAGGAGGATGTCTTAGTAACAGCAGTAACAGAACAAGATAAAAAGACTTCAAGAGAAGTTTATTACAGTCGGCACAATGGCTGGCATTAATAAATAAAATGCTACATGCTCCCATCCTTTAGGTGGGAAATCAGTATTACTATCAGATTACGAAGACTTTGTTCAAGGCATTTACTACTTAAAAGGTTATTTGTCCTTCTACAGAGAGTTACTGTTTGTGAATTAGTTACCCAGTACTGTGCTATGTCCTGAACACACAGAAAATGATTCATGAAAGCACCATTCTTTCTCTAAAAGCTTACAGCCTTGTGGGGTATTCCACCATAAACAAACCTATAGACCATGCAAAGAAATGTATACATCACTATAAAATCCACTATGAAACCTAAAGAAAAGCAAGAGGGATCTAACACCCCAGAAGGGATAAAGAACATACGTATTAAAAGGTCCAGAGTTGAGAACATTTTAGTTCCATAGGGGAAATGAAAGAAAGTGAATTTGTTTGGAATATAAATGGGAAGAAAGTAATAATAATATTAACAACAACAACAATAATAGTAATTGCCAGAGCCTGCCAGTAGAGTTGAATTGTTCTTGAGTCTGGAGTGAGGACTGAAATTGATAAACCAACAGACAACACATGGGACCTTTCCCAGAGGCTCTAGTGGAAGCTAGATGCCTTGCTTTATATCAGACTCCTCTTAAGACAGAGTAAAAGCACTTTAGTATAATGAGTTAAATTCACAAGTAGGTGAAACAAGAGGTGTGATTTTGACAAGGTATCCTACATGCTGTCTCAAAGAAAAGAAGCTAGACTTGGAAATTCTTCACTAACTCCAGTGAAGGCCTTAAAAAGCAGTCTTTCTGCTGAGACTTAAATATCAAAGCAGCTGGTAAAACAGCAGTTCCCAACAAGAAATAACAAAGACTAAAGAGGAAGCTGAGGAGATGGTTTAGTGATGAAAAATACTTTCTGTGGGGCTGGAGAAATGGCTCAGATGTTAAGAGGACTGGCTGCTTTTTGTCATGAGTTCAATTCCCAACAATCACATGGTGGCTCACAACCATCTATAATGAAAATTGTTGCCCTCTTCTGGCATGCAGGTGTATATGAAAACACAACATTATATACATAATAAATCTTAGAACAAAGCAAAACATTCTCTACTTTTTTTGCAGAGTTCCTAGCATGTCCATGGTGGTTCACAATCTTCAGTAGCTCCTGTTACAGGGAATTTGATGCCATATGGCCTCCTGGGAAATAAGACACACATGTGGTACACTTCTATACATATAAGTAAAATAATCTTATCACTCATCTACACAAAAGATAAAAATACCCTCTCAAAAAAAAAGAGGTCAGCAGGTGTGGTGGCACACACTGGATCTCAGTGATTTTGAGGCCACCCTGGTCAACAGAGATAGTCCAGTCAGGCAAAGCTACATAGAGAAATCCTGTCTTGAAAAGCAAAGCAAAATGACAACCAACCAACCAAACAAACAAAACAAAACAAAAAAGATCATAAAACAAGTGTGGTGACACATGCCTGTAAATGGAGCATCAGGAAGGTCAGGAATGAAGGACAACCTGGACTATATGAAACTCAGTCTCAAAAACAAAACAGCAGCAGCAACAACAAAACAACACAAGAATCTCAGTGCCTGAGATGCTTTGGGACATTAAAATTTTTATCTTAATTCCTGTCTCCATAGGAAGCTATTGAGGAGTGTAGTTCTTTGAATGAAAATGACCCCTACTATCTCATATGTTCGAAAATCTGGTCCCCCGTTGGTGGAACAATTTTGGAAACATTAGTAAGTGTGATCTGGTTGAAGAGTTGTGTCACTGTGGGTGGGCTTTGAAGTTTTAAAATCCCCCACCATTCTCAATTAGTTCTTTGCCTCATACTTATAGATCAGGATGTAAGCTCTTAACCACTGTTTGCTCTGGTGCTCTGCCTGCCATTACTGTCTGCCACCATGGTCTCTGCCATGATATTCCTGGACTTATCATCTGAAACTCTAAGTACCCAAACAACTGTTTCTTCTATAAGCTGCTTTGGTCATGATATCTTAGCATAGTGATAGAAAAATAACTAAGACAAGTGATTTGAAAATAGGATAGAATTGATTTGGTGTACACTTATCTCAAGGACCTTTTTGTTCTATAAAATTAATAGTAAGATTACAAAAATTTAAACATACACACACTTTTATGCACTGCCTGGGGATGGGTCCATGTGGTCTTGTTCTCAATTCCCAACATAACTTAAAGGGGAAACTTACACAATGTTCTGAGCCCTTGATGTCCTGCAGATGAAGGAGGAGGATGTCCTCAAATTCCTTGCCACAGTAACCCAGTTATGTGGCACCAACCTTGACTTTCAGATGGAGCAATGCATCTACAAAAGGAAGAGTGATGGTATCTACATCATAAATCTGAAGAGGACCTGTTGCTTTTGGCTCAGACTACTGTTGCCATTGAGAACCTTGCTGATGTCAGTGTCATCGCCTCCAGGAACACTGGTGAACAAGCTGTGCTGAAGTTTGCCACTGCCACTGTAGCCACTCCAATTGTTGCCCCCTTCACACCTGGGATCTTCACTAACCAGATGCAAGCAGCTTCAGGGAGCCATAGCTTCTAATGGTAACTGATCTCAGGGCTGAAACCAGCCCTTCCCAGAGGCTGCTTAGGTGAACCTGCCTACCATTGCTCAGTGCAAGACAGATTCTCTGCATTATGTGGACATTGCCATCCACGTAACAAGGAAGTTCACTCAGTGGTGGATGCTGGCCGAGGAAGTACTCCTCATGCATGGCACTATCTCCTATGAGCAGTCATGGGAGGTTATGCTTGGTCTTTACTTCTACATATACCCAGAGGAGACTGAGAAAGAATAGCAGGCTGCTGCTGAGAAGGCCATGACCGAGGAGGAATTCCAGGGTGAATGGACTGTGCCAGCTCCTGAGTTCACTGTCGCTCATCCCGAGGTGGCAGACCGGTCTGAGGGTATGCAGGTGCCCTCTGTACCCATCCAGAAGTTCCCTACTGAAGACTGGAGTGTCCAGCCAGACACTGAGGACTGGTGAACAGCTCCCACAGCATAGGCCATTGATTGGGTTGGAGCCACCCCTGAGGGGTCCTGAGCTCCTCTGCAGAAACCTGTGCAAACAGAAAAGGTGGAATGAAAATAAAGTTCCTAAAAGCTGAAAATATGCACACACACACACACACACACACACACACTTTAGAAACAATAGTTTTGAGTGTTGGGTGTAATGGTACACTTCTGTAATCCTGGCTCTTAGGAGGTTGGGGCAGAAGGATGGTGAACTTGGGCTATGTAGTGAGATCATCTCAACAATAATGACAAGACTAGAACAACTAGAGATTGTTTTGAGGCTGGGGTATGTAGCTCAGTGGTAAATCATGTGCTAAGAATGCACAAGGTGGTTCTAGGTTTTGTTGTTATGTCCAAAATACCAAACAACCAAAGCAGAATATTGGGGCTGGAGAGATGACTTGGAGGCTAATAGAACTGGCTGTCCTTCCAGAGGACCTGAGTTCAATTCCTGGCAACCACATTGTGGTTCACAACCAACTATACAGGGATCTGATGCCCTCTTCTGGCATGCAGGTGTATATGCATGTAGAGAACTCATAGACATAAAAATCAAAATCAAAAAAAGAAAAAAAAAATGGGCCGAAGAGATGGCTCAGAGGTTAAAAACACTAGCTACTTTTCTAAAGGTCCTGAGCTCAATTCCCAGCAACCACCCCCCCTCTCTACTCCAGCATGCACACAGACTGCACCAACAGAGTCAGCTTTGTGGAAACATACCCTGTTCAGGTACTAGGGAATCTGCACTCAGAGGAGCCCACCTTTGTTCTAATGCTCTGCTAAAGCTTTTGAAATCTTTAACTTTTGAACAAGGGATCCTTCACTTTTGTTTTGCACTGGACTCTGCAAATTATGTAACCAAGGCCTGTGTACCAAATATTCAGTCTATATAAGAACAGCCTGCAAAGCCTCTCAGTACCACTGTGACCACTGCAGTCCCAGATATTTCGAAAAAAAAATGTCAAGACACAATGGCCTAAGATACAGTCTGTCAGCCATCTCTGGATTTCTCTTTCCTGCACTCCAAACATAATTCAAACTGAAAATGTGTGCTTGGTACACTAACTTTTTTTTCTCAAAATAGGGCTTTTCTGTGTAGACCAGGCTGGCCCTGAACTCAGTGCGACCCACCTGCCTCTGCTTCTCTGAGTGCGGGCTCACAGGTGTGTGCCACTGCTCCAGGCTTACAGACTTAATTTTAAGACTGGGTCAATATCTTGCTTTTTGTCTTTAGGTTTTCTATATAAGGACTTGGAACATAGCTCAGTTGGTAAAGTGCTTGCCTTGCATCCATCAAACCTCGTGTTTTGTACACACCTGTAATCCTAATAAGGAGGTGCAGTCAGGGGCATCAGAAGTTCAACATCATCTTAATGTGCTTGGAATTTTTGAGGCTAGCCTGAGATAAGTAAAACCTGATTTTAAAAAATAAGTTTTACATATAAAAAGCCATTTTTTTACACACATGGAACCAATGAAGAGGGAAAAGGGTAAGGAAGGTATTATAAACTATCAAGATGGGAAATGACAATGATGTGAGTGTGAAATGGACATGTGGGAAGTAGGAGCAACAGGACTGAAAGACGAATGTGGGCCTGAGTGAAAGGCCAGTATCGAGGGTAGCAGTCATTGAGATTTTTGCTTAGGCAACTGTGTGTTTTGAGATATGGCAGTCATCAGGGAAATTTCCACATCTCTCAGTCTCCTAAGTTATGGATTGGGAGAAGAAATCTGAAGGAGCCCTGGTTGTGGCTGCAGGAAATGTGATCAAATCCAACTCTCAGACTGCCTGCCTAAACTGTAGTGGCTAACCACAGCAAGCATTGGCAATGACTGTACAGTGAAACCACTTACCCCACCACAGTCCACATGGGGAGTATCAGGCTGAGAAATCCCCCCCACACTAGGAATCAGCTTCATCTTGTCTTGTAAGGCAAGAAAGGCTGTCTTCTCTCTTGCATAGCTTTATCACTTGAGGCTCCCAGCCCTCAGCAAAACAAATCTGGACTTGGATTTTTCTCTCCCTTGTTAGTGAAAGATGATGGTAGTTATCTTAGGGGGTGGAATGGCCTTTAGCCAGCCTCATCAATCAGGCTGTCCTGTCCAGGCTTATTAGTTTCAGCAGCCTGGCAGTTGTTAGGTGAGAAACCAAAGTATATCTTCAGTGGATGTTAATGTGTTCATGCATAGATAGAAACACACAGTACTTTTAGGCCTTTACCTTATGTCATGGGAAAACTTCATTTACAAAACAGCCATTTAAATGTCCACTAGTCTATCTAAGACATTAATAGAATAAACATAGTCAAGAAGGTAGTTCTCAATTCTAGATTTGGAAAACAACTTCGATAAAGAAAAAGAAAGAAATTAAAATAAACTTGCAAGTTGGGAATGTAGTTTAGTATTAGTAGAACAATGATTAGATGAACAATGATTACCTCAGGTTAATGTCAATATTTTCAAAGAGAATTTAAACAATATGCATTTAAAGAGTAAATGGGGGCTGGGGAGATGGCTTAGTGGTTAAGAGAACTTGATTCTCATCCAAAGAACTAAGTTCAGTTCCTAGCATCCATGCTGGATGCTCACAGTTGTCTCTCCCTCTAGATCTGGGGTCTCTGACACTCTCTTTTGGTCATCACATGCACACACATACATACGTACACACAAAGAGTTATACACACACAAAATAAACATAGATCTTTTAAAAAAGATAAAATGAGAACCCTATCATTACAAAGTCAACCCAAAATGGATCAAAGGCCAAAATATAAGAGCTATAAGTGTGTAAAGGTTACATAGAAGTGAACTTTCATGATGTTAAATTCAATAATTAATTTTTAAATATGACACAAAAATCATAGAAAACCAATAAAACTTTGGACTTCATCAAAGTAAAATAATTTTTTGAACCAAAGTGTAATATCAAGAAGATAACATGACAGTCTACAGAAAGAAAGTCTGCAGAGTTTTTATTTGACAGAAGTCTAGTTTTTAGAATAACAAACACAACAAAAACAAACAGGGCTGGGCTAGGGATATGGCTCAGTACAACAGAGCTTGCCTAGCATGGGGGAAGCCAAGGGTTAGACACCTCAGCAGGGTGTGGTAAAGGTGTAGTTAGGCAGAGGACTAGAATAGATATTTCTCCAAGGAAGATTTAGAAATGGCAGACATACAGAGGAAAATATGCTGAACACCATGAGTCATTAAAGAAATATAAATCAGGAGGACAGTAAGACATCTACTCAGCTAGGCCTGGTGGTTAATTCAATGCTGTTAACCTCAGTATTGGGGGTGAAAATTAGGCTGGAGGATCCAGAGTACAAGAGTAAACTAGGTCACAGGTTAGTTGGGTCTCTAGTGAGACCCTGTCTTAAGAGCAACAGCATAAATTAATAATTCACACTTATTGGGCCAGGCAGTGGTGGCACACTCTTAATCCCAGCACTCAGTCAGGAGTACAAGGCAGAGAGATCTCTGAGTATGAGGCCAGCCTGGTCTACAGAGTGAGTTTTAGGACAGCCAGGGCTACACAGAGAAAACCCCCTTTTTTTTTAAACAAGCTAAAAAAGTAAAGCAAAACAACAAAATCCCAAACAAACAAACAAACAGTAATCTATACCTCTTAAGATATCTATAATATTTAAAAAAGAAACAACCAAGGAAACAACTGCTGACAAAGATATAAAGATAGAAATAAAGTTAGAATTCTTGTTCAGTGTTGGTAGGTAAAATCATTACCATATGTAATTTACTACTGTCCATTAGTGCTACTCTTAAGGATATACCAAGAGAATTGCAAACTGGTACTCAGGCACTTTTTTTTTCTTTTAAGATTTATTCATTTTATGTATGTGAGTGCTCTATCTGTATGTACACTTGCATGGCAGAAGAGGGCATCAGATCTCAGTACAGATGGTTATGAGCTACCATGTGGGTGCTGGGAATTGAACTCAGGACCTCTGAAAGAGCAACCAGTACTCTTAACCACTGAGATATCTCTTTAGCCCCACTCACATATTTTCTATACATGGTCATGGCGCTAGACAGAAACAATGCTCTAAATCACCAGTGGATAAGCAAGGCCTGATTTGTACATAGAGAAGAGGGTTATTCAACAGTAAAGGAGAATGCAGTACTGATGCTCTGATATAGTACAAGGCAGCACTAATGATAGAGCATGGATAAAACTAGGAAAAAAGCCAGGTGGTGGTGTGATGGCTCACACATTTAATCCCAGCACTCAGGGGGCTGAGGTAGGCAGATCTCTGTGAGTTCAAGGTCAGCCTTGTCTACAAAGAGAGTTCCAGGACATCCAAGGTTACACAGAGAGACCCTCACTCAAAATATCAACCAACCAACCAACCCAAAAGCAAAACCCCAAAACCTAGGAAACAATATTCCAGACAAGATTAATTCAAGTTATAAGAAACAGGCAAACCCATAGAATCAGAAAGTGAGTGGTTATTGCCAGGGCCTAGAGAGAGAAATGGTAGTGTATATTTAATGGATTTTGGGTGGGTGATGAAAATGGTTTGAAACAAGACAGCTGTATTCATTGTCCAATGGTGAGATATATTAAATGCCAATGGAGTGTATATCTACTTTTATGATATATAAATTTATTCCAAGTATAAAAAGATTGTTTATTTTATGTGTATGGATTTTGCATGTCTCTGACATGAACTGACTGGCCTGTTCTTTGTTCACCTCCCCTTTAGGGAGCAGCCTTACCAGGCCACAGAGGAAGACAGTGCAACCAGTCCTTATGAGACCTGATAGACTAGGATCAGAATGAAGGGGAGGAAAACCACCCCTAATCAGTGGACTGGCAGAGGGGCATGGGTGGAGAAGGGAGAGGGTGAGTGGGATTGGGAGAGGAGGAGGGAGGGAGCTACAGGGGGGATACAAAGTGAATAAATTGTAACTAATGAAAATTAAAAAAAATAAAAAAAGAAATAAAAAATAAACTCAATCGACTAGGATAATCTCTAGACTGGACAAAGAGCCCCATGAATTTATCTGATTGCACTTTTGCAATAGAGCAACTTGGAAGTTAATACCTGTTTCAGCTACCAGAGCTTTGAAACAAAAAAGCAGTGAAATTCAGGTGGGCAGGGCTCCCTGGGGAGCGACAGGACCATTTCAGGAGGATCCCTGGGATGCCCTGTTCTTAGGTGGAACCCAACTCTCTTGGGCACTCAGAGGAAAGCCCAAGGTGAACGCTCCCAGCCCAGGAATCCCAGAAACCATAGGTGTCTCTGAAGATTGCGCAAGTCTTTTTCCCCCCCGGCCAGCTCGGTGGCATGTTTCTAAAATCCCAATCTGCACAACATAAACAGAAAACGTGCAGCCAGAAAGCCTCGATGGTGCAAATTACAAGCTTCCAGCAGAGGGCGGGAGAATCTTTGCTGCGCGGCCAGTGGCAAGCAGGCAGCAAAGAGCAAGCTTTCCAGTGACCTCACGATCCTCCAAGCCCTTCTCCTCCCATTGCAAAAGGGAGAGAGAAGGCGGAAGGAAAGACCCCTGATAGAGGAAAATAAAGAATAGGGGAGGGGGGCGTTGAGGCAGAGAGCGGACTCTAAGAGCTCCCCCTCGGAGCAGCCGCCCACTTCCTGAGCCCAGGGTCCAAGCGGCCTCGGGGAAACCCGAAGGCCGAGCCCTCTCAGATGGGGCGGGGGAGGGGCTTGCGCGAGGCGCAGCGCAGGCGCAGTGCGCGCCTCCATTGTCAAGCTTGGCGTAAACGCCGTTGCTATGGCTACAGACGCTAAAGGGAAAACGCTGGGCTCTCCTGGGCCTGGTGGGCGGTGGCGGCGAGGGCTGGTGGACCGGAACCCGCTTCCCTGGCACGATGGCGGCGGTCATGGCTCAGCTAGTGGACTACTTCATCATGGTAGGCTGAGACCAGGAGAAGCCAGGTAAGGGTGTGGAGCGGGTGCCTCCTAGGCTCCGCCTCCGCCCCGGGCTCCGCGTCCCTCCTCCCCCGGGCTCCGCCTTCACCTCCCAGGGCTCCGCCTTTCTCCGCTTCCAGGCCCCTCCCCGTCTCCGCTCCGAACTCCGCCTCCGCCTCCACTAGGCTCCGCCTCTGCTACTGCGGGCTCCGCCTCCCTCATCTTCCGGGCTCCTCCCCCTTCTCCGCCCCGGGCTCCGCCTCCGCCCCCTCGGGCTCTGTCCCTGCCCTGGGCTCCTCCCCCTCCTCCGCCTCTGGGCTCAGCCTCCGCCCCTAGCAGCCATCCATTGGGCTAGATGGTGCTGGGCCTGGCGTCCTGGCTGGGAGGCGAGGAGGAGAGACGGTTGTGTCCCGCGGTGGAGGAGCGGCGGGTCCACGGGTGTCGGCCATCTCGGAGCGGTTGAGTCTGGCTGGCTGTCGGCATATGTGAGGGACCCGCAGGACGGCGGTTGTGGAGGAGGCCAGGGTTGTGCAGTTGGAGGCTGGTGGGCTGGCCGGGTCGGGAGAGCCTGCCCGAGTTCCTCCATGAGCTTCTGTGGAGGCTGTTGCTACCCGGAGCCACGCCCTCGGGCCGCCTGAGTTGGGAGGGCAGGACCACACTGTGTGGAGTTCCTAGGGATACACTTGTGCCCTGCATCCTGAGGAAGAGTGATGCTGGGACCAGTCCTCCTGGAAAGTAAGAGCAGAGAGTCCGGTGCTGCCTCCCCCCTGCTCTGGAGCTCGTGGGGTGGGGAGCTTACACATCTGGGCTGAAAGAAATCAGCGTACTTGGAAAGGCTAAAGGATCCATGCACATTTCTAGGAACATTATTTTTTTCAGGATGTATATGCCAGCATTCCAGAATGAAATGATTCTTCTTAAGTAGACAGCCAGACTCTTGGGTAAAGAGAGCCAGTGCTCTCTCTCACTGGGCTTTCATGAGTTTTGATTGTTCCGTTTATTTGTCCGAGAATTCTTCATAAGGAACAGTTTGGCAGATACACTGCTGTTTATACTTTAATGGACTTGCACAACCAGGAGTATACACGGTTCACGCAGGCTTATTTTCTTATTTTTATCTCTTTGTGTTGTTATGTATAGATAACCAGGACATAATAACAAGTTTACTGTAGAGCTGGGAAAGCTCTTTAAATAGGGTAATTCCAGTTTTACACTTGCAAGGAATTTTAGCTACCAGCCCTGCATCCCCTTGTCTCTGGAGGTGCTTAGGTTGTGTTTGCCGATTGTTAGTCGTTGGTAGCACTAGAGTACCAATGTTTATTATTTATTCATTCCTAAGAATTTGTTTCAGAGAAGGGATTCTTCCCAGTTTTTTCTCACTACTGCCTAATTGAGGTCACTTAAAAAACCGCTTGCAGGTCGATGAGATGGCTCAGCAGATAAAAGCTCTTGTTGGGCAAGCCTGGAGACCTGAGTTCAATCCCTGAATTTATGAAAAGGTGGAAGGCAGGAAGTGATTGCACAGAGTTGTCTTCTAACCTTCCTATGTGTTCCCTAGTATGCATGCTTCACCAGCATCATGAACACACACACACAAAGACGACATTGGGCTTTATTTAGAGAATATTCTTGCTGCTCCAAAATGTCATGTCATTTCACTTGTCAGTTTCTTACAGACATAATCTTACCCAGACTGCTAGCGTGGAGATTCAGTTTTGTTTTTAATCTTGTTCAGTTTTCAGTTACATTGTTCTTCCCCCTAAAATAATTTTATTTAGGGTTTTTTTGAGAATTCTCTCTACAGAACCCTGGCTGGCTGTTCTGGGATTCCGTATGTAGTAGAGGCTGGTCTTGAACCTACAGAGATCCGCCTTCCTCTTCCTTCCAATTGCTGGGGTTAAAGACCATGCCCAGCTTCCTCCACAACAATTTTAAAACAATAACAAACTTGAAAAAAGTTCCAAGTATGGTACACAGTTAAGTGCTGTTTTGGACATTTTGAGAGGAAGCTGTTGACCTTATGCCCTGTCACTCTGAATGGTTTAGTGTCAATTTTATGCAAACAAGAATGTTGTCCTACATAATGGCAATGCAGTTATCAAAATAGGAAATTCACGTTGACATAATATTCCATTTAATGTGGGTTTTATTGACTATGTTATTACTCACAAAAATGTCAAAAGAAGCTGGTATATTTAAGTGTTTCATTTTTTTTATCTCTTTAGTCTCTTTCAGTATGGAACAGTTCCCTCAACTTTTTCATGATCTTGTCACTTTGATGACTATAGGTCAGTAACATTTTTTCTTCATTAATTTATTTATTTGTTCATTTTACAGTCCACTCACAACCCTACTCCCTCATCTTTTGCCAGTCCCAAACTCCCAAACACTTTCCCTGTACTTCCCCCAACCAACCCACCCAGGCACATCAAGTTATATCAGGATTAAGTACCTTCTCTTTCACTGCAGCAAGACAAGGCAGCCCTGGATAAGAATATGGGATCCACAGGGAGGCAACAGAGTCCAAGTCAGAGACAGCTCCTGCTCTATTTGCTAGGGGACTGACTTGAGGACAAGAAACCCATCAGTTTCATATGTGTAAGAGGCCCAGGGCTAGGCCAGGCATGTTCATTTGTTGGTGGTTCAGTTTGTATGAGGCCCCATAGTCCCAGGTGAGCTGACTATGTAGGTTTTCTTATGGTCTCCTACCTCTCCAATCCTTCCTGTAACTCTTCCACAAGATTCCCAGAGTTCTGCCTAATGTTTGTTTGACTGTGGGTCTGTGCAACTGTTTCCATTATTTCCTGGATGAAGCCTCTCAGATGACAGTTATGCTGGTCTCCTGTCTACAAGCATAGCAAAGATATGATTAAATGACGAAGGCCCAGGCTTTGGGGTACACCATTGCTTAGGGGTGAAAGAAGAGGAGCAGCAAATGCATTTTGTGAACTTGGAAGAGATATTCAGCTCTCCCTAATAGATATTATATTTCTTGTAGGTGATATGAGCCATAATTTTTGTCTAGTTACATGGCTGTATAGAAGAGATTGTTTTCAAATTAAAACGAATTTTTTACATTTCTTTTTTTCTACTTTTTTGTGGGGGAGAGAAGGAGTCATCAAGACATGGACTCTGGGTGTGTAGTCCAGGCTGTTCTAGAACTCGTCCTCAGACTCACAGAGATCCACCTGCATTTGCCTCAAAAGCACTTGGATTAAAGGCTTGCACCACTTGATAAGCAGTCAGTACTCTTAATCACTGAGTCAACTCCAGTGCTTTTAAAATTTTTAACAGATATAATCATGTGACTATGTCTACATTAGTTGAATATAAATAGAATGATGAATATAATGTTTCAAAAGTGTTCTAAGGGGATAATGGTGTGTATTCCCTCCTAGCCTTTCTTTAGCTGAGACTGGAGATTGGCTGGGAGGTGGTGGCTCATCTTTAATCCCCGAATTTGGGAGGCAAGGCAGAAGCATTTGGATCTCTGCATTAACAGCCATCCTGGTCTATAGATCTAGTTCCAGGACAGCAGGGAAACCTACACAGAGAAACCCAATCCAAGCAAGCAAGCAAGAAATGGACTGGAGATGTAGCAGCCATCTTGGGTAGGATAACTAATGACAGACAGTAGGGTTGCCATAGCAAGTCTAGATAGCTGCTTTGTGGTTTGTTTTTCTTTGTTCTTAACACGATAAATAACAACATTATATGTTTAAAGCAATATAAATCTGAGTTTTCAGTTACATGCTGGCAAAACAGGTACAAGGTGACAGGATGGGTTATCAGGATCCAGGGACATAGATAGTGAAGGAATGTTTTTCAGTGTTATGTGTAACCAATTGAGGGCACCATTGAGAGAAGCAGTTATTGAAAAACTTTGTGATTGAATGTACAGATGATCTACTTATATGCATTGTACAGATAAGGAGAAGACTGTAAAGTCTCCCTCCTTCCTGTGGCCTCCCATTTTTTCTTGTGAGTATTTAACTCCATCATTGAATAGCAAATCATGAACTGCAAGTTTACTCTAATGAATGATGTACTCTTTTGAGAATTTATACATTTTTTTTTCAGGTTTTGGTTGTTGTTGTTTGTTTGTTTGTTTTCCCAAGATAGGGTTTCTCCATGTAGCCCTGACTGTCCTGGAACTTCCTCTGTAAATCAAGAATGTTCTCAAACTCAGAGATCTGCCTGTCTCTGCCTCCTGAACACTGCTGGGATTAAAGGTGTGTGCCATCACTGCTTGGCATAAAGAATCATTTTTAACTCTAACTTTCCTTATTTGATTGTTGTTTTTACTAACCAAATTGCAGAATATTGGTAGAAGTAATGATAAGAATTGAGGTTAGCTGATTAAACACTCCCCCCCCCATGTGAGAAATCTCATTGTGATAGGTATGAACATATGTTTGGAAAACTTTGAATGCGTTTTATTAAAACTTAAAAAGACCAGCTCCATGTACTAGTGTGGTCTGACTTTTTACTTTCCTTTCTTCCTTCCCTTCCTTCCTTCTTCCTTCTTTGATCTTTATAGCTTGGCTATCCTGGACTCATTTTGTAGACCAGGCTGGCCTGGAAATCAAAAAGATCCACCTGCCTCTGCCTCCCTGAGATGCTGGAATTGTAGGCTTGCACCAAGATGCCCAACTTCAAATATTTATTTTTTAAAGGACTCAAAGACATTGTATGAGTAGTTAATAATGCTTGATAGTAGTTAATAACAAGCCTCACCTGGGGCCTTTCTGTCCTTCTAAGCAGTCAAGATTACACACTCTGGTTTTTCTAGAATTCTTGCCTTATTGTTCTTTTATTTTCACTATGGACCTTTAACAGTTTAAAAGAATTAGGTATTCATAATCTTTGGAGATGAATATAAATTTCAAGGTGATTTTTTTACATTACTGTTTATTATTATCATTTATTACAATTTATTCAAATTGTACTGTGGCTGTGCCTCCTCCCTCATCTCCATCTGCTCACATCCTCCTTCCCTCTTCTGTGCCTAAGCCCCTCCCCTAGCCCACTGATAGGCAAGATCCTACTCCCCTTCTATTTGACCCTAGCCTATCATGATGTTTTATACAAGTCTCCCTCCTATTGTTGCACACATATTATTACAGTTATATAACCATCTATCTCACATCTATTATCTGTCTATCTATCATCTTTGTCATATATCTATTACACACACATATTGTTGTGAAAATCTGTTATTTCTTCCAAAGAAACATGGTTCAAAAATTGTTCAAAAACTATGTTTTAAATCAAAAGTAATCCAATCAAAAATGGGGACAGAGCTACACATAGAATTTTCGGTAGAGGAATATCTCAGAGAAACACTTAAAAATGCTCAATGCCCTTAGTTATCAGAGAGATGCAAATCAAAATGACCCTGAGATTTCACCTTACACCCATCAGAATGGCAAAAGCTCAAAAGACTATTCAGGCTTGTGGTCCCCCTCAGCTACAGACCAGGATTATGGGCAGCCAGGGTATATGAGATCCCATCTCAAGAAAGAAAAAAAAAAAAAAAACAGTGAACTACTGTGCAGTGATGAACAGAGAAAGTGGCAGAAGATTTGATGGACTTGGCAGTAGGGTTAGCAGGAACTGCAGCAGGTCGATGGGCACAGCAGCTTGGCAGGCACAGTGAGGGTTCTTAGGCACAGTAGTAGTCTCCAGTGCAGGGCAAGCTCATGCTGTGTCCACCTGTCCATCTCTCTGTCTGTCATTCTCAGTTTTTAAGTAGCTTTATTTTATTTATCTGTGTGCATGTGGGTATACATGCCTGGCAAGGGCCAGAAGAGGGTAGGAGATGCTCAAGAGCTAGACATCATTGTGATCCACCTGATACAGATTCGGGGAGCCTAATGCAGTCCTCTGCAAGAGCAGCATGTGTCTTAACTACTGATCTATATCTTCAGTCCAGTTCTCTGGGTTTTGATGGGACAAGCAGTTGGAAACATGAAGCCCAGGTTGGTCTGGAACTCATCATCCTCCCTCAGCTTCTTGTCCTCCAATTACAAGCCTGCACCTTCATGCCTGCCAGTCTTTTTCTTGAATGGTTTCAGGTCCACATTTTGTGTTCCAGGCCACAGACTGCAGATAACAGTGAAACTGACTTTAGCTCTGTGTCCCTGAGGGTGTACAGACAGAGTGTTTCCTCTGTTGTTAGGGCGAGGCTAGGGTAGAACTGCCACCCTGCTAGAAATTTAAGAATCATGCTGGGACTGTTTTGTCTAGTGTTGATCTGTGGATCCCAGGTTTCTGTAGATCTGAGGTTGGAGCTCTGTGCCTCAGTACCCAAGCGGTAATCAGCAGCAGGTAAGTGCAGCAGTCATGCATACAGCAGGATGATAGATCCTGGAGCCAGTGGGAACCCAGAAACTTTTCCTGAACTGCTGTCCTGAGTTTGGAACTGATGTTTCCCCCACCCTATGGTTACCTCCCAACAGGGTGACCCAGTCTGTCCTGTTTTTGGGTCCACAGTTCAGTCTAGGATGTTGAGTAGAACAAACAGGAGCAGGTAAGTGGCTCTATGCTGCTGACTGGGCATCTGAAGGAACCCAAAAACTTTTCATTAGAAGTTGTTGGGGGAGTGTGGTGGAATTCCACTGGATGCCCTGAGGTTGGACTTGATGTTTCTTTCACCATGGGGTTTCCTCCCAACAGGAAACCTGGTCCCTGGTGCTTTGGTACCCACAGTTCTGTGTGGGACAGTGATTTGGGCATACAAGCAGCTCTCTGGCCTGAGCACCTTCTAGAGCCCAGACCTTTTTCAGGGATTTTCTGGGTGACCTGAGGTCAGTCCTGATTGCTTCCTACTCCATGGGGTTTTCTATAGCCTGGAAATCCCAATCTCTGGTGTTGTGGGGCCCACAGTACAGTCTGGGATGGTGACCAGAGCCAGAGCACAGTCATGTGGCTCTGGGCTGGTGACCTATTGCCTGCAGGGACCCAGGAAATCTTCCATGGTTTATCTGGGTAGCCTGAGAAAAGAAGCAATTACTTCCCACTCCATGGGGTTTGTTCTTAACTTGGAAACACAATTGCTGTTGTTTTAGGGCTCAGAGTTTGGTCTGTTGCTTGCTGTGTAGTCACTGCTCTACTGCTCTGCAGAAACTGTCCTCTTGGTACCACCATCTTTGATTCTCCTTTCTTTTATTAAACATTTTTTTTTAATTTTTCTTTTCTTTTTTATTTTAATAATTACAGTTTATTCACTCTGTATCCCAGCTGTAGCCCCTCCACCACCCCCTTTCAATCTCACCCTCCCTCCCTCTTCTCCTATGTCTCTCCCCCAGTCCAGTAATAGGGGAGGACTTCCTCCCCTTCCATCTGACTATAGTCAATCAGGTCTCATCAGGACTGGCTTCTTTGTCTTTCTCTGTGGACTGGAAGGATAGTTCCCCACTCAGGTGGAGCTGATCCAAGAACTAGCCCATGAGTTCATGTCAGAGATGGTCCCTAGTACTATTATTGGGAACCCTCTTGGATACAGAGACGCATTGGACTATTTCTGTGTAAGGGTTCTAATTTATCTCCATGCATGGTCCTTGTTTAGCATATCAGTCTCAAAAAGACTCCTGTGCCCAGACCTTTTGATTCTGTTGTTCTCCTTGTGGAGCTTCTGTTCCATCCAGATATTTCTATCTTCCCCTTCTATCATAACATTCCCTGCACTCTGCAGTTTAGCTCTGAATCTCAGCATATGTTTTGATACCCTGCTGGGTAGAGTCTTTCAGAGGACCTCTGTGATAGGCTCCTGTTATTTCTCAGACAATTAGGAATAGTGATACCTCAAGATCCAGCTATACCACGCCTAGGCATATATCCAAAAAATGCTCAAGTATACAACTAGGATATTTGCTCAACCATGTTCACAGCAGCTTTACTTGTAATAGCCAGAAGCTGGAAACAAGCCAGATATCCCTCAGTTGAGGAATGGATAAAGAAATTGTGGTACATTTACACAATGGAATACTACTCAGCAATTAAAAACAAAGAAATCATGAAATTTGCTGGCAAATGGTGAGATCTAGAAATTATCATCCTGAGTAAGGTATCTCAGAAGCAAAAAGACACACATGGTACATACTCACATATAAGTGGATATTAGACATATAATATAGGATGCTCATATTAAAATCTGTAGACCTAGGGAAGGTAATCAAGAAGGAAGACCATGGTAAGATGCTTAATCTTTTCTTTCTTTATATCTTTTTTTTTTTTTTTTTTTTGAGCAAGGGCAGTTACCCAGACTGAACTCAAATTTTTGCTCTCTGGTTTTGTTTTTCTAATTCGTTTTTCTTTTATTAATTATTTTTAATTTTTCACAGTTTATTCATTATATATCCTGACTGAAGGCCCCTCCCTCAACTCCTACTGGTCACATCCTTTCTCTTCCCTCTATCCCACTCAAAAGGTGAGTTTCCCTCCTCTGCCATCCACCCATGTCTTATCACAATACTACTCAGCTATTAAAACAAGGAAATAATATTTGTGCTCTTATTACTTCTCCATAGGCCACTCTGCTCACGTCAGAAGACTCCATACCCTGAAGCTTGCCTGCAACCTTACTGTGAAATTAACACTAAGTATAACTCATTTTACAGAGTCCCACACACAAGACAATGTTTAATTGACCATCTCACATCCAGAAACATGTGAAATATGAAATGCTATGAAGTCTGAAACATTTGATCACACGCATTTCAAAGAATTTGGTTCTCCTTCTGTCTAGAGGAACCACCTCAGGAAATAAGTTCAAATTGAATTCCAGAAAACAGAGGCTATATACCCCTTGGGAAATGATTGGGATGCTCCATGGATAGGTGTATATAATCGTTCAAAACTAGGTACTTCAAGAATGCTTGATTTGCATTAGATAGCACATTCCTATCATATGAACAAGAGCATAGATCCTAATCATCCTATATTTAAAAGGAGGAGAGAGTTAGCAGGGATCAGTGTCAAAAGCCATCTATCAAATTTGGCTAGTAGCATCTATGTCTAAAGACACTCCCCAGTTGAAGTCAGGCACAGAAAACTCACCCTTACATTGTTACACAACTAGGCCAGCACCAGGGTCATACATGGAAGAGAAAGCCTCCTCCTTCACATCTCAAAATTCAGTCTGGGTTGTGATGGTTTTCAATAGAACCCCTGGAACAATATATATGTATACACAAAGAAACTTCTACAGGTTACCACTATTATATTACTCTCAGAGAACTTCCTGGCTGGTGTTAGTTCACCATTCCCTACATATTCATCCACTGGACTGAACTTTTCTTGTCTAAAGTGAGGCAATGGAAAACAGTAAATATTGAGAATCAGATTTATCAATAAGTCTTCCCTAAACACATTTTATAATACTTTTGCATGTAATTGATATTCACCATTCATTGTATTCTTTTTAAAAATAATTTTATTTGCTTTAAATTCCAATTGTAGTCCCACTCCCTTCTCTCCCCCATTACTACCCTCCATTCCTATTGCCCCTATTCCCTCTCCCCTTCCCCTTCACAAAAGGGAAGTCATTTCCATTGAGCTAGTTTTTCAGTTCTGTTGGATCTCAGTAGACCAAAGAACACAAAGGCCTTTCCATATTGGTTATAGTCAAAGAATTCCTCTCCAGTAAGTATACTTTTATGATGATGATGACTCTAGATTTGTGCAAGGCTTCACCATTTTAACACATTCAAAAGCTCTCTCCAGTATGAATCCTTTCATGATGATGAAGATTATACAAATATGGAATGGTTTCACCATGTTAAAACCACTGTCCATTAGGATTTCTTTCATGATTGTGAGGATGATTCTGAAGTGCAAAAGTTTTTTCACATTGGTTAAAGTCAGATAGCTTCTTTCCAGTATGTTTTCTTGTATGTATTAGGAGATGTTATGTGCAAAGGCTTTGCCACACAGTTAATTCATATGGTTTCCCTCCAAAATGTGTTGTTGTCTTAGGAGATGACTGTAATATGCAAAGGTTTTATCACACTAATTATCCTCACCAGGCTTCTCTCCACTGTGCGTTTTTCATGTTTCCGGAGACAGCTGTGCAAAGGCTTTATCATATTGGGTATATTCATAAGGTTGCTTTCCAGTATGTGTTCTTTTATGGCTTATGAGATTATTGTGGCGTGCAAAGGCTTTACCACACTCATTGCATTCATAAGGTTTCTCTACATTGTGTGTTCTTTTATGGCTTATGAGATGACTGTTTTGTGCAAAGGCTTTACAACACTGGTTACATTTATAAGATTTCTCTCCAGTGTGTGTTCTTTTATGGCTTAAGAGAGTACTGTTTTCTGCAAAGGCTTTGCCACACTGGTTACATTTGTAAGGCTTCTCTCCAGTGTGTGTTCTTTCATAGCTTATGAGATGACTGTTTTTTGCAAAAGCTTTACCACACTGGTTACACTCATAAGGTTTCTCTCCAGTATGTGTTCTTTTATGCCTTATGAGCTGACTGTTTTTTGTAAAGGCTTTACCCCATTGATTACATTTGTAAGGCTTCTCTCCAGTGTGTGTTCTTTCATGGCTTACGAGAACAGTGGTATGGTGGAAGGATTTACCACATAGAGTGCGTTTAAAAGGTTTCCCTCCAGTACAATTGCTTTCATGCCTGCAAAGATAATTGGCACATGTGAAATATTGACCACAGTCATTTGATTACACTAATAAATATATTTATCTATGTGAATCAATTTTATAATTTGGTCTAATGATAAAAAGAATAATCAAATCATAAACTTTTATCATTTTATTTACATTCATGGCATTCCCCTTCATTATGGGTATTTTTGAAGATCTCTGTGATGGTAAGAGGATTTATTATGTGGTTCACTTTAATAGCATCATTTTTCTATAAGAGGTTTTCTCATGTATATGAAGAGTATTATAAGAATTCAGAGTTTTACCAAAGCAATCCCATTTACAAATTTTTGTACGGTATGAATGACACTTCATTTACAAAGTGAGCCAGGACAAGCAGAAGAAGTTCCAAATTTCTAGCATTCATAGGTATTTTCAGCAGTATGATTTTGCTAATGAATTCTCAGTGAAGTTGCAAAACCAATTAACTGTTACCTTTTATCACATTCAGAAAATCTACTCAAAGTGGGGACTTTTACAAAATTAATTATTCTTGGAGAAACATAGTTACACTGCTTCTTTCAATATCTCTATGCTCATGTGTCTTATAAACATTGTGACATATGATATACCAATTTAAATTACAAGAATAATAAAAGATTTCCACATTGAATTAACACTTTTTTTTTTTTGTTCATCATAGACATGTCATATAGGGATTAAGGTTTCTCCACAATTTTATTATTGACTCTCAGAAGCTGCTCCTTTCACTAAACTTTACAGTGTTACTACATGAATATGTGTAACACTGGTTGTACTATGAAATATCTGCTCATTAGAAGGTTTTGAAACATACTGATCACCTATTCAATGTGTATACCTCTTACAATATCTGAGTAGATAGAATGAGACTAAACAGATTGGCAGTTTAACTCAGTAGCTGTAATGTCTATATGATTTCAATGGTATTTTCTGTTACAACATTATTTTATTTTCTTCTATCTTAGGGGAGTACCTTGCAAACACAAATCAGATACCTGACATTGAGGTACGTGGAATTATGAGATTTTAATGATCATCAGTACACTTAAAGCAGTGCTCTTTTTACACTGTTGCTTTTCTTTAAAACCTCCTGGACACAGCCAGGTGTGCTGGTACATTCCTTTAATCCCAGCATTTGTGGAGGCAGAAGCAGGCAGATCTGTGTGATTTTGAGATCACATTGTTCTAACAAGCAAGTCTAAGTCAAGCCACAGCTACACAGAATAAAAAAAACTATTTCAAAAACAGAAAATAAAAAGCAGCCAACAAACAAACAAACAAACAAAAAACCAAACTTCCAGGACACATTAAAATTTCTTAAGATTCATATCTATATCAGTGTGCACATAAAGTTACCTTTTATTACTTGTAGAACTTTGAAAATGTTCTTCAATGGTATGGTCTTCCAAATTGTATCCTAAAATAGAGTACCAGAAAATATATATGACTGGAAATATCATATTATTATTAAAGCAAAACTTAAATCACTATCTTCTATGACCCTTAGAACCATGCCTGATTTAGTCACCTCATTCCTCCTCATTCTCAATTGGAATCATAGAAAAGGATAAATAACAAAGTAAGACTTGTCTCCTTATTTTAAAAGTGAAAGAAAATTTGCTGTCTTACCTATAGCAGTGAGGTTTTTACAGGTCTCTAGCATCACATCATTGTAGAGTTGTTTCTGTGATGGTTCCAGCAAAGCCCACTCTTCTTGGCTGAATTTCACATGCACATCATTGAAGGTCACTGAATCCTAAAATATGCCATGCATTTGTACAACAGAAAGAGTAGCAACAATATTAATTTATACTTCATTGGCAATAGAATCATATAATTCTAGTGCTGCTTCCATTTATTTTCTGACACAGAAGTGCTAGTGTTAGATAGTTGGGTGTTGTGCATGAGGTGAACAAGAGGAGAAGAAAAAGCTTAAAGGTTAGATTGTAAGGAAAACCAAAGGCATGCTTTGGAAACCTTTGTTAAAGGTGTTTCATTAGTTTGTAAGGCATGAATATGAATTAGACATTAGTTGGGTTCTTGAGTAATGTATGAATCATCTTTAGTTACTTGGGCAAGTAGGTCAGGACCCTGTCATGAGACAGGTAGAAGGAAAAAACACAGTCATCATATTTTATCTAGCAACAAATGAGATGTGGCTATCAGGTGACAGTGAACAGATGGGTGGTGTCAGTCAAAAGACAACATGGCACTGGATATCATGTTTTGACCAGGGATCAGAGATGTGGCATACCAGTATATGAAAATGGGGGCTCATATATTTGTGGAGGGGAAATTGTACTACAGTGAATAGATGGATAAAAATAATGTGAGTGGCAAGCAACAATAATCATAGCTGATAACATCATATTTCTGAGTTCCCAGACAAAAGAAAAGGCATAGAACACATGATTATTCTTTGATCATTGTTTTGTATATTTTCCTTTTTAAATCATGTATAGGCTATAGTTTAAAATAAAGATTAAAACTTTTCTATTAAAAAATAAGTGTGAATGTTATCACTAAGTCATTTTAGAATAAAACGGAATAAAAAAGTTTAACTGTGCCATATCTGAATAGGATAGAGGTTTGGAATACTCATGGCAATTAATGTGGACGAAGACAAACAGAGAGAAGACAGCAAAATAGAAAGAGAGAGACAGAGACACACAGAGAGAAATTAACAGATGAACAGTACTAAGTACACATCAGAGAAATATGAACAGTTACTAACTACAAAAAAAATGATGGACAAGCTGGGTATATTCTGTCATGCCTTTAATTCCATCACTCAGGAGGCAGACACAGGTATATATTATTTAATTGGATGCCAGCATGATCTATACAAAGAGTTCTAGGACAGCCAGACCTATATAGTAAGACAGAGTCACCCCTTTAAATCAATAAAACAAACATAAAACATGGAAAGAACTGAGAGGTGTTTACTGAAGCTTCTACAAGGAATTATACATTCACTCCAGTTGTGTATTCAATTTTCAGAAATCTACAATGCCCTAGCTTAAACTGTAACTTTAATAAGATCTTACTAAAAGGAATGCATGTTTAAATAGCTAAAAATAGAAAGATGAAAATATTAGCAATGTAAATGATGATATATGTAAGCAACATAAGGCAGGAGAGATGGCTCAGCAGTGAGGAGCTCTTGCTGCTCTTGCAAATAATTGGTCTGAAATGTCAGTGTTTAACTGGGACCCACTATTATCAATTGCTATAAGTTCATAAGTTCTGAACACATCTTTGGACTACTGTGACGATCAGGCACACAAGAGGTTCATATTCATGACTTCAATCAAAATACTCATATTCAGTAAAAATTAAAAACAGATTCCAGATGGTAGGGCTGATTGCATACTGATCAGTGGGGTAACAGAGACTGCACAGTGACAAATAGTTGGAACAGTTGGTCCCTAAACAACATTGACTGTGTTTACCAGGTGATAAGAAACCCAATGATGAGAAAAACAATTGGGTTCAACCTCAGAGCACCCAGCTAATCCCTGGAAAATTTCCTGGGCTGTTTTGGCAGGAATAAAGTTTTCAAGAAAATAGACCCAAGAAGTGTGTCCTGATCACCTTCCCAGGCTGAACTGTGTGCCCCAGAGCACAAGAGACTGGGAGTCCCACTCTCAAGAAAAACCCACAGGGAAGGAAGCAAGTGGGACTGACTGAATGTCATCCAGTCTATCCATGGAAAAGGTCCTGTAGACTTGCAGGTGCACAGCAGCCAGCCCTGAGTGGGACTTCAGCCGCCAGACCCACGTAACCAACTCTCCATCACAGACAGAACTGTGTGCCCCAGGGAACTAAAGGATGGGTTTCCCTGTAGAAAGAAAACCCCACAGGGAGGGAAACAGCAGGTCCCAGCTTAGAGCACTCAGCTGACCCTCCCACCACCACTACCACCACCACTACCACGACCACATATGGGAATATTATCGGAAAAATTTTCCAGGTTCCTGTCCAGTCACCAGCTTGGAGCCACCATTCGCAAGCAAGTGCCTATGCACTCTACACCCCCCAACAGTACAGACTGGATCTTTCTGTTGGGAGAAAACGCAAAGGTGGGGGAAATATCTGGCCCTACTTTAGGACACCTAGCTCCAGAAAAGTTTCTGGTTATCTACAGGCTCCAGACTCTAGCCTCCTGCTGTACACAAGAGAGTGGTGCTCACCTGCCACTGATTACCACCTGGGTACTGGGGCACAGAGCTCCAAAATCAGACCTACAGAAGCCTGGGTTCCCTGAGAACAACCCCCAGATACTGCTCCAAGGGACAACCAGTTATCCCTAACTAAACTGACCAAACCATGGGGTACCCAGATTACAGCTTCAGCTCACTAAATTTACAGCAAGAACCCCAGCATCAGGGCAGCTGTCTCCAGGATTTCTCTGGGTGAGAAGAGAGCCCCCTTGACTAACATGGAAAATTTCCACTAACGTCTGTATGCCTAAGGTGAGCTGTGACAATTCCTGAAAAACACCTGTCATTCAGTGACCGTACCCCAAAAGCTAAGGAAGCCTCCTTTGAAAAAATTTTCTTCCTGCCAAAGGGATTCTCCTTCTCCCCAGCACAGGATTCTAGGAACCACCAGAAACTAACACCTAACACCTAAGATAGCCAAATGGATAGAGGCCAGCATAAAAGCTCAACCAACAAAAGACAGAGCAAAATGGCATCTCCAGAACCCAGTTATCCAGGAGCAAGCAGCCCTGGATACCGCAGCATAAAAAACAATTTCAGGCCAATTTCCCTTATGAACATTGATGCAAAAATACTCAACAAAATACTTTGCAAACCCAATAAAAGAACACATCAAAGATATCATCCACTACAACCAAGCAGGCTTCATGGCAGGTATGCAGGGGTGGTTCAATATACAAAAATCCATTGATATGATCCACCATATTAACAAATTGAAAGAAAAATAAACACATGATAATCTTTTTAGTTGCTGAAAAAGCATTTGAAAAAATCCAGCATCCATTCATGTTTAAAGTATTGGAGAGATCAGGGATAAAGGGCACATACCTAAACATAGTAAAGGCAATATACAACAAGCCTATAGCCAACATCAAGCTAAATGGAGAGAAAATTAAAGCAGTCCCACTGAACTCAGGGACAAGGCAAGGCTGTCCACTCTCTCCATATCTCTTCAACATAGTTCTTGAAGTCCTTACTAGAGCAATAAGACAATTAAAGGAGATCAAAAGAATACAAATTGGAAAGGGAGAAGTCAAAGTATCAATATTTGCAGATGATATGATAGTATACCTGAATAACTCCAAAACTTCTACTAGGGAACTTCTACAGATGATAAACAGCATCAGTAAAGTGGCTGGATACAAAATTAATTCATAAAAAATTTAGCCCTCCTGTATACAAAAGATAAAAGGGCTGAGAAAGAAATTAGGGAAACAACACCCTTCGCAATAGCCTCAAAGGACATAAAGTACTTTGGTGTGACCATAATCAATTAAGTCAAAGACTTGTATGAAAAAACTTCAAGTCTCTGAAGAAAGATTAGAAGAAGATATCAGAATATGGAACTATCTGATACTCATGGCTTGGCAGAGTTAACATAGTAAAAATGGACATCTTACCAAAAACAATCTACAGATTCAATGCAATTTCCATCAAAATACCAACAGAATACTTTACAGACCTTGATAGAAGAGTTCTCAACTTCATATGCGATGCAATGAAAGCAGTCCTAAGAGGAGTTTGAATAGCAACAAAGGCCATCATAAGCTATTGGAGACATCTCATACAAGCAACTTAATGGTATACCTGAAAGACCTAGGAAAAAAGAAGCAGACACACCCAGCAAGAGTAGACCACTAGGAAAAACCAAACTCAGGGCTGATATCAATAAATTAGAAACAAAGATAATAATTCAAAGATTCAACGAAACCAACAGCTAGTTCTTTGAGAAAATAAAAAACACAGACAAATTCTTAGCCAAACTAAGTAAATGGTAGAAAGATACTATCCAAACCAACAAAGTCTGAAAGAAAAAGATATAATAGACACTGAGAAAATCCAAAGAACCATTACCTTTTATGTCAAAAGCCTATATGCCCCAAAATTTGAAAATCTAAATGAAATATACAATTCTATTTAAAATCCACTTAGCAAAGTTGAATCAACATCAGGTAAAGATATTAAATAGTCTTATAGTAAATAAGGCAATAGAGGCATCCATCAAAATACTCCCAACCAAAAAAAAAGCCAAGGGCCAGATGATTTCAGAGCAGAATTCTACAAGACCTTCAAAGAAGAGTGAATACTGATATTCTCCAAATTATTTCATAAAATAGAAATGGATGCAACATGACCAAATTCCTTTGGTGAGACCACAGTCAACTTGATAAATCCTCAAAGATCCCCAAAAAGAAAGAGAACTTCAGACCAATCTCTTTTATGAACAATGATGTAAAGATACTCAATAAAATACTTGCAAACCAAATCCAAGAACATATCAAAGGTATCATCCACCATGACCAAGTAGGCTTCATCCCAGGCATGCGAGGGTGGTTAAGTATATGGAATCCATCAATGTAATCCACTGTATAAACAAATTGAAAAAAGCCATTTTGTTAGATGCTGAAAAAGCATTTGACAATATCCAACAGTTATTCTTGTTTAAAGTCTTGGAGAGACCAGGGACAAAGGCACATATCTAAAAAGAGTAAAGATAGTATACAGAAAATATACAGAATATATACAGAATAGTATATAGCTAACATCAAACTAAATGAAAAGATTGTTAAGTCAATTCCACTGGACTTGGGGAAAAGACAAGGCTACACACTCTCTCCAAATCTCTTCAATACAGTACTCAAAGTCCTATCTAGGGCAATAAGACAACTAAAGGAGATTAAGGGGATACAAAGTGATAAGGAAGAAGTCAAAGTATCTCTATTCACAGATGATATGACAGTATACAAAAATGACCCCCAAAATTCTACTGTAGGGAACCTCAAAAAAATACACTCCTGGATGCCAAAGACAAATGGACTGAAAAAAAATAGGAAAATAACACCCTTCACAATAGGCAGTAAAAAAAAATGTATTTTGGTGTTATCCTCAACAAGCCAGTAAAAAGCCTATATGAACAACAACAACAACAAAACCAAAAACTTCAAGCCTCTGAAGAAAGAAATTGAAAAAGAAACCAGAAGATAGAAATATCTCTCGTGCTCATGGATCAGTAGGACCAACATAGTAAAAATTGCCATTGTAACAAAACAATCTACAGATTCAATGATATTCCCATCAAAATATCAACACAATTCATTAAAGAACTTGAAAGAACAATTCTCAGCTTCATATGGAAAAATAAAAAAGCCAGAATAGCTAAAACAATCCTGTACAATAGGAGATCTTCAGGAGGTATCACCATTCTTCATCTCAAGCTCTATTATAAATCAATAGTAATAAAAACTGCATGGTACTATAATAAAAACAATTAGTGGATCAATGGAATTGAAGTGAAGACACATAAATAAACCCACACACCTATGGCCACTTGATTTTTGACAAAGAAGCCAAAACCATGCAATGGAAAAAGGACAGCATCTTCAACAAACAGTGCTGGTCTAACCTGAAGTTTACATGTTGAAAAATGAAAATAGATCCATATTTATCACCCTGCACTAAACTGCAGTCCAAGTTGTTCAAAGACCTCAACATAAAACCAGATACACTAAATCTGTTAGAAAAAAAAGTGGGAAAGATCCTCGATCTCATTCGCATAGAAGGTAACTTCCTCAACAGAACACCAAGAACACTGGCTCTAAGATCAAGAATTAATGAATAGGATCTCATGAAACAAAAAGCTTCTATGAAGCAAAGAACTCTGTCAATAGAACAAAATGACCGCCTACCGACTGACAAAAGATCTTCACCAACCCTTCATACAACTGAAAGAGCTAAAAAACAATATATATAAAGAGCTGAAGAAATTAAACTCCAATAATCCAAATAATCCAATTTAAAACTGGGGTACAGAACTATACAAAGATTTCTCCACAGAGGAATATCAAATGGTGGACATTAAATGCTCAATATCTGTAGTCATCATGGAAATGCAAATGACATTCCATCTTAAACCCATCCTGGCTAAGGTCAAAACCTGAAGTGACAGCAAGTTAGTGAGAATGTGAAGAAAGGAACACTCCTCCATTGCTGTGGGAGTGAAAACTTATACAACCGCTTTAGAAATCAATCTGATACTTTCTCAGACAATTAGAAATAGTGTTACTTCAAGACCCAGCTATACCATTTCTGGGCATATATCAAAAAGATGCTCCACCATTCAACAAAGATATTTGCTCAACTGTGTTCATAACATCTATATTCATAATAGCCATAATAGGGAAACAAACTATATGTCTCTCAACCAAACCATTGTTTTACAGAAATTGTGGTACATTTACACAATGGAATGCACCTCGGGTATTAAAAAAAAAAGGAAACTATAAAATTTTCAGGCAAGTAGATGGAACTAGAAATGATCATCCTAAGTGAGTTATTCCAAAACCAGAAAGACATGCAGGGTATATACTCATTTGTAAATGGATAATGGTCATAATATAGGATAAACATACTACAATTTATAGACCTAAAGGAGCTAAATAAAAAGGAGGACCCTATGGAGGATGCTTAATTCTTATGCAAAAGTGCATATAAAATCGACACCAGAAGTGACTGAGGAGAGGGAAGAGGATGAGAGCCTAACATACATATCCTCCAAAAGACGCCCAGCAGGGGTTCGAAACAGATGCTAAGATTCACAGCCAAACTTTGGGTAGAGCACAGGGAATCATAGGAAAGAGTGAGAGGATAGAATGTAGAAAGACCCAGAGCTGGAAGGACCTCCATAAGAAGACCAACAAGGACAACAAATCTGGGCCCATGGGGACTTGCAGAGATTGATGGACCCACCAAAGACCATTCATGAAGAGGAAACAGACCCCTGCTCAGATGTAGCTGATAGGCAGCTCAGTCTCCATGTTTGATCCATAGTAAGGGGAGAAGGTGCTGGCTTTGACATGGACTCTGTTGTGTGCTATTTGATCATTTCCCCGTGGTGGAGGGGCATTGCTATGCCACAGAGGAAGAGGATGCAGGAAGTCCTAGTGAGACTTGATAGGCTGGTTTCAGATGGTAGGAGAGGAGGGTTCCCTGTATCTGAGATATAGGAAATGGGATAAGGAGGAAAAAAATGGAGGGTGAGACAAGGAAGAGTCAAGGGAGAAGATTACAATTGGGATGTTAAGTGGATAAATTATTTTTTTAATTTAATTAAGTTATTTATTACAATGTGTTCACTTTGTATCCTTGCCATAGCCCCCTCCCTCATCTCCTTCCAGTCCCACCCACCCTCCTTCTTCTGCTCCTATGCCCTTTCTCTAGTCTCCTAATTGGGGAGGGATTCCTTCCCTTCTAGATTATCAGGTCTCATCAGACCTCATCAAGGTCATCCTCTGTGGCCTTGCAAGGTTGCACCACCCAGGAGGAGGTGATCAAAGACTCAAGTTCATGTCAGAGAATAAATAAAAAAAAAAAAACAATTTAAATTAAAAATAAATTAAATGTGAATAAAACAAACAAAATTAAAATAAAACAAATACAACTGGTAAGAAGAGCGTCACACACCTACAATTCAATGACTTGGAAAGCTCAGATAGTGTTAGTGTCATAAATAAAGGGCATCCTAAGAAATTAAATATACTCCCTGCCAAATTTCAAATGCAAGATGTTGATGAAGATCAACACAATAACCTATGCTTACATATACAAAACAAAAGAAAATAAATACCTAAAACTCTATATTCCATGCTCAGCAGCCAATGATGGTGATGTTGATGCCAGGCATGTTGGCCTAGATTTAAGCCCAACACTTGACTTGAGTTAGAGCTGTTAAGTTCAAAACCAGCCTGGTCTACATACAAACTTTCAGGAAACATCCAGGAACTCTGGGACATTATGATAACACAAAACATACTAATAATCAGATTAGAAGAAGAAGGATGAGATCAAAGTTCCAGAAGATATTTTCAACAAAATCATACAAGAAAAATTTCTTAACCTAAAGAAGATGTCTATGAAGGCACAAGAAGCATAAAAACACCAAAGAGACTGGACCAGAAAAGAAAGTCCTCTTAGCACAGAATAATCAAAATACAAAACATGCAGAACAAAGAAAGAATATAAAAAGCTGCAACTGAAAACAAAAACAAAAACAAACCAAACTAACCAACCAGACAAACCAAACCAAACCAAACAAAACAAAAAATAACCCACAAAAACCAACCAAAAAAAAAAAAGAGGCAGATCTATTGGAATTAATCCTGTATTCTCAGTAAAAATGCTAGAAGTTGAACAGCTTAGACAGAGTGCTTCTGACTCTAAAAAACTACAGAAGCCAAGACAAATTACTAACCATGCCCAGAAAGTTTCAATCAGTAAATGAAGAAAAATAAGATGTTTCATGATAAGGTCAAATTTAAACAATATGTATCTATAAATATAGCCCAACACAGGGTGCTAAAACCACCACCACCACCACCACCAAAATACCAGGATTTACAATCACTGTTTGTTGATATCTCTTAATACCATTGACCCAAATTCACCAATAAAAAGACACAGGCTCACAAAAATGGATGATAAAACAAAATCCACCCTTCTTCTAAATACATCAAACACAGCTTCACATCAAGATAGACATTATCTCAAGGTAAAGGGTTGGAAAAGATATTCCAAATAAATGAATTAGAATATCAAGCTTGTAAAGCAATTTTAATATCTAACAAAACAGACTTCAAAATCAACTAATCAAAAGATGGCAAAAGACATGACATATTAAAAAAACATCCAGCAATATAACATTTCAATACTTAACATCAATGCCCCTAACCTAAGAGCACCCAAGTTATAAAAGAAACACTTCTGCAGCTGGCATCACATCCTGGCCCTCATAAACCGATAGGAGAAGACTTCAATATATCACTCTCACCAATGGACAGGTCCTCCTGACCAAACTGAACAGAGAAATGGTCCAGATAACTGACATCAAAACACTACCCAAATGATGTTTACAGAACATCCACCCAAACAAAAAGATTGTTCTCTCTTCTCAGCAACATATATATTGTTCTCCATAATTGATGATATACTTGAACTGTGGAAGTCTCAAAAGATATAAGAAACTTTCAATAACCTCCTGCATCCTATCAGACCACTAAGGTTTAAAGCAGCACATCACCAATAACAAAAACAATAGAAAGCTTACAAACTCATAAAAATTGAACAACACTCTATTAAATAAAAATTGGATCAAAACTGAAATAAAGAAATTAAAGACTTTCTAAAAGTCGATGAAATGAATACATAAGATATCAAAAGTCATAGTACACAACGGAATTGTTGACCAGAAGACAGTTCATACCACTAAGTACATTCAGAAAAAATAATCAGAAAGATCTCTTAGTAGCAACTTAACAGCACACCTAAATACTCTAGAAAAAAAATGAAGTAAACAAAACTAAAAGGAGTAGACAGTGAGAAATTACTGAACTATGTCTTCACTGGTAAAACCAAATGTTACCACAGGAAAAGAAAGGAGGATCCTAACAAAATTGATAATGATTAGATTTTAATAGTGGAGATCTCCTGAATAAGCAGAGGTAACTTTTCATCAGACAGTGTGGTCATTCACTCCAAACTAACTTAATAAAGACTGAAGTTTTTTTTCTTAAATAAAAAAGATACTTTTGTTGTTTCATATTAAAAACAGTTAAGAGCTTTAAAAAGTTTTAAGTAAATTCTAAGGTATAAATTTTTTGAGTTGGAATAATTTGGAGTGACTATAACATATCTGAGCAGCATGGTGATAGACCATGCATTTAATCCCAGAAGAGACAAGCAGTTCTATATTAATTAGTTGTTTTCTAAATTCAGGAGTTACAATGACAGGGTGTTGGTGGTTCATAGCCTTAATCCCAGCATTTGGGAGGCACGTGCCTTTTCATACCACCTGGGAGGCAGAGGCAGGCACACAGGATTTACACTGATTTTATTTAAAAGCTGCTTGTAAAAGGCAGGCTGAAAATCAAAGTGAATATCCTTTATTATCTAGAAATAAATACACTTTAAGGTATATTTGGAAACTTTCAAAGATTTTTTTAACTTTAATTGAGATATTATACTTTTTCTATTTCGAAAAAACATTTTGCTCTATAAAAGATATAACATGCCTAAAAAGCTACAACCCTCACCCCAGAATTGGGGATGGGGCAGGGTTTTGATTTAATCTTTTCAGGAGAATAAAATCATCCAACTAAAGAATATTGAGACCACTGGACACATGAAACTTCTAAAGAAAATGACAGATCACCAAAAAAAATGTGAAAAGAGAAGGAGTAAACTGGCCAACTGGTATCACTCACCTTCATGTTATCTCTTCTGTCTTCTACAGATATAAGTGCAAATTATCTTTATGTGATTGCTAAAGAACAATCCAAGATCTCTATCTCATATCAGAAAAGCCACCTGGTAAGAAACAGAGGAAAACAGAAAAATAAGGGATGATTCCATTGCCATGAATCTCATAATCTTCTGGCATGATGTGACTTTTGTACTTACTACAAACTTCAATAATCAAGAATGTGTACAGTGTTTGTGAAAGAATAAGGGGGTGAGAAAAAAAGCCAAAAAAATAAGCCTAAAATATAGCCAAGCTAACATGAAAAGACATAAGTAACTCCTAGCATGAAAAATTGGCATGGAACCAGAGATACCTTTGATTTTCTAATTAATACAAATTAAATAAACACAGATTTCACAACTGCTACAAGACAAACTCAAAGTGACACCTAAACAGTTATATTTTCCTGACCCTCCAGCTACTACTAACCTCCTATACAGAGAGTCCTTTTGCTTTAGAAGTCTCTTAAAAAATGGAGGTGATCATAAGCTGGGCTATGGCTTGCAGTCCCTCATGTCCCCTTGTGGGTTCAGGCACAGCCCAGCCCTTGCAGACACTCACACACAAAAAATGATGGAGAATAATTTAGTTTCTGTTTCCTTCTGCATGATTTATGTCACAATATGTGGAATCTTTCCTATCCTCTTATTTAAAACCAGGCACACCTGACAAAATTCTGCATCTCAGAAATTCCTTTTGTACCCTGGAATTGAATTTCCCTAAATCATGCCATTGTGACTGGTGGTAGTTGAAAGGTTAAAAAAATGTAATCAAGTATTGCTGAAAGATGACCACCACCCCTCTTTTCTTCCAGGTTCAAAACGAGTTGTAAAATTTGTTATGCAAATCTCTATGTGGAATACAACATTAATCATTTCTAGAAATGAGACCTTCAGTTTTCCAATCTGTCCACTGCAAAACTTATGCTTGCGTGTGTACACTAGATAGTGATATTATAAGCACCACAATTTTCTACTGCCCAGGCGGCAAAGTCCTCACTTCTCTGGACAATCAACACTCAGGAAGGGTCAGAGGCCAAGGGTCTCTGTCAAGATCACCACATGGAGACCAACAGAACCACAGCCTGAACCACAGTCCATCTCATTCAAAGCAGATCAGGCTGTGATAGCTCAGGAGCCTGCTATTCCTGGCCTGGGGACAATGGCCCCACACTCAGCATGACATGGCCTCTGGTCTCACTCACAGCTCTTTAGAGCTATATCAGAGGAAAATCCCAAAACAAACCCATAAATTACCTCTCACTATTGCTCCTGACTGCTAGGCCTACCCAGAATCCCTCATTAGCTTGAACAATACAGCTGAGTCTTAGGACAGTAGTAGCTCCTCTACCAGTGGATCAAAGATCAAATGATGCTGATAGCAGAGGCATTCTAGCTTTGCCCTAACCCCTATGGGCACACAGAATGCTAATGTTGTTATAAAAGAATGAAAATTCCAATTATTCTATTTTAAAACCTTCCAGTGAAGAGAGGCAGAGAAAGCACCCATCTGGCCATCCTACTCACCTCAACTCCAAGAGTAAAAAGCCCCAAAAGCTCACCAGTTCAGATGACAGATCAGGGGAGATAGGCCAAAGGAACCCAAGGCCAAAGGCTTTCTAGCTCAAAGCTCAAAAAGCCCAAAATCTACTATGTTAAAACTCCTTCCACTTTTACACTCTTTCTTAAATACATTTCAGCTGAAAGTTCCACTTACTCTTTAATCCCTGTCAGCTGGCTTCTTGCTTTGCCTCTTGATCTAGGGTTAACATTATTAAATCCTGTGCACAGAGAGCTTTTGAATTAAAGGTATGTTCCAGGGCTGACGGAACCATACCATAATCACCTCTTTAGAATAAACAGAAAGTTGTTGGAATTAAGGTTTGTGTTAGGGCTCAACCATACCAAACAAAGCACAGGTTTTTACTGTTCACAATCTATGGGATCACACTGGGATCAAATATCCTGCAACATCCTCATCTTGGAAATGTTTTAAAATACAATCTTCTACTTTCCCAGGGCACCTGCTCATCTTCCAAGATACAGGTCATTTATGTTGCACATTCCATTACATGATCAGTGTCCAACGCAGTCATCTCTACCTCATATTTGGGAAGTCCTTCAGCCAAATAGTAACAACCATTAAAGAAACAAATGGCCATGAATTTGAAAGAAAGGAGTAGGTAATGAGAGCTCAATGAAAATGAGAAATAAAACAAAAAGGATATGGCTGTACCTAGGAATGTTGGAATAGAAAGTTTATTATAGATATATGAGAGAACATAGTCAGACACAGGAACATCTGGGACAGTCTAGGATTGACATGAACTTGAGCCATGTGAGAGGAGAAGAGAGCCAGATGAAAAGGGTGGGAAGGTAAATGATAAATGAAAAAGACCAGGTAACCAAAATGGTTGGAATACATAAGGAATGAGAGCTGGGAGGAGGGCAGCTCAACTTCTGAGGTAGAGATCTGTGTATGACACCCATACCTTGTAACAGGAAAAGATTGAGGGATGCTGGGAGAACCTGACAGCCAGGTCTGCTTTGATTGTTAAGTAGCCTCCTTAAAGATTCATCCCAGCATTTGAGACGTAAGAGCAGAGAGGAATGAAAAGGTTGAAATGATTTCATTATAACCTTAAAATTATTTTTAAAAGTTGAAAATGGCCTTATGGTCCAATATTCTTCAGAGACTTTGAATATGTATTAGAGAACACCAAGTATTACTCACAACTTCTTTTCTCAGGTTGTGCATTTTCAAATGTGGGGAGGGGAAACATCCCTGTTAGTCACTACCACAGCAGTTTATCCAGAACTTCTGTTTTGTTTGAACTCATGCAACTATAGAAATTTGCTTCCCAGAAACAAGCTCAGCAACTAATCCATATTCTTGATTCCCTTTGTGTATGACTCCCCCCAAATGTACAGTTTTCACTTTTATTGACCATCTAAAATTGATTACATGACTCATTACCATCTTCCCTTCTCCCCCTCCCTTTCTGTGTTGTGACTACACCAGCTTCAAAGTAGGTTAGTGAACTCAATTCTTACACAGGTCCCTCTTTATTTGTAATTGCCCACCTCTAAAAATTTAGGGTCTTCAGGGGACATTAATTCACTGTTCTATTTTACTTCACACTCACTAGTCAGGGCCCACCTAAAAAGAGCTGCAGGACTATGTTCTAGGCACTAGGCAGTAGGGGCAGCATTCAGTGTTCCAATAAAGTGTAAACTACATAGCATGTGAAAGGCTGATCTACAGGAGACATTGCTTTAACAAAAACAAATATCAAAGCACTAGGGGAAAAGGAATGAAATTCTTAATGACTGGATTATCAAAGAATATTATCTAATAAGAGACTAGAGCAGTAATGCATCAACAAAATAAAATTTAATAATACCAACAACTGACTTATTTATTTATTTATTTATTCATATATTTATTTATTGTGGATACAGTGTTCTGCATGCATCTACACTTGCATGCCAGAAAAGAGCACCATATCTCATTATAGATGTTGTAAGCCACCATGTGGTTGGTGGGAATTGAACTCCTGACCTCTGGAAGAGCAGCCAGTGCTCTTAAACTCAGAGTTGAAAAAAAAAAAAAAAACACATAGCATACTGACTTTGAAAAACACAGGCCATTCTCTTGTAGAGGGAAAGCCATTAATAAGATACTGTTTGATGTTATCCCTGTGTACAATATTAGCTGCTGAGACCTGTAACCTGACAGACACAGCTTAAGCCCATAGCCTGTGTCTCAAATTTGAACTGACAGAACTGTGTCAATGAGGATTGTACATATGGGCATAGGACAGTCCCTTAATTTGAAATTCAATATTTACTGGAGCAAGATACCTGACCCAAATTGTACACCCACCAATCTTGTCTGCTTTCATTTGCATTCATGAATTAATAAATACACATTGGGAATTTACAAATTAAAAAGACATAACCCTGACACATTTCTACACAATCCTGGTGAGCAAACATGTGTATCCCGGGATCCTAATCTCTAACAGGTCTGGTTAGCATACTGCGTATCTGTGGAGTGTTTTACAGGCAGTCTTCCCTCAGCTAAATTCTAACTGGTACCACTAGTTTCTCAGCGATAGTAAATCCTTTACATCATCAGTTCTACTCTTCTATATCACAGCTTAATATTTGAGTGCTCTCTGACACAGGACATATAATTTATAACCCCCACAAAATCCAAATGGATCTTTTAGAATGGAGAGACATCTTCAAAGGTCACCAGGAACTAGGCCTAAAAAAGGGCACTTAAATTTCACCAGAATTGTGACTCTATTATAAAGCCACCAGGAATTGGACCATGGGTCACCAATTCCAAATACAAGGTTGTAAGATTCCTTACCCAAGGAACAGCCTGAGGATAACAAGAATGGGAAGGTATCTTATCTCAAAGTGGGGCATTTGTGCTGAGCAGTCTACCAACTTTGTAGTAGAACCTTCAGTGACAAAGAAAATACCCAACATTCCTGAGGCATAGAGATAGCTCCCTCAATGTTAGTTATGTTAGCTAGCCAATCACTTTGTAAAAAGCTTGCCCTTGCTGAATGTCAACCAATCCTGTAACTATTAAACCAGAACTTCCTGGTCCTTCCTAAAACCCCAATCAAAACCCTGCCATGCACCTGCTCAGGGCTCTCTCTGATCCACTGTGTTTGTAAAAATGGAGAGACCCAGCATAAGCCCAAATAAAACTCTTTGCTCTTGCATATGTGGTCTGGCTCCTGATGATCTTTGGTCACCCTAAGATCTGGCCATAACATATGGGTTCTTATATTGGATCCCCAAGTCTCCCAAGCACCCCAGGCACATGGAGCTGAACAACAGCCAGTAAATGAGCACTCTGTCTGTATCTGTCTGTGTCTTTCTCGGTGTTTCTCTAGTTTGTTTTTTTGGGACTCAAGGCAAAATGTGTAATATGTGTCGTCAGAAAGGTTAGAGCTGATGCTCTGGACAGCTGTGGGCCACAGGGGGTCTGGAAGACTTTCCAGACCCCCCCCAAAAGGGCACATCTGTAAAGGGAGTTGAGCACCGAGTTTTCTTTGATCTCTGGATCTTTGGACAAGGATAATGCAGGTAGCTCCTGCAGCAGAGATTCACTGATATCCTACTTTCCTTTTCCACTGCAGGAGTGGTGGGATCTGCTGTCTGGCTCTGTGTATTTTTCTGCTGCACAAGCAATGGGATCTAGTCTGTGTCTTGTTTAACTGTTTTGACTCTCGCTGTCATTTTTTGTCTCTGGGACTGACTGAGGACATGGGACAAAATCCTTCTATCCCCCTAGACCTGATTTTTTTCCCATTTCAGGAGGCTTGAGCCATGCTTCACAGTCTCCAGTGAGAGTGGCAAGAATGTGGCAAGGGATTGATACAGTATGTGGAGCTCAGGATTGGCACCTCTGCCAATGTTCTCTGGTCTCTGGTCTGGCAGATCTTATCCACTACTCTGGCCTCGGGTCTGGCAGAGTGTGTCCCCTGCTCTGGCCTCTGATCTGGCAGAAATTTGCTGCTGCTGTGGTCTCTGGTCTGGCAGAGTTTGGCTGGTGCTTTGGGCTCTGGTCTGGTAGACAGAGATCAACAAATATGTTGCTGCTCCATTCTCTGGTCTGGCTGAATGCAGGTCATCATTCCAAACTCGGGTGTAGTTGGATGGAGCCTGATTTGGGGGTAGGTCACCACTAATGGAATAGGATAGAGGGCCCATAGAGAGACAGGCCACTGTTCTGAGTTTTTGGTATTTTTTCTTCCATTCTCTTCGAGCGCATTATACCCAGTACATTTTTTTTTCCTTTGTTGTACTTTTGTGATTTTGTTTGCTTGTGATGGTCTCAGTGGGCTGGTGATCAAACAGCTGTGCTCCATTGTGACTTTGCCTTCCCCATGCTCCCAACACTACAAGCTGGGGCACCTCTGGTCATCAGTGGAAACACATATTTCCACATATTTGGCGAGGAAGGCTCGGTTGGAGAGGGGTCTGTGTGTAGATAGTCTTTCTGGGCTTGACCTTGTTGCCTCCTTGCTATCTCTATGAGGAAGTTCGGTGACCTGAGGTTAGCTCTAGCTTGGAACAATGACCACCAAATAATGCTCTTAGTTGAAAGGTATTGTAGTTATTACTATTATTATTATTTGGTTAGGGTCCCCTGTAGCCCAGCCCAGCCTTAAACTAAACAGCTATAAGATGACCTTGAATTTCTGATCCTTCTGCTCCACCTCGTATCAAGTGAGGTACACTCCCAATCCCACAAAGTTCTTTTTTTTAGCCATAGGTGGCTTCAACAAGGAAGTGAACCAAACTCAAATAGGGAAGGCTTGGCTCCACTGAGTTCCTGGGTCTGAGCCTGTGTACTGGCACTGTACACAGAATACCCACCTGAGCATCTTGATATGTCACTTATTATCATGGCTGTACTTATGAGATTGTCACCTGAGAATGAAAACAATTCTTTTTTTAGTTAAGGTCTCATACTGGCAACTAAAAGAATTTTATTAGAAAATCTTAGAAAGCACATGTATGATTGTGGTTTGAATGGGTGGGGAACCTCTGTCAATGTGCTCCCCAAAGTGCTAAAGGTCGTAAGCATGGGGAATGGGGAGGAGTAGATGAGGAATTCACCATGTCTGAGTATCTACCCCTACCCCCCAGAAAATGAGTTGCTTTAATTAATCACCAATGCAAGAAAAAAAATAGCTAGAATGCATTTGAGGTTCAAGGTTTAGAAGTGAGGCTGCAGGGGTCCTTTTGGCAATGTTTTGAAGAACTGCATCCATTCAAGTGCAATGTTTGTAAATTCACACTGAGCAAGGAAGGCAGGGAAGGGAAGGGGAGGGAGGAGAATAAAAAGGAGGACAGGGGAGAAACATGTTCAAACTTTTCCTGTCAAGAAAACGAAAAGAAAAAAAAAATCTTAATGAAGTCCCACTTTTTGTATGTGTGCCCAAGAATTTTTTTATCATTATTTATTTAATTATTTGTGTCAAATATTTTTTTAATTTTTTAAACTTTTATTAATTACACTTTATTCACTTTGTATCCCCCCCATAAGCCCCTCCTTCCTCCCCTCCTAACCCCACCTACTTTTCCCTTTCTTCATGAATGATCCTCCCCAAGTCCACTGATAGGGGAGGTCTCCCTTTCCTTCCTTCTGATCTTAGTCTGTTAGGTCTCATGAGGAGTGGCTGCATTGTCTTCCTCTGTGGCCTGAGATCAAAGAGCAGGCCAATCAGTTTATGTTACAAGCAGTCCCTCTTCCCATTACTATGTAACCCACTTGGACACTAACTGTCATGGGATACATCTATGCAGGGGTTCTAGGTTATCTCCATGCATGGTACTTGGTTGGAGTATGAGTCTCTGGAAAGACCTTGGTGTTCAAATTTTCTCATTCTGTTGCTCTCCTTGTGGAGTTTCTGTCCTCTCCAGATCTTACTATTTCCCACTTCTTTCATAAGATTCCATGTACTCTGCCCAACACTTGGCCATAAGTCTCAGCATCTGCTTTGATAGTCTGCAGGGCAGAGCCTTTTAGAGGGCCTCTGTGGCAGGTTCCGAACTTGTTTCCTGTTTTCTTCTTCTTCTGATGTCCATCCTCTTTGCCTTACAGGATAGGGATTGAGCGTTTTAGTCAGGATCCTCCCTCTTGATTAGTTTCTTTGGATGTACAGATTTTAGTAGGTTTATCCTATATTATATGTCTATATGAGTGAGTATATACCGTGTGCCAAGAATTTTTAAGTTGTGTTTATGTGTACATTCCTTTCATCATATTTACATATATACTCTAAACGTTTGCTTAATAATGGTGTTTCAATGTCGTTCCCACATTTCAACTGAATTATTTTTGGGCACTAAATCTAAACCTAATTCTTATCAATATTTGGAGGTTTTACTTGTTTTGAATGTGTGGTTTTATTTTCTTAGTTAACAGTGTGTACACAGTCCCTTACACCAGGGTCATCATATTTGTGTCTCTAACAAAGTAATGAAAAACATTAAATAGTACTAATAATGTTAATGACTAAAATGAAAATAACTGAGTGCATTGTACAATGATCTCAGATGCTCTTTTCAGACAGGACATTTTATGATGAAATTTTTTTCATGAGGCACAAAATGCCTGCTAAGCTTAAGGCTTGTTTACAACATTCTCTTGAAAACAAGGTTCAAGATGAATCCTGAAGTCATAACATCAAATGATGTACAAAGAGGACATAATCACCTTTGCAGATATGGGCTCCTAGGGATAAGTATGGTAGGATTCAAAGCTCAGGACACTTTCTGAGAATATGACTTCTCATAAATCCTAATGAAAAAATTGATTCATCCCAGAAAATGAACATATACATAAAACCAAATACATATAAAGCAGGTAAATGTCAGGAGAAGGACCAGGTTAAAAACTAACACCAAATAAGTATCACTGTTGCTGTATCTGGAATTTCTACCTTATTTGGAATGCAGAGACAAGAAGACTGTTAACTCCTGTATTGAAGGAAGTGCATCTGCATAAAGAAAAGCAATGTTTCAATTCTCCTGTTCTTTTTTTCTTCTCCCCTTCCTCCTCCTTCCTTACCTCCTATATATGAAGCAAATGTTCTACCTCTTAGTTGTATTCCTGCCTTCTGTACAAAACAGGCAGAAACAGATAATCTTTGGATATAATGAAGCCAGATGCTAAATCTCACTAAAGCTTAAAGGAAGTAACTTGTTATGGGATAAATTAAAGAGAACACAGAGAAGGCAACAGGCATAGAGTAGGGTGTCCTAGTAACAGCAGTAACAGAACAAGATAAAAAGACTCCAGGAAAAATTTTTTACAGATGGCACAATGGCTGGCATTAACAAATAAAATGCTACATGCTCCCATCCTTTAGGTGAGAATTCTGTTTTACTATCAGATTATGAAGACTTTGTTAAAGGAATTTACTTTTTAAAAGGTTATTTGTCCTTTCACAGAGAGTTATTGTGAATTAGGTACCCAATACTCTGCTAAGTCCTGAACACACAAAAATGATTGATGTAAACACCACTTTCTCTATAAGCTTACAGTCTTGTGGGGTAATCCACCATAAACAAACCCATAGACCATGCATAGAAATGTATACATCACTATAAATTCCACTATGAAACCTAAAGGAAAGCAAGAGGTACCTAACACCCCAGAAAAGATAAAGAACATACATATTCAAAGGCTGAGAGATGAGAACATTTTAGTTCAGTAGGTGAAATGAAAGAAGGTGAATTTGTTTTCAGTATACTAGGGAAGAAGAATGGAATGATGATGATGATGATGATGATGATGATGATGATGATGATGATGATGATAATAATAATAATAATAAAAAGATTAAAGAAGGATGGTAGCCATCCCTCTCTGCTGCTGCTGTTTTTTTCATCCTTGCAACCCTCTCATGTGACTCTATGCCCTCTAGTGGTGACGGGAGGCAACTTCTCCATCATTTCTCTCTGGAACTGTTGATGGTTTGTTTAATCAGCAGAGCCTGCAGGGCTGGTGGCCTCCAGGGAGAACCCATGAACTGGAGGCTCTGGCAGGGTGACTCCAGGAAGTGACCATGCTTCCTCAGCCCGGTTCTGGATGGAACTCGGAACCCTGGTTGCCAGGTAACGGGAGGCCAGCAGCAGCAACAGCAGCCTGGACAGACCAGCCGGTCCAGAGGAGCTGGAGAGATGAGTCTCTTCTGCTTCCAGACCTCCACGGGCTCAGGTCTCAGAGAAGACAGCGGTGGTCGCCTGTGCCGCTGCTGGAGACATGTGGTGCGCTCCCTGACACATTTCTGGCCTGTTCCCCACTGGGAGACCAAGGTAACCAGGGCCGTCCTGCAGCAGGGAAGCTTTCTGGTCCACCCCACCCCCCATCCACCGCGATCGCAGCCTGGAAGAGTGTTCCTGTTGGGACACTGAGGAACGCTTTTCATGCCTGCTTCCCGCTTAGGTGTAGGGAAATTGGTCATTGGTGCCCCTCGGGGTTTGCACACTTAAAGCCTCCCTCCTGCCCTGGTCCTTCCTCATAGCGAAAGGTAGTGAGCCTTCCTTCATGGCATCCTCATGCTCAGCAATGATCACATGGACTATGTGAAGCAGATGATTCCCTATTTGCCCACCTTCTGGCCCTTTATCCAAAGATTGCCACCATCTGGTTGGTTCTGGACCTGATGCTGAAAAGGCAGGAGAGTGGTTCCACCAGGGATCTAGCCAGCTCTCAGATCTTCTCCTGCTGTTTCCCAGGGCCAGTGCCCTGTGCCCTCACAGAACCGGACGTGTGAGTCCCAGCAGCCTGAGTCCCAGGCCAGACCCCTTAAAGTGACATGGCCAAACATGGGTGATTGTGGCAGGGTGGGGCTCTCACAGGTGCCATTCACCTTCCCCAGGGAATCTCACACACCACCATTTCTCATGCCCTGAGCGACCTTTCCCCGTTTGTGTAAAGGATTCTGGACCCCATTTGCACTGTTTGTTATGGATGGAGCCCCTAGCACCCCCACACCCATCCCTGGGAAGATTCTAATAGTTCCTTCTAGATGTCTGGGTGGCTTGGGGACATGGGGCAGTAGGGGTATCACCCCCATGAACTGTCACAGGTATAGATCCTTCAGGCGGAAAAGCAGACAAAGACATGAGTAGGCTTGGGGTGGAGGGGGAGGTGAGCAGAAAGGGGCGTTTAAGGCCAGGGTGGAGGGCCAATTTTGGCCAGGAGCCTCACCTTTGGGGTTCTCTACCTAGGGACTGTCCTCACGACCTAACCTGCTGGTAGAGGATAGAGGTTTCCCACTGGGCTCCTAGGTTTTGAGCAGCAGAGGGAGAGACAAAAAAGGAAAGGCCCTGGGGGATACCAATGCCCCCCCGCAGTTCCAAAGAGAGGCCAGACTCCCGACACAGTGTCCCTTTGCCCTGCTCTCACCCACAGTGCCATCTTCTCGTTCTTGTCCCAGTGGCTGCAGAAATTCCCCCAGGATTTCTCTGGGCCCCCGGACCTGGCCATCGTGAGACGGCTGCTGGACTATGCAAGGATCCATGTGCCCACTGCAGAGTCGGACTGCCAATCTGGGGAGATCCTCCGGGCAATGGATAAGCCCTAGATAAGCTTAAGCCTGAGAAGGAGGAGGAGAATTAGGAGGAGGATGAGGACCCGAGGGAGGCGCCTAGTGAGGTAGCAGCTGATTCCAACCCCGTGTCCCACAGGGGAAGTGTCCTGAAGCTCTGGCCAAGGAAGCAGAGGAGGAAGACTGTCAAATCGACTGTCCTGCGGGTAGGAGAGGGGACTGTGCCTTCCCTGGCATGGAGAGGCCATCTTGGGTTAGCTCACCCCATTCTGCGTGCCTTCAGGCTCTCCCTTATCCCAGATGACGGCTCACCCCTTTCTTTGCCCAGATCCGGGGCTACTTGGGGCCTCAACTGCAGAGCTGTCCATGCAAGACACCTTGGTGGTACAGGAGAAACGGAGCCTGGTTTTGGAGGCAGATGCTAAGCCCAAAGAGGATGCTGAGATCCTGGATCCCATGGCTGCAGGATCCCCAGTCTTGCCAGAAGCTGGACCAGTGCAACCTCTGGCTTTAGCATCAGAGGACACACAGGCCCTTGTGGACTTGGCGGATGAGCTACTGTTTCTCTCCACTGTAGTGCACTTGGGGGCACCCATTCCCCTGTCCCCGCTGCCCGAGGTAGACATATAGTTCGTACAATTGCCGGCTGAGCTGCATCCAGCGCCTTCTCCCCTTAGAGAAAAGATTCCCTTAATTTTGTATATTTTTAAATTGCTGTTTTTCACTCTTGTGTTATTGTTGTTGGTTTCATATTATTATTATTTAAAACGTGTTGCTTACTCAACTTAAGTGATGTATTCAGAGATGGGGCCTCCCCATCGGCCCACAGTGGGTGGCTTAGCCAAGGGGTATGGAGCCTGTTTTTGTTGAGAGTTTCCTGCGAGTTGGGCATGTGCATCCATCTATAGAAGATGCTGCCAGGTGTGTAGTTGGTGCGCAGGGGGTCTACTGGGATAGATTGAGCCCCAGAAAAAAAAGCCCAACAGGGCCAGTGCTTGACAGCAGAATTTTGGGGCCACAGCTGGGCCAAGAGCTAGGCTCTGAGGACCAGGACCAGGACCAGGACCAGGAACAGTACCAGGACCCAGCTCTGTGGACACTATCCCTGAGGGGAAAAAAAAAACCTATAATTTGAGATACAGAGTACATTTTGGGGGATCATTTAAATACATGATATTTCTACATAGCCATGCCTGTTTTAGAACTCAGTTTTGGAGCTGGGCATGGTGGCACACACCTGTAATCCCAGCACTCAGGGAAGAAGAGACTTGAATTTGAGGCCAGCCAGGTCTACAAAGTAGATCTAGGACAGCCAAGACTACACAAGGAAATTTTGTCTAAAAAACAAACAAATAAATGAACGAACAAACACAAAAGAGAGCTAATTGTGTGGACCAAGCTGACCATAATCTCAGAAAGATTAGGTTTCCATGGACTCCCAGGTCTACGATGACAGGGATGCATCTCTGAGCAAAGCTAAGATATTTTTAATGACTTATTCTTGAATCAAGGAATGAATGGATAAAATAAGATGTACACAGGTAACATTTTTTTTCTTTTAATGAACAGTAATAAGTCTTCAAATTCTACATTTATTTACAATTGCAAAATCATTTCTGATGTTGTCAGTAAGTGGGTTTTCTCCTTTGCTTTAATTTCATCCATTGAAAAATGTTTGAGTATGTATGTGCCATGAGAGGACAACTTATTGCTATTTACTATCTGTTTACATCCCATATATGAGTTTTCAACATGAAACCCAAAGAGTCTTTTGACCAGTGAAAGAACTGGCCCTTATTTAGGTTTAAAAATGATTTATGTATGTGCTGGTGTGTGAATTTGTACATACAAAGGCCCAAGTATAGAAATATTAGAAAAATTCTATAGGAGTAATATTGGCTACCCAGAAATTGAGCTCAAATCATCAGGCTTAGAAACAACCAAGTATTCCCACTGAGACAACTCTCTGACATTCACTTGTAGATCTGAGACAGTTTTATGAATAAGTCTTTACTCCTAAGAATGAACTAACACATTCCAAAAAAAAATGACAGCATTATATCATTTTAATTTGTACATAGCATTTATTATTATTATTATTATTATTATTATTATTATTATTATTATTATTATTATTATTTCATGTTCTTCCATCCTTATAGGACAATAGGTTTATAATCTGGATAGAAGACAATGTTTTACTGATGTAATATTTCAATTAAGTTTATTTGAGTATCAATGAACTCAGTGGGGAATGTCTGTGGTAAGCAAAACTGGCAACATGACTTTGAACATATAACAATGACTAAAATAAACCCCACAAAGCTGTCACCAAGTCTTCATACATTTGTCATGGCCTAAGAACCCATAGTCAGATTACACATACACACACAACATGCTGTTTTGAAATAAATATCATTGCTGTTACATTATTCAGCACCTCTAGATAATTCTCTCAGAAGGCAGTACTTCAACATTATGTGTCATGTAGTAACTAATGGGAACATAAGAAGAATGGAACTTCAAATAACATATATATGTGTGTATATATATTCATATATATTTATGCATATATACATACATACATATACACTATTAAGCATTTTAACATTAATGTTGGTAAAAATAGAACACATTGGGGGAACATCTTCCACCCTTGGACGTGTACTCAGAAAGCTGACATGAGAATCAAGACTTCAAATGCAGCTTTGCCTAATTACTGACATCCAAATCAGGTTTGAAAACAAACATCTTAAAGGAATTTGTGAAAATGAAAAACAAAAGCACCATGCTTTCTCAGAGGCCCTTCATTGAAAAGCATGATCACATACCACATGGTATAAATAAGCAATGGATCACATAGATGATGGGAATCCCATTCTATACTTTTCAGCAGAAAAATACCTATCAGCAAGTGGAAATGCATTAGATCAACAGCAGCCACAGAAAGAATAACAGATTTACCTAATAAACTTCTGTGATTGGATTTGATACACATACATCAAACTTCAATACCTACTCCAATGTTTCAAAATATAGAACACAACCACAATTGGTGACTTCCTCCATTACGTTATAAGTGAACATGGTAAATAATTTACTTCCTCCAAGGCTATGATGAAAAACAGATTAAAAAATTTTTTTTTAGTAGATTCTTAGGGAGTACAGATTTTAGTATGTTTATCCTGTATTATATGTCTAATACCCACTTATGAGTGAGTATATACCCTGTGTGTCTTTCTGCTTTTGGGATACCTCACTCAGGATGATCTTTTCTAGATCCCACCATTTGCCTGCCAGTTTCATGATTTCCTTATTTTTAAATGCTTAGTAGTATTCCCATGTGTAAAAGTACCACAATTCCTATATCCATTCCTCAATGGAGTGGGACCTGGGTTGTTTCCAGCTTCTGGCTATTACAAATAAAGCAGCTACAAACATGGTCCAGCAAATGTCCTTGTTGTACACTTGATCAAATTTTGGATATATACCTAGGAGTGGTATAGCTGGATCTGGAGGTAGCACTATTCCTAATTTTCTGAGAAATTACCACATTGATTTCCAAAGTGGTTGTACAAGTTTACATCACGACCAGACATGGAGGAGTGTTCCCCTTTTCACACATCCTCTCCAGAATGTGTTGTCACTTGAGTTTTCGATCTTTTCTGTTCTGATAGGTGTAATGTGATATCCTGGGTTCATTTTGATTTGTATTTCCCTGATGACTAAGGAAGACTTTTGAGGGGGCAGGAATTCCACAAGGAGGGCATTAGGACTGATACTCCAACCAAAGACCATGCATGGAGATAACCTTGAACCTCTTCAACTCCTGCCCAGATATATTCCATGGCAGCTCAGTCTCCAAGTGAGTTTCCTAGTAATGGGAACAGGAACTGTCTTTGATATGAACTCAGTGTCTGGCTCTTTGGTCACCTCTCCTTGATGGGGGAGCAGGCCACAGTAGAGGACAATGCAGCCAGTTCTGATGAGATCTCATAGGCTAGGGTCAGATGAAATTGGAGGAGGACCTCCCATATCAGTGGACTTTAGGACAGAAATAGGAGGAAGTTAGGAGGTTGAATAAAGGAGGGGATGAAGGATGGAGCCACAGCATGGATACAATGTGAATAAACTGTAATTTACAAAAACATAAATTTTTTAAAAGTTAAAAAAAAGAAACAACCTTCAGATACTAGAAGGTTTTTTTGTTTACATCCCAGGATATTGTTTTTTAAGAAAGAGATTTTCTGTATAGCCTTGACTGACCTGTCATACTTTCTAGACCAGGCAGGCCTTAAACTAACACAGATCCATTTCCTTCTGCCAGTCATAGTGCTAGTATTAGAGGCATTTGCCAACAATCCAGGCTTTGATTTTTTTAATTTAATTTAATGTTTTATTTTTGCGACATGGTATCTCAGTGCATCATTGCCAATCCAGGATTCTCTTTGTAAACCAGGCTGACCTTGAACTCACAGAGACCTACCTTCATCTGCCTCTCAAGTGCTGGGACTATGGATGTGTGTCACCATGCCTTGTAAGACTTTCTTATAGCCTTGTCACACTATGTGATTTCAGATATATCTAGCCACACATCTAGCCTGTTTTTTTAGACAATGTTTCTCTCTAGCCGTGCATGTCCTGGACTTGCTTTGTAGACCAGGGTGACACTGAACTTACACAGCAGCATGCTTGTGTCTCCTAGAGAGACAGGATTAGAGATATGTGCCACAAAGCCTGGCTCAGATTTTTTATTTCAATAATATATCTATATGATTAAAACATAAATTGAAACATATACATATGATTAAAACAAAATGTATATATTAATATATAACATATTTATTAAATATATTGGTTTATATTACTATATTTAGTGAGAATATATTAATTATACATATGAATATTTTGGTATTTTGAGAGAGGGTTTCTCCTTTTAGCCTTGGCTATCTTGGACTAGATCTGTAGACCAGCCTGACCTTGAACTCACAGAGACTGGCCTGCTTCTGCCTGGCAGAGTACTGGGATTAAAGGCCTATGCCAACTCTTAGTATTTAGGCACCTGTTTCTGGCTTTCCTAGCAACCTGTGATGACATTACGTGTTGACTGCCAGGGAGGGCAGGTGTGGTTACTTTGCTCCTTAAAAGGATCTGCCTGCCCACTTTGTCTCTCTCTTGGCCTCTCGCCCTCTTGCTATTGCCTTCTTGCCCTCTCCCCCTTCTCTGTTGGGGTGCCCCCTTCTCTCTCTTCTGCTATCATGTCCTGCTGTCTCCTTCTCTCTCTCTCTCTTCATCTCCATCCGAGAGACCACCTGAGAATGCAAACAACTGTAAAATAAAAAACAGCTGTGACTATTCCCATCTTTGAATTAAAGCCAGAGCCACGTAGCTCTCAAAAGGCAGGATAAACTGCTCCGAGATAGGTTTTAAAAAATAACGGCAGGGTGAATTGTTTTGAGAAAACTCACAAATGGCCAAAAACTGCAAACAACTAGCTGTAAACTATCTTCATGCTATTCTTGCTGACCAATCAATGTATAGAGCAAAAGTGGCCAGATTTTTAAGTATAAAAATCCTGTGCTTTGCATGCTTGGGGTCGTCTCCTGTCTTTGGAGGGGTGACCGTATCACGATTGGAAAAACAAAAAACAAACAAACAAACAAACAAAAAACTCTTGCTTTTGCATGGAGTCGTGGTCTGTGGGGATTTCTGGGAAGGGCGCAATCTTGAACTCCTGAGCTGTGAGACCCCAGGCCTTACATTTTTGGTGCGTTTGACCAGGAAAGGGCGTGCCCCTTCCCCAACCCTCATCAGACTGAGTTCGGAGGTTGAGCTCAAAACAGGTTAGTCTAATTTCTGTTTTGCTTTGCTTGTTTCTGTCTTACCAATCTGTTTCTGTTTAGGCGCCTATCTAGACCTTTTTTTAGTCATCTGATCATTCATTGTGATAGACAGACGTATCAGACTATCACTTGACTGGGAACTGGAGGACGCTCCAGTTTGGGAGGCTAGGATTGGGACGCTCCTCCTCCCATCTATTTCCTGTTAGAGATGGCTGCCGCCAGGCAGCCTTTCAATCAGAGTTCTGTGGTACCACCCTCAAGGGCGTCCTTGTCTAATTGTCTGTCTCGTTCTCTTTGTCTCTATCTGTGTTTCCTCTTTGACTTTCTTGACAGACGACTTTATTATGGGACAAACTGTGACTACACCCTTATCCCTCACCCTTGATCATTTCTCAGAGGTGAGATATAGGGCACATAACATTTCAGTTGAAGTTAAAAAGGGAAAATGGCAAACTTTCTGTTCCTCAGAGTGGCCACACGAGGGCACCCTTCACCTTGACAAGATCCTTGCTGTCAAGATTAAGACCCTCCAGACTCCAGGAGGCCCTCTGGCTAAGGATCAGTGTGCATATTGCAAGGAGAAACGACATTGGATCAAGGATTGTCCTAAAAGGACGAAAAAGCCAGATAAACCGAATGCCCAAGCCCTGGAGACCCAGGTCCTAACCCTGGATGATGACAATGATTAGGGGGGGACAGAGTTTGAGCCCTCATCCAGAGCCCAGGGTAACCCTTAAGATGGACAGGAAGCCAGTCGACTTCTTGGTGGACACTGGCTTCCAGCATTCTGTTCTGTTACAAGATTTTGAAGCTAAAAAAGAAGAAATCATCGGTCCAAGGAGCCACTGGATGTAAACAATACTCATGGACTACCCGAAGAATGGTGGACCTTGGAGTGGACCGGGTATACCACTCATTCTTAGTTCTCCCTGAATGCCCATACCCGCTGTTAGGGTGAGATATTCTAACTAAGATAGGAGCCCATATCCATTTTAGACCAGATGGCCCACATTTGACAGACAATAAAGGAGATCCCATTCATGTACTGAAAATTCAACTGGAAGATGAATGCCGCCTTTCTGAAAAGGTGGTAAGTCCAGAAAAAGACATTGACTGGTGGCTACAGAGATTCCCCGGGCATGGGCTGAAACAGATGGCCTAGGAAAAGCAGAGAAACAGCTCCAGTTCTGATAGAGCTGAAGCCTCAGGCTACCCCAATCACGGTGTAACAATATCCAATGTCTAAGATAACCCGTGAGGATCCACCCTCACAAACAGAGGTTCCTTGATCTAGGGGTTCTCAGAAGGTGCTATTCTGCCTGGAATACTCTATTGCTGCCAATTCAGAAGCCTGGATGCAATGACTATTGACCCCTACAGGACTTGAGGGAAGTTAACAAACAGGTCATGGACTTACACCCTACCGCACCCAACACATATAACCTGTTGAGTTCCCCTCCCCCTGACAGGGTTTGGTATATGGTCCTGGACCTTAAGGACACATTTTATTTTTTTGTCTCCAACTCAGCCCTACCAGGCAAGACATTTTTGCTTTTGAATGGAAAGACCCAGACTCAGGGGACTCAGGTGAGCTTACATGGACTCAACTTCCTCAAGGTTTAAAAATTCTTCTACTATATTTGATGAAGCCCTACACTGGGACCTGGCACACTTCCGGGCCACCAATCCCCAGGTAACTTTTCCCCAATATGTGGATGACATTCTATTAGCTGCAAATTGTAAAGAAACCTGCCTTAAAGCCACCAACTAGCTGTTACAAGAGCTGGGTGACCTTGGATATAGAGCATCAGCAATAAAGGCCCAGCTCTGCAGGAAACAGGTCAGTTATCAGGGATATATATTAAGAGAGGAAAAGAAATGGCTATCAGAGGCTAGAAAAGAGACTGTATTTCATATTCCCCCTCCATGGACTACTAAACAACTGAGGGAAATTTTAGGTACAGCAGGGTTTTGCCAGCTGTGGATTGCAGGATTTGCCAAGATGGCAGCCCATCTGTATGCCCTTACAAAGGGCAAAGACTTTCATCTGGGGAAAGGATGAACAAGCCACATTCGATAATATCAAACAAGCCTTAATGTCGGCCCTAGCATTGGGACTCCCTGATGTAACCAAACCCTTCCATCTTTATGTGGCTGAGAAACAGGGAATGGCCAAGGAGTTGCTAACACAGAAAATTGGACCCTGGAAGAGACCAGTAGCCTATCTATCCAAAACGCTTGATTCAGTAGTGGCAAGATGGCCAACCTGCCTTCGAATAATAGCAGTAGTAGTGGCACTAGTAAAAGATGCAGACAAACTGACTCTATGACAGGACCTCACCATCTATGCTCCTCATGCCCCTGAGAGTGTCATAAGGCAGCCACCTGATTGCTGGCTCACGAACACTTGCATGACACCTTACCAGGCTTTGCACTTGAATAATGATAGAGTCACCTTTGAACTGGCTATGGAGCTAAACCCTGCCACCTTATTTACGGATCTAGAAATCCAGCCCCTGGAGCATGATTGTTTGCACGTTCTAGCAAAGGAACAGGGATGGGGCAAGGACTTGAAAGATCACCCTCTTCATAAAGCTGAGGTGACATACTATATGGATAGGAGCAGTTTTTTTGAGAATGGAAGAGAAAGGCAGAGGCAGTGGTGGTAGATGGACATAAGGTAATATGGGCCCAGGCATTGCCAGAGGGCACTTCTGTTCAGCAGGCTGAATTGATTGCTTTAACCCAGGATTTAACTCTGGAAAAGGGTAAAAAGATAAACATCTACACTGATAGTCAGTACGCCTCATAAAAAGCCCATGTGCATGGGGCCATCTATCATCAGAGAGGCCTGCTAACATCAGCTGGTAAAGAGATAAAAAATAAAAAGAGATAAAAAATAAAAACAAGATTCTGACTTTGCTCAATGCACTGTTGCTGCCCAACAAGGTAAGCATTATTCAATTCCTAGGACAGCAGAAGGTTGAGACTTCCAGGGCACCAAAGGGGAATAACATGGCCGATCAGGAGGCTAAAGTAGCTGCTAGAGGAAACTCTGCCCCAGTGGTATTAACAGCTGAACTGCCCAGAGAAGAATGACTAAACTGCTCAGAAACTGACTTAAAGTTAATATGGCAAAAATGGGATATTTAACACCAATGTGGGGGCATAGATTGACTCTAAAGGTAAGATAATTCTACCCCAGGAAGATGCTGAGAGATTGATAACTCAGATGCATAAGTGGACTTACTTGGGGGCAAAGAAATTGGCTGAAGTTGCCCTCCAATACCCGTACCGAATACTAAACCTCACCATCCTAACTGAGAGAGTGACTAGGACATGTGAACCTTGCCAGAGAGTAAACATAGGTAAGAATTTCCAGAGCCCAGGAAAGCGGCTAAGAGGAAGTAGACCCAGAATGCATTGGGAGGTGGATTTCACTGAAATTAAACCAGACAGGTATGACAATAAATATCTCCTGGTTTTTGTGGACACTTTTTCAGGATGGGTGGAAGATTTTCCCACAAAGAAAGAAACCACAATGGTCATGACCAAAAGATTCTGGAAGACATTTTCCCTCAGTAAGGTATTCCAAAGCTAATTGGGTCAGACAATGGGCCAGCCTTCCTTGCTCAGGTAAACCAGGAGGTGGCCAGATTTCTGGGACTTGATTGGAAGTTACATCATGCTTATAGACCCCAAATCTCAGGACAAGTAGACAGAATAAATAGAACTCTAAAAGAGACTCTCACAAAATTGACAATGGAGACTGGGGGTGACTGGGTGGTGCTTCTTCCCTTGGCCCTCTTTAGAGTCAGAAATACTCACTCCCTACTAGGCTTAACTCCCTTTGAATTACTATATGGGGTTCCTGCTCTCCTACCTTGACTCTTCTTGGGGACCCTCTTGACATAACTAGTGATAACTCTGACTTGTCCAGGCTAAAGGGACTGCAGCTTATGCAGAAAGAAATATGGAGCAAGGTTGACAGTGCATATGCGCCCAGGTCCTTGGAGGTGCCCCATCAGTTCCAGGTGGGAGATCTGGTATATGTGCAGTGACATGGCAGCCAGAATCTGGAACCTCAGTTGAAGGGTCCTTATTACATCCTGCTCACCACCCCAACTGCCAAAGTAGAGAGCATCACAGCTTGGGTCCATGTGTCACACGTTAAGCCTGCTCTTCATCAACCTGCAACACCTGGAAAGTCCAAGCCTACAGCAACCCACTAAAACTGAAACTCATCAGGGACAATAAACTCTCAGACCAGAACTCCCCTTTGTCAGGGAAAGTATAAGTGAAGTTCAGGTCCTGATGCTCCAGAAAGAGTATCAACCTCTCCATGAGGTTGATCTACAGTTTTAGGGTTAAAATTGAGGCAAAAAGGGGGGGTGTGAGAGACCATCTGGGAATGAGAAAAACAACAGTGATTATTTGAATTGAAGTCAGGTGTAGATAACTCTTGAAGGAAAGGGTCAACTGTTCTGAGAACAACTATCTACAACCACCTGTAAACTATCTACAACCACCTGTAAACTATCTACAACCAGCTGTATACTACCTAAAACCAGGTGTAAACTATCTTCATGCTATTCTTGCTGAACAATCAATGTATAGAGCAAAAGTGGTTTCAACTTCAGGTATAAAACCCTGTCCTTTGCATATTTAGGGCTGTCTCCTGTCTTTGGAGGGGGGACCCTATAGAAATTGAAATAAAACTCTTGCTTTTGCCTCAAGTTGTGGTCTATGAGTGTTCCTGGGAAGGGCACAATCCTGAGCTCTTGAGCAGTGAGACTCCAGGTCTTACAACATGAAACTAAAATGCTTTTGCAATCCATTCTTTAGGTGGTGGAGCAGCTTATAAAATGGGAAACCTCTTTACAAGCTATACAACAGACAGGTTCAATTCTAGACCATTCAAAGAAGTCATAAAATGTAAACATGAACAAAAAAAAAAAAACAATCCAGAAAGATAATCCTCAGTGAGGTGTCCCAGAAGCAGAAAGATATACACGGTATACACTCACTTTCAAGTGGATGCTAGACCTATAAGATAGGATAAACAAACTAAAATCTGTACACCTAAAGAAGATAAATGAGAAAGAGGACCTAGGTTAAGATGATCAATCCTCACTTAGAAAGACCAATGGGATGGATATAGGCAAAAACAAGAAACAGGACAGAAGCCTGCTCCAGAGGACCAATGAAAGACTCTACCTAGCAGTGTATCAAAGCAGATGCTGAGACTCATATCCAAACCTTGGGCAGAGCACAGGGAATCATATGAAAGAAGGGAGAGTTAGTGTGACCTGGAGAGGACAGGAACTATACAAGGACCAAATATATCAGCACAGGGGTCTTTTATGAGACTGTTTCTCCAACCAAGGACCTTGTATGCATATAACCTACCACCCCTGCTCAAATGTAGTCCATGTGAGCTCTGTATCCAAGTGGGTACCATACTAAGTGGAACAGGGACTATTTTAGACATATATTCAGTGGCTCACTCTTTGACCTCCCCCCTCCCAAGAGAGAATCAGACTGCTAGGCCACAGAGGAGGATATTTCAGCTAGTCCTGATGATACCTGATAAGCTAGGGTCAGTTGGAATAGGAGGAGGCCCTCCCCTATCAGTGGACTTAGAAAGGGGTAGGGAAGAGATGAGGGAAGGAGGGTAGGATAGGGAGAAAATGAGGGACTGGGATACAGCTGGGATACAAAGTTAATAAACTGTATCTAATATTAAAAAATAAAAATATAAAAGTGGGACATATAACAAATTTCCTAAAGATGAAACACAAAATGCTGACAGTTTTTTTGTTTCTTTGAAAACAGGATTTTTTTCTGAATAATTTTGGCTGTCCCAGGCTCTCTTTATAGAACATCCTGTGCTTGAATTCACAGAGATCCACCTACCTTTAACTTCCTGAGTGCGAGGAATGTAGGTGCTCACCAATAGCCTGAGCTGCTGACAGTTTATTTTGTTTTAGCATTTTATTTTTGTTGTTTCATGCACTACATCTGAACTGCAGTTTCCTCTTCCTCCACTCCTCGCAACCACAATCTATCCACCTCTACTCTGCCCAGCTCACCTCTCCTTCATCCGGTTGTATTTTTTTCCATTCATTTTATTTTCAATGAAAAAAAAATGTGATGGCATGGCAAGTTATAATAAGACTAGGAAAAATCCCTCATATCAGAGTTGGTCAAAGCAATACATGAGGAGAGAAAGTGTAGCTAAAGCAGGAAAAAGAGTCAGAGACACCCCCATTCTCACTGTTGGAAGTCCCTCAGCGAAATCAGGATAATAATCATAAGGTGTATGCCAACAACCTAGCTCACAAGACTCATAGAATGTTTATGTTTTTGTCCTTCAGTCTCTGATCCCCTATGAACTCAGTTGACTCAGTGGGCCATGTGCTTGTTGTGTCCTTAATATCTCTGGTTCCTACAATACATATTCCCTCATTTGTGGGGTTCCCCTGGATACATCATTGTGTTTGGATAAGGGTCTCTGCATCTGTTCCCATGAGATGCCTCGTGATGTCTCTCTGATGACAACTGGGCTAGGCACTCATCAATGATTATAGCATAGTATCTTTCATTGTCACTTTTTGTCTGTCATGTTTACAGATATCGTGTGTCTCTAGGTTATCTTGACTCTGGTTCATGGTCATCCAGGCAGTGTCAGGCATGGACTTCCCCTCATGGTGTGGGCCTCAATGTGTTTTCTGGAGTGTATTTCACATTATTGGGTTGGGGTTTTCCTTCTAGTATCTTCTGTAGGGCTGGATGGCTGCATATATACTGGGTATAGTAGTCTGGGTTGGCATCGGTGGTCTCTTCGTGTCTGCATGATATCCATCCAAGCCCTTCTGGCTTTCATAGTCTCTGCTGAGAATTCTAGTGTGATTCGGATAGGTCTACTCATTATTTGAATGCTATTTTGGTATTAGCAGTGTCATGCATAGAACAGTTAATTTTCATGGTGTCATCCCCATATAAAATAGAATCTCTGTAACCTGAGAAAATAAAAAATGAACACACTATAATGTGTGTTGAGTGAATTAAGACGAAGAAGGGACTAATTTGAGGTAAAAATAAACTATATATAAATGCTGCAAAAAATTAAAATACTTGTAATTCAATTATGATATTTTAGAATATAACTGCATCAAAAAATTTAATTCCTATGCCATCAATATACCCAAAAATGTAGGTAGCATTTTGCCTTTGCATGATGATGAATATTTTTCTATAACTCCTCATATGAAAAGTACTGTTGTTTAAGTGATTTCTGAATGAATTACATAACATTATTAAAAGCAGAAAATTTGGTAGTTCTATGTGAAAGATAATTATATGCATAGTTTATGTTTCCCTCTAACTCTCTCTTTATAGGAAAGGATTTATGAAAATGATTTACAATCTGTGAGTCAATTAATTCAACAGTGGATGCCTAAAAATGGAAAATCGAGGAATCTATCAGTGGCTTAGTCCATGAGGCTGGTTGGCTCAACTCACCTTCATATACACAGAACTCCTCAAGAAGAAGGTTCTATAGTCAATGAAGAAATAGACTTGCTCCCAAAGCGAAAAAGAACAGGCAAAGAGTAAAACATTCCTTCTTCCATGTCCTTGTATAGGTTTCCAGTAGAAGATGAGGCAAAGATGAGTGGTTGGTTTTGCAGTATGAAGATATGGATTAAAGTTATATTTTTCAGCTTTATAGATCCAGAAGAGAAGTAGAGAAGACTATTTCAAACAAGCAAGAGTACTTTACAATTGTGTCCTTAATTTGGGTGTTTTGCTTAATTCCATATGCAGTCAAGTTAAAAACCAAGAGTCATGATCACACCTCTTTTCAGCTTGAAAGATAATCATATCTCCTCTTTACATTAACTTCCAAATGAAAAGAAGAACAGGTCATAGTAATGCCTAAAAATAATTTAATGACGCAGAGTACAACAGCAGACAAATTACATATTTATCTTGATAATAACTGAAGCTAACATTATATAACTGTCCTTCAAAACCGTCCAGGTTAGAAACAACAAAGTCCAGGTGAGAAACAACTCTCCACCGCCGCTGGGCCACTCCACAACACCTCCCTCATAGGGCAACCCACATTAAGCACAAGGATTCACCTCCCACCTGCTATGTGTATATAGGGTCCCTAGGTCCAGACCAAGCATGCTCCTTATTTGATGGCTCAGTCTCTGCAAGCCCCCTGGGGGCTGGGGCAGCTGTTTCTGTTGGTCTTCTTGTGAGGTTCCTCGCACCTCCAGGGCCTTCCATCTTTTCCCCAACACTTACTCAGGATCGCTAGAGCTCTGCACCTTTCTTAGGTGCAAGTCTGAGCATCTGTCCAAGCTTATTTCTGGCTGGAGTCTCTGAGACAATGGTCAGGTTAGGGTCCAGGCAACCGGGTTTTACAGTCCCAATTCTGGGCGTTCTCAATGTGGTCAAATATCGTCCAACAGAGCCTGATATTCTTCTTCTGTGAGAGGAGCCTCGAGTGTTGGTTCGATCTGCTCCCATGGTACATCTGGGTCCAGAGCGGCTGGTCCCTGTTCCTCTTCCACTGTTCTCGCCAGTTGCTCCAGGAAGAGCTGGACAGGGCAGGAGTTGCTGGATTCTGGGTAGGCCTCTGTGAAGAAGGTGAGTTCGGGTCTTGACATCAACGCTTCTGCACACTGGCCTCCTGCAGAACCCGATGTCAACAAGCTGTCGCGGGAAGCCTCCTGCTCAATGCAACACGATGCTCCAGGAGCCCTTTCCGGGCCAGGAGAGGCAGGCAGGTCCTCACCTTTAGCTGTGCTGCCTCCAGCGCGGCCTTTCTGCCTGGCCTTTCTGTTCTGGAACCATATGTGGACGGTGTCCTCAGGCAAACCTGTGCTCAGGGCCAGTTGCACCCTCGTGGCATAGTCTGGGGATGGAGAGATCTCAAAAGCTTGCACTAGCATGCTGATCTGCGCTGGACTAAGCCGCGTTCGAGGCCTTCTCCGTTCTGAGGGCGGGCCTCTTGCTTGTTGTACCCTGGCGACAAGCTTTTCAGGAGGCTGTTGGGAGGCTTCATGGCTGGAGCCTGCGGTGGTCTGCTTTGAGGTCTTCCTCGACATGCCAGTTCTATTTCTGCGGTTTTGAAACCACACGCGGATGGAGGACTCTGGAACTCCGAATTCCCTGGCCAGTTCCTGCCTGGTCCTGAAGCTCGGGTAAGGTGTCTTGGCGAAAACTGAGAGCAAGACCTCCTTCTGCTTGGCCTGCCAAACAGTCTTTTGACGCCGGGATGTCTTTGCCGTGCTGCAGCCACCCACATCTGCCTGATCTTCCATCCTGCTGAAGACACTTTGACAGGAGTTCTTCCTCTCCAGTGTGTACTCAGAACAACACCCAGGAAAGTGCAGACTATGGCAAATGCGTAAATTAGTCCGCTGCTCACCCTTAAATACCGACCTGAAGCCCCACCCACTCCCTCGAGGCCTCCAATTACAGGCCAAACCGTGGAACGCTCTTCTGCTTCCAAACTGTGAAACCCTTCCTTCCTCTTGCGAATTTTCCCATATCCCACCCTAAAGCAGCCTTTCCAGAAACAGTTGGCCTTGTGTTCTACCCAAATTCCACTGCTTAGCTCACAGTACGCACCTGTGTTGGCCCACAAGGAGTTTGAGGGGAGAGTCTAAGGCTCGGCTTCTGATGATCAGGCAAGGAGAAGAGGCATAAGCCAGGAGCAGTCTTTGCGTACTTTAACAAGGTCATTCATTCAGCTCTGGCTGATGCTCAAGGAGGAAAGTGGCTAGAACAGATCTTGCACTCTGCGTGTGCCGTCTGCCTTAAGTTCCTTTGAGCTCCAGTCACCCGGTGTATGATTTCAACAATCTAAATATGGTTAGGACCCTGCAAGTCTAAGCATTTGGGCAAAGAGTAGACTTATCCTGCAGAAAGACTCCTGGAATTATTTCTGAATTTCTCCTTCAGTGGCAGACTACAGAAGGTGTCAACTTCACTCTTGGACCCTCTGGTTCCACCTATTTAGTCCACCATACACTTTGTGCGTGTAGAAGGCAATCTCCCACAGCCTTTCTTGAATGTCTGATGGAGGCATACAGCTGGTTTACAACCTATGACCCTACCTCAGATGAGTGTAAGCCAATGGTGACTATAATCTTTATAGACCAGTCAGCCAGAGATATTTGTAGAAAGCTCCAGAAAATAAAGGGTTTACAGGACAAGTCGTTGAAGGATTTAGTGCAGGTGGCAGAAAAGGTTTTAGACAGCTGGGAGATGGAAGAAGAGAAAGAGGAAAGAAAGCAGAAAGAGCAGGAAGTGAGAGAAAGAGAAAGGAAAAGAGGCAAGACAGAAAGTTGACTAAGATCCTGGCCACTGTAGTGCAGTCATAATGATAGGGAGAGAGTTCCTGGAAATCAGAGGGGCCCTCTGTCTAAGGAATAGTATGCCTATTGCAAGGAGAAAGGACACTGGATCAAGAATTGTCCCAAAAGAAAATTGAAGCCCTACACCGGGACCTGGCACACTTCTGGGCCACCAATCCCCAGGTAACTCTTTTCTGATATGTGGATCATATACTATTAGCTGCAGATTATAAAGAAACCTTACTTGAAGCCACAGATCAGCTGTTGCAAGAGCTGGGTGACCTTGGCTATAGACTGTCGGCAAAAAATGCTCATCTCTGCAGGAAACAGGTCAGTTAAGAGGTGTCTATCGGAGGCTAGAAAAGAGACTGTATTTTATATTCCCCCTTCATGGACTACTGAACAACTGAGGGAAATTTTAAGTAAAGAAGTATTTGCCAAGATGGCAGCCCCTCTGTATCCCCTTACAAAGGGCATTGATTCTTGCATCTGGGGAAAGGATGAACAAGCTGCATTTGATAATATCAAACAAGCCTTAATGTCTGCCCCAGCTTTGGTACTCAGATTGTGACCAAAACCTTCCATCTCTATGTGGCCGAGAATCAGGGAATGGCCAACAGATGCTAACACAGTAAATTGGACCCTGGAAGAGACTAGTAGCCTATCTATCCAAAAACCTTGATTCAGCAGTGGCAGGATGGCCAACCTGCCTGTGAATAATAGCAGCAGTGGCGGCACTAGTAAACGATGCAGACAAACTGACTGTGGGACAGGACCTCACCATCTATGCTCGTCTTGCCCCTGAGAGTGTCATAAGGCAGCCAACTGATCGCTGGCTCACGAACACCTGTATGACATAATACCAGGCTTTGCTATTGAATAAAGGTAGAGTCACCCTTGCCCTGGCTATGGAGCTAAACCCTGCCACCTTATTGTAGGATCCAGAAATCCAGACCATGGAGCATGATTTGCAGGTTCTAGCAAAGGAACAGGGATGGCGAAAGGACTTGAAAGAGCAACCAATTCCTGATGCGGAGGTGACATACTATATGGATGGGAGCAGTTTTTTGTAGAACGGAAAGAGAAAGGCAGAGGCAGTGGTGGTAAATGGACATAAGGTATTCTGGGCCCAGGCGTTGCCGGAGGGCACATCTGTTCAGGGAGCTGAATTGATTGTTTTAATCCAAGCATTAACTCTGGAAAAGGGTAAAAAGACAAACATCTACACTGATAGTTGGTTCACCTTACCAACAGCCCATGTACATGGGGCCATCTATCAGCAGAGAGGCCTGCTAACATCAGCCGGTAAAGAGATAAAAAATAAAAAATGAGATTCTGGCTTTGGTCAATGCCCTGTTGCTGCCCGACAAGGTAAGCATTATTCATTTCCCGGGACAGCAGAAGGGGACTTCCAGGGCAGCAAAGGGGGATAACATGGCCAATCGGGAGGCTAAAGCAGCTGCTAGAGGAAACTCTGTCCTGGTGGTACTAACTGCTGAACTGCCCAGAGAAGAATGACTAAACTACTCAGAAAGTGACTTAAAGTTAATATGGCAAAAAAAAAAAAACACAAACAAACAAACAAACAAACAAAAAAACAAAAGGGGATATTTGACACCGACGTGGGGGCATGGATTAACTCCAAAGGTAAGATCATTCTACCCCAGGAAGATGCTGAGAGATTAATAACTCAGATGTATAAATGGATTCACTTGAAGGCAAAGAAATTGCCTAAGTTGTCCGCCAATCCCAGTCCCTAATACTAAACCTCATCCCCTTGAGTGAGTGAGTGACTAGGGCGTGTGAACCTTGCCAGAGTGTAAACATAGGTAAGAATTTCCAGAGCCCAGGGAAGTGGCTGAGAGGAACTGTGGCAGCCTTTTTGGAGTATATGGCAAATTTTGAGTTAATGGCCTCTGAGCAGTGGAACGCTGCCTATTGGCTTTGGCTATTTTCCAAAGTCCAGTTTCTTATAAACTGACCTTGGTGGTCCTACAGCAGACTGCTCTGACCCTGAGAAACTGTGTGCAACCATAGTAACCAGACAGCAGGCTCTGTGTAACCTTGAGTGAGCTCTCCTATGTTCTGACCAAGTAAAGCTCCTACATGAGAAACTGCTTGTACTTTTCTGCCTACTTAAGTGTTAACCTGACGTCCATTAAATCAACACCTGGATAAGCATGTAGACTTGGTGTCCTTCTCTGTGTCACCCTGTCTCTCTCTTTCTCCCAGCCCTCTCTCAGGTGGTATTCAGCTGTCACTGCTGGCCAGTGACAAGGAACTAGACCTGGAATGCAGTGGGAAGTGGATTTCACTGAAAGTAAACCATCCAGGTACAGCAATAAATATCTCCTGGTTTTTGTAGACACTTTCTCAGGATGGGTGGAAGCTTTTCCCACAAAGAAAGAAACCTCCCTGGTCATGGCCAAAAAGATTCTGGAAGACATTTTTCCTCGGTTTGGTATTCCAAAGGTAATTGGGTCAGACAATGGGTCAACCTTCATTGCTCAGTTAAGCCAGGAGGTGGCCAGGTTTCTGGGGCTTGACTGTAAGTTACATTGTGCTTATAGACCCCAAAGTTCAGGACATTTAGAGAGAACGAATAGAACTCTCAAAGAGATTCTCACCAAGTTGAACATGGAGACTGGCGGTGACAGGGCAGTGCTCCTTCCCTTGGCCCTCTTTAGGGTCAGAAATACTCTCTCCATATAGGTTTAACACCCTTCGAACTACTATATGGGTTTCTGTTCCCTGACTCTTCTTGGGTACCCCCTTGATAAAACTAGTGGTAAATCTGACTTGTACAGGCTGAAAGAATTGCAGCTTATTCAGAAAGAAATTTGGAGCAAGGTTGGCAGTGCATATGTGCCTGGGTCCTTTTAGGTGCCCCATCAGTTCCACGTTGAAGATCTGGTATATGTGCAGTGACATGGCAGCCAGAATCTGGAACCTCAGTTGAAGGGTCCTTATTACATCTTCCTCACCACGCCAACTGCCGTCAAAATAGAGGGCATCATAGCTTGAATCCACGTGTCACATGTTAAGCCGGCTTTTCATCAACCTGCAACACCTGGAAACTCCAAGCCTCCAGCTACCGGCTGAAACTGAAACTCATCAGGGTCAATAAACTCTCAGACAAGAACTCCCCTTTTTCTGGGAAAGTATAAGTGCAGTTCAGGTCCTGATGCTCCAGAAAGAGTATCAACCTCTCCATGAGGTTGATCCACAATTTTAGGGTTAAAATTGAGGCAAAAAAGGGGGGGGGGAGAGACCACCTGGGAATGAGAAAAACAACAGTGATTATTTGAATTGAAGTCAGGTGTAGATAACTCTTGAAGGAAAGGGTCAACTGTTCTGAGAACAACTATCTACAACCACCTGTAAACTATCTATAACCAGCTGTATACTACCTAAAACCAGGTGTAAACTATCTTCATGCTATTCTTGCTGAACAATCAATGTATAGAGCAAAAGTGGTTTCAATTTCAGGTATAAAACCCTGTCCTTTGCATATTTAGGGCTGTCTCCTGTCTTTGTAGGGGGACCCTATAGAAATTGGAATAAAACTCTTGCTTTTGCCTCAAGTTGTGGTCTATGAGTGTTCCTGGGAAGTGCACAATCCTGAGCTCCTGAGCAGTGAGACTCCAGGTCTAACAACATGAAACTAAAACGCTTTTGCCATCCATTCTTTAGGTGGTGAAGCAGCTTATAAAATGGGAAACCACTGTTCCAGCTATGCAACAGACAGGTTTATATCTAGACCATTCAAAGAAGTCATAAAATGTAAACATGAAGAAACAAACAAACAAACAATCTAGAAAAGATCATCCTGAGTGAGGTATCTCAGAAGCAGAAAGACATACACGGTATATACTCGATTTTAAGTGGAGGCTAGACCTATAATATAGGATAAACATACTAAAATCTATAAGAAGATAAACAAAAAGATAAACAAGAAAGAGGACCTGGGTTAAGATGATCAATCCTCACATAGAAAGACAAATGGGATGGACATAGGAGAAAACAAGAAACAGGACCCTAGCCTACCACAGAGGACCTGGGAAAGACTCTACCTAGTAGTATATCAAAGCAGGTGCTGAGACTCATAACCAAACCTTGGGCAGAGCACAGGGAACCATATAAAAAAAGGGGGAGTTAGTGTGACCTGGAGAGGGCAGGAACTCCACAAGGACCAAATATATCAGGGCACAGGGGTCTTTTATGAGACTGTATCTCCAACCAAGGACAATGTACGCATAGAACCTAGCACCCCTGCTCAAATATAGTCCATGTTAGCTCTGTCTCCAAGTGGGTACCATACTAAGTGGAACAGGGACTATTACAGACATGAACTCAATGGCTGGCTCTTTGACTTCCCCCCTCACAAGGCAGGATCAGATTTGCTAGGCCACAGAGGAGGACATTGCAGCAAACCTGATGATGCCTGATAATCTAGGGTCAGTTGGAACAGGCAGAAGCCCTCGCCTATCAGTAGACTTGGAAAGGTGTAGGTAGTAGATGAGGGAAGGAGGGTAGGAAAGGGAGGGAATGAGGGGACTGGTCTACAGCTTGGATACAAAGTTAATAAACTGTATCTAATATTAAAAAAATAAAAAGTAAAAAAGTGGAACATAAAACAAAGTTCCTAAAGATGAAACACAAAATGCTGACAGTTTTTTGTTTCTTTGAAAACAGAATTTTTTTTCTGAAAAATTTTCTTGTCCCAGGCTCTCTTTATAGAACAACCTGTGCTTGAACGCCCAGAGATCCACCTACCTTTAACTTCCTGAGTGCTAGGAATGCAGGCGCTCACCAACAGCCCAAGCTGCTGACAGTTTATTTAGTTTTAGCATTTTATTTTTGTTGTTGTTTCATGCACTACATCTGAACTGCAGTTTCCTCTTCCTCCACTCCTCCCAGACACAATCTATCCACCACTACTCTGCCCAACTCTGCCCAGCTCACCTCTCCTTCATCCATTGCTTTTTTTCCATTTATTTTATTTTCAATGAAAAAAAATGTGATGGCATAGCAAGTTATAATAAAACTAGGAACAATCCCTCACATCAGAGTTGGTCAAAGCAATACATGAGGAGAGAAAGTGTAGCTAAAGCAGGAAAAAGAGTCAGAGACACCCCCATTCTCACTGTTGGAAGTCCCTCAGCGAAATCAGGATAATAATCATAAGGTGTATGCCAACAACCTAGCTCATAAGACTCATAGAATGTTTATGTTTTTGTCCTTCAGTCTCTGATCCCCTATGAACTCAGTTGACTCAGTGGGCCATGTGCTTGTTGTGTCCTTAATATCTCTGGTTCCTACAATACATATTCCCTCATTTGTGGGGTTCCCCTGGATACATCATTGTGTTTGGATAAGGGTCTCTGCATCTGTTCCCATGAGATGCCTCGTGATGTCTCTCTGATGACAACTGGGCTAGGCACTCATCAATGATTATAGCATAGTATCTTTCATTGTCATTTTTTGTCTGTCATGTTTACAGATATCGTGTGTCTCTAGGTTATCTTGACTCTGGTTCATGGTCATCCAGGCAGTGTCAGGCATGGACTTCCCCTCATGGTGTGGGCCTCAATGTGTTTTCTGGAGTGTATTTCACATTATTGGGTTGGGGTTTTCCTTCTAGTATCTTCTGTAGGGCTGGATGGCTGCATATATACTGGGTATAGTAGTCTGGGTTGGCATCGGTGGTCTCTTAGTGTCTGCATGATATCCATCCAAGCCCTTCTGGCTTTCATAGTCTCTGCTGAGAATTCTAGTGTGATTCGGATAGGTCTACTCATTATTTGAATGCTATTTTGGTATTAGCAGTGTCATGCATAGAACAGTTAATTTTCATGGTGTCATCCCCATATAAAATAGAATCTCTGTAACCTAAGAAAATAAAAAATGAACACACTATAATGTGTGTTGAGTGAATTAAGACGAAGAAGGGACTAATTTGAGGTAAAAATAAACTATATATAAATGTTGCAAAAAATTAAAATACTTGTAATTCAATTATGATATTTTAGAATATAACTGCATCAAAAAATTTAATTCCTATGCCATCAATATACCCAAAAATGTATGTAGCATTTAGCCTTTGCATGATGATGAATATTTTTCTATAACTCCTCATATGAAAAGTACTGTTGTTTAAGTGATTTCTGAAGGAATTACATAACATTATTAAAAGCAGAAAATTTGGTAGTTCTATGTGAAAGATAATTATATGCATAGTTTATGGTCCCTCTAACTCTCTCTTTATAGGAAAGGATTTATGAAAATGATTTACAATCTGTGAGTCAATTAATTCAACAGTGGATGCCTAAAAATGGAAAATCGAGGAATCTATCAGTGGCTTAGTCCATGAGGCTGGTTGGCTCAACTCACCTTCATATACACAGAACTCCTCAAGAAGAAGGTTCTATAGTCAATGAAGAAATAGACTTGCTCCCAAAGCGAAAAAGAACAGGCAAAGAGTAAAACATTCCTTCTTCCCTGTCCGTGTATAGGTTTCCAGTAGAAGATGAGGCAAAGATGAGTGGTTGGTTTTGCAGTATGAAGATATGGATTAAAGTTATATTTTTCAGCTTTATAGATCCAGAAGAGAAGTAGAGAAGACTATTTCAAACAAGCAAGAGTACTTTACAATTGTGTCCTTAATTTGGGTGTTTTGCTTAATTCCATATGCAGTCAAGTTAAAAACCAAGAGTCATGATCACACCTCTTTTCAGCTTGAAAGATAATCATATCTCCTCTTTACATTAACTTCCAAATGAAAAGAATAACAGGTCATAGTAATGCCTAAAAATAATTTAATGACGCAGAGTACAACAGCAGACAAATTACATATTTATCTTGATAATAACTGAAGCTAACATTATATAACTGTCCTTCAAAACCGTCCAGGTTAGAAACAACAAAGTCCAGGTTAGAAACAACTCTCCACCGCCGCTGGGCCACTCCACAACACCTCCCTCATAGGGCAACCCACATTAAGCACAAGGATTCACCTCCCACCTGCTAGGTGTATGTAGGGTCCCTAGGTCCAGACCAAGCATGCTCCTTATTTGATGGCTCAGTCTCTGCAAGCCCCCTGGGGGCTGGGGCAGCTGTTTCTGTTGGTCTTCTTGTGAGGTTCCTCACACCTCCAGGGCCTTCCATCTTTTCCCCAACACTTACTCAGGATCGCTAGAGCTCTGCACCTTTCTTAGGTGCAAGTCTGAGCATCTGTCCAAGCTTATTTCTGGCTGGAGTCTCTGAGACAATGGTCAGGTTAGGGTCCAGGCAACCGGGTTTTACAGTCCCAATTCTGGGCGTTCTCAATGTGGTCAAATATCGTCCAACAGAGCCTGATATTCTTCTTCTGTGAGAGGAGCCTCGAGTGTTGGTTCGATCTGCTCCCATGGTACATCTGGGTCCAGAGCGGCTGGTCCCTGTTCCTCTTCCACTGTTCTCGCCAGTTGCTCCAGGAAGAGCTGGACAGGGCAGGAGTTGCTGGATTCTGGGTAGGCCTCTGTGAAGAAGGTGAGTTCGGGTCTTGACATCAACGCTTCTGCACACTGGCCTCCTGCAGAACCCGATGTCAACAAGCTGTCGCGGGAAGCCTCCTGCTCAATGCAACACAATGCTCCAGGAGCCCTTTCCGGGCCAGGAGAGGCAGGCAGGTCCTCACCTTTAGCTGTGCTGCCTCCAGCGCGGCCTTTCTGTCTGGCCTTTCTGTTCTGGAACCATATGTGGACGGTGTCCTCAGGCAAACCTGTGCTCAGGGCCAGTTGCACCCTCGTGGCATAGTCTGGGGATGGAGAGATCTCAAAAGATTGCACTAGCATGCTGATCTGTGCTGGACTAAGCCGCGTTCGAGGCCTTCTCCGTTCTGAGGGCGGGCCTCTTGCGTGTTGTACCCTGGCGACAAGCTTTTCAGGAGGCTGTTGGGAGGCTTCATGGCTGGAGCCTGCGGTGGTCTGCTTTGAGGTCTTCCTCGACATGCCAGTTCTGTTTCTGCGGTTTTGAAACCACACGCGGATGGAGGACTCTGGAACTCCGAATTCCCTGGCCAGTTCCTGCCTGGTCCTGAAGCTCGGGTAAGGTGTCTTGGCGAAAACTGAGAGCAAGACCTCCTTCTGCTTGGCCTGCCAAACAGTCTTTTGACGCCGGGATGTCTTTGCCGTGCTGCAGCCACCCACATCTGCCTGATCTTCCATCCTGCTGAAGTCACTTTGACAGGAGTTCTTCCTCTCCAGTGTGTACTCAGAACAACACCCAGGAAAGTGCAGACTATGGCAAATGCGTAAAGTGTCCGCTGCTCACCCTTAAATACCGACCTGAAGCCCCACCCACTCCCTCGAGGCCTCCAATTACAGGCCAAACCGTGGAACGCTCTTCTGCTTCCAAACTGTGAAACCCTTCCTTCCTCTTGCGAATTTTCCCATATCCCACCCTAAAGCAGCCTTTCCAGAAACAGTTGGCCTTGTGTTCTACCCAAATTCCACTGCTTAGCTCACAGTACGCACCTGTGTTGGCCCACAAGGAGTTTGAGGGGAGAGTCTAAGGCACGGCTTCTGATGATCAGGCAAGGAGAAGAGGCATAAGCCAGGAGCAGTCTTTGCCTACTTTAACAAGGTCATTCATTCATTTCTGGCTGATGCTCAAGGAGGAACGTGGCTAGAACAGATCTTGCACTCTGCGTGTGCCGTCTGCCTTAAGTTCCTTTGAGCTCCAGTCACCCGGTGTATGATTTCAACAATCTAAATATGGTTAGGACCCTGCAAGTCTAAGCATTTGGGCAAAGAGTAGACTTATCCTGCAGAAAGACTCCTGGAATTATTTCTGAATTTCTCCTTCAGTGGCAGGCCACAGAAGGTGTCAAGTTCCCTCTTGGTTCCCTACCACGGACCGGCCCAGTCGGGCTCCTGTCTTCCGCGGGAGAACAAGGCTTTAGACAGGAAGACACGGTTTCAGTGAAGAATTGACAGAGACACCTTGATGGTTTTGACTCTGCTGCAACTTTTCTGAAATCAAGCTAGTATTTTTATAATGATTTCACAAAAGGCACCTTAAAATTGGCATATTTTCCAGAACATTCAGACTTTTACCAAGAATACAAAGTTTACATTTTAACTCAAAATGCAATTAAACATAAAGCAGTACCCACAAATAATCTTGGCCTAGAAACTTTTTGATCAGAGCAAACAAAGGAAAAGAAACCTCAAATATAGTTTTATTATTGCTAACCAATGAAGAAGAAAGTCAGGAGCTAAATCAGATGCCTGCCAAAGTCCTTCTCTATATCAAAATCTAATTACATCTTTGTTAACCCTCCTCCCATATGTCCTGCCCAAGATTTATGATCTTCTCTAGGGACAAGGCACTGAAGGGAGGGGGAAACTCCCGCCAGCTGCACCTCTCATGCTATTATTTCTTAAGAAGGAGCCTATTATTATTTTACTATTCTTAATGCCTATTAATACTAAATTTAATTCATTACTTTTCTTAAACTTATTTTTATTAAAGCCTTTAACAATCTACTAATAATAAATTTCTTTATAAAGTTAATTGTGCTGTTTCAGGTATCACAGGGAAAGATCAAAGAATTTATTATTTTAGCCCCAGAGCCACAACTGAAGAAGCGTAGAAATCTCAGAACATGTCTCTTTTCCAAGTGGGATGAGTTTGCCAGGGACCTTCCAGGGGGCATTATTTCCGAGGAAATCATATCCCCCGCCCTGTAGCTTATGCTACTATGGCAACACTGGCGTGGGTGTGGCAGTTCCTTTGGTTCCACCTATTTAATCCACCATACACTTTGTCCTACTGGAGAAATTTTACAGATTCCTAGAAACTGTATGAACCTTCAGAAGCACACATTGTGGATCCCAAGACTTTTGGGAGAGGATACTGAAGTCATCTCCTGCATTTCAATGAACACCACTTGTTGCTGCCATTAATTTGGATCTCTGATCATTAGGCACTGTTTTCCAGAACACACAATTTCCGGTACTGCCAAATGTGCCTGTCCTTCCTAAGGGTGCGGCTTTGCCCTAGATGGAGGAGAACAGTAACAGCTGAGCAATTCTAACCCTGCCTTATTTTTGCATCTCATGTTTTACATGTGCCATAATTTTAACTTTTTCCTTGCAGTCCCCATCAACAGTACCTGGGTGTACAATAGATACTGTAGAAGTTATTCTGCTTCTTCCAGAGATCCGCTTTACCATCCCTGAATACACAGGTCCATAAACAGCTGTATTTCCTTTGTAACATAGAAGCCTTGTGGATAGGGTTAGAGGTTTATCTGCAGCCAGATGCAAAGCTGTGCTGCTGCATGCAGTGGTGTGTATCAAGTCTAAAATCCTCAGTTGATATTTTCCTACCTGCCTAGTACCTCATGGCTGCCTGACGGGAGACAGCTCGTATTGTTGAATGAGGGGCCTAAGCCTGACAGGCCCCTCTGTTGGTTTCCTGATGGCAAGAGGTTAGCCTGTATGTCCCTCTTGGGCAGTGATCCCTAGTACAGTGCTTTCCTTTGCCACAGCTGCCATGAAACCCCGGGAACCTTTGCATTCCCTTGGAGCCAGAATCTGCTTGTTCCCTTCTGTGAGTAAAGGGACCACTTGCCTCTGTGTTAACGCACCTCCTATTTTGGGTTCTAGAGATTTTAACCTCACAGTTTTTTTTGGTAAATGCCCGGATTCACCCAAAATAGCACACCAGGTGTTTTGAGAACTGGGAACTCTAGCTGTAGCTTGTCCTGTGAGGTCGGCATGATGCTCCTGAGAGCCAATAGCAGTTGTCTCTCTTAATCATTCATCTCTTGGGGCCGCTCCTCCTTTTCATGCTCTAAATGCTCTCCTACATGTGGTATTTGTAGTATCATGTGCCAATAATTGCATCAGTGTTTATCTGGTGTCAGTCTGTTACTGCCCTCTTTAGAGCTGAACCCAATCTCTGTATGAAGTTGGTGAACAGTCTTCTCCAGGGCCTTGAATTACCTTACTGAATGAGGCAGTGGTTTTGCACAGGCTCCTAAACAGATCCCTGCACCCTTAACACTGCAACATGACATTATTCAGTGACTTCATCATCAGAACAAATGAGGGACCACCTGGGAATGAAAAAAAAAAAACAACAACTGTGATTATTTGAATTGAAACCAGGTGCTGATAGCTCTTGAAGGGCAGGGTGAACTGTTCTGAGAAACAACCAGCTGTAAAGTATAGAGCAAAAGTGATCTGATTTTCAGGCATAGAAACCCTGTGCTTTGCATGTTCAGGGTCATGTCCTGTCTTTGGAGGTGCGACCTATCTCGACAGCAATAAAACCTTTTGCTATTGCATTGAGATGTGGTCTGTGATTGTTCCTGTGAAGGGCGCAATCCTGAGCTCCTGAGCAGTGAGACTCCAGGTCTTACATTTTGGTGCGTTGCCCGGAAAACAGCGTGCCCTTCCTTAACCCTCAACAGACTGGGCTCAGAGGTCGAGCTCGGAACAGGTTAGTCTGATTTCTGGTATAGCACTGTTTCTCTTTAGTCACCTATCTGGACCTTTTTGGTCGTCTGCTCAGTCACTGCGATAGACATATTTGTCAGAATATCGATTGACTGGGAACTGGAGGACATTCCGGATTCCATTTGGGGAGGCTAGGTCCTGCATGGTCTTCCTCCCATCTGTTTCTCTTCAGAGACAGCTGCCATGAGGCAGCCTCTCAATCAGAATTCTGTGGTACCACCCAAAAGGGTGTCCTTGTCAAATTGCCTGTCTTGTTCTTTTTGTCTCTATCATTGTTGCTTCTTTTACTTTCTTGATGGATGACTTTATTATAGGACAGGCTGTGACTATCATGTCTTGGAGGTGAGATACAAGGCCCATATTTCTTTGAATATGTCCTATTCTCACACCAGCCCACTTGGGATGATTGCCAGCTACTCTTGCAGGCCCTTTTGACTAGTGAGGAAGGAGACGGGTCCTCCTTTTGACAAGAAAGACTGTGCCAGGAATGGACAGGAGGCCTTCCATCCTTCCTAATGAGATTGATGATGGCTTTCCCCTCATCCACCCCAACTGGGATTACAATGTATCCAGATGTAGGGAATGCCTGCAGGTCTACCGCCAGACTCTAATATCATGTGTCCATGGGGCCGCTCAAAAGCCCACCAATTTGATGAAGGTAAGAGAGATGGTTCAGGAGCCAGATGAATCTCACACAGCCTTTCTTCAATGGCTGATGGAGGCATATAGCTGGTTTACACCTTATGACCCTACCTCAGATGAGTATAAGGCAATGGTGACTATAATCTTTATAGACCAGTCAGCCAGAGATATTTGTAGAAAACTCCAGAAAATAGAGGGTTTACAGGAAAAGTCGTTAAAGGATTTAGTGCAGGTAGCAGAAAAGGTTTTTTACAGCCGGGAGATGAAAGAAGAGAAAGAGGAAAGAAAGCAAAATGAGCAGGAAGTGAGAGAAAGAGAAAGGATAAGAGGCAAGACAGAAAGTTGACTAAGATCCTGGCCACCACAGTGCAGTCATAATGATAGGGAGAGAGTTCCTGGAAATCAGAGGGGCCCTCTGTCTAAGGATCAGTGTGCCTATTGCAAGGAGAAAGGACATTGGATCCAGGATTGTCCCAAAAGGAAGATGAAGCCCTACAGTTAAACCTGGCGCACCTCCAGGCTACCAATCCCCAGGTAACTCATCTCCAATATGTGGATGATATACTATTAGCAGCAGATTGTAAAGAAAGTTGTTTTGACGCCACCGACCAGCTGTTGCAAGAGATGGGTGAGCTCAGCTACAGCGAAAAACTCCCATCCTGCAGGTCAGTTACCTGGGATATATATTAAAAGCGGGAAAGAGATGGCCTTCGGAGGCTAGAAAAGAGACTGTATTTCACATTCCCCCTCCAGGGACTACTGAACAACTGAGGGAAATTTTCGGTACAGCAGGGTTTTGCTGGCTGTGGATTCCGGGATTTGCCAAGATGGTAGCCCTTCTGCATGCCCTTACAAAGGGCAATGACTCTTTCATCTGGGGAAAGGATGAACAAGCTGCATTTGATAATATCAAACAAGCCTTAATATTGGCTCCTGCATTGGGACTCCCTGATGTAACCAAACCCTTCCATCTCTATGTGGCTGAGAATCAGGGAATGGTCAATGGGGTGCTAACACAGAAAATTGGACCCTGGAAGAGACCGGTAACCTATCTATCCAAAACACTTGATTCACTAGTGGCAAGATGGCCAACCTGCCTGGAAATAATAGAAGCAGTGGCGGCACTAGTATAACATGCAGACAAACTGACTCTGGGACAGGACCTCACCATCTGTGCTCCTCATGCCCTTGAGAGTGTCATAAGGCAGCCACCTGATTGCTGGCTCATGAATGCCCGCATGACACATTACCAAGCCTTGCTTTTGAATGATGATAGAGTCACCTTTGCCCCGGCTACAGGGCTAAACCCTGCCACCTTATTGCCAGATCCACAAATCCAGCCCCTGGAGCATGATTGTTTCCAGGTTCTAGCAGAGGAACAGGGATGGCGAAAGGACATGAAAGATCAGCCTCTGCCCTACTGTGAGATGACATACTATATGGATGGGAGCAGTTTTGGGAGAATGGGAAAAGAAAGGCAATGGCAGCAGTAATAGATGGACATAAGTTAATATGGGTCCAGGCGTTACTGAAGGGCACTTCTGCTTAGCGAGCTGAATTGGTTGCTTTAACACAGGCATTAACTCTGGGAAAGGGTAAAAAGAAACATCTACTCTGATAGTCAGTACACCTTCGCAACATCCCATGTGCAAGGGATCATCTATCATCAGAGAGGCCTGCTAACATCAGCTGGTAAAGAGATAAAAAACAAAAACGAGATTCTGGCTTTGCTCAATGCCTTGTTGCTGCCTGCCAAGTGAAGCTTTATTCATTGCCCTGGACATCAGAAGGGAACTTCCAGGGCAGCAAAGGGGAATAACATGGCTGATCAAGAGGCTAAAACAGCTGCTAGAGGAAACTCTGTCCTGGTGGTACTAACTGCTGAACTGCCCAGAGAAGAATGACTAAACTACTCAGAAAGTGACTTAAAGTTAATATGGCAACAACAGGAGATATTTGACACTGACTTGGGGGCATGGATTAACTCCAAAGGTAAGATTATTCTACCCCAGGAAGACGCTGAGAGATTAATAACTCAGATGTATAAATGGACTCACTTGAGGGCAAAGAAATTGGCTGAAGTTGCCCACAAATCCCAGTACCAAATACTAAAACTCACCATCCTGAATGAGAGACGGACTAGGGCATGTGAACCTTGCCAGAGGGTAAACATAGGTAAGAATTTCCAGAGCCCAGGGAAGCAGCTGAGAGGAACTAGACCCAGAATGCATTGGGAAGTGGATTTCAGTGAAATTAAACCAGCCAGGTACGACAATAAATATCTTCTGGTTTTTGTGGACACTTTCTCAAGATGGGAAGAAGCTTTTTCCACAAAGAATGAAACAACCCTGGTCATGGCCAAAAAGATTCTGGAAGACATTTTTTCCACAGTAAGGTATTCCAAAAGTAATTGGGTCAGACAATGGGCCAGCCTTCGTTGCTCAGGTAAGCCAGGAGGTGGCCAGGTTTCTGGGGCTTGACTCTAAGTTACATTGTGCTTATAGACCCCAAAGTTCAGGACAGGTAGAGAGAATGAATAGACTGTTAAAAGAGAATCTCACCAAATTGACAATGATGACTGGCAGTGACTGGGTGGTGCTCCTTCCCTTGGCCCTCTTTAGAGTCAGAAATACTCCCTCTGTACAAGGCCTGACTCCATTCAAACTATGATATGGGGTTCCTGCTCCCCTGACTCTTCTTGGGGACCCCCTTGACATCAGTAGTGGTTACTCTGACTTGTTGTCCATGCTAAAAGGACTGCAAATTATTCAGAAAGAGATTTGAAGCAAGGATGGCAGTGCATATGCACCTGAGTCCTTGGAGGTGCCCCATCAATCCCAGGTTGGAGAGCTGGTATATGTGTCATGACACTGCAGCCAAAATCTGGAACCTGGGTGGAAGGGTCCTTATTACCTCCTGCTCAACACCCCAACTGATGTCAAAGTAGAGGGCATCACAGATCAGGTACACCTGTGACATGTAAAGCCTGCTCTTCATCAACCTGCAACACCTGGAAAGTCCAAGCCTCCAACAACCTGCTAAAACTGAAACTCATCAAGGACAATAAACTCTCCGACCAGAACTCGCCTTTGTCAGGGAACTTATAAGTGCAGTTCAGTTCCTGATGCTCCAGAGACAGTATCAACCTCTCCCTGACGTTGATCCACAATTTTAGGGTTACAATTGAGGAAAAAAGGGGGGGTGAGGGACAACCTCAGCATGAGAAAAACAACTGTGATTATTTGAATTGAAAAGTCATGTGTAGATAACTCTTGAAGGGAAGGGTCAACTGTTCTGAGAAAAACTATCTACAACCAGCTGTACACGATCTACAACCAGCTGTACACTATCTACAATCAGCTGTACACTATCATACTATTCTTGCTGACCAATCAATGGATACAGCAAAAGTGGTTTGAATTTCAGGTATAAAAACCCTGTGCTTTGCATGTTCAGGGTCATCTCCTGTCTTTGGAGGGGCGACCCTATCACAATTGGAATAAAACTATTGATTTTGCATTGAGTTGTGGTCTCTGAGTGTTCCTGGGAAGTGCACAATCCTGAGCTCCTGAGCAGTGAGACTCCAGGTCTAACAACAGGAGACTAAAATGCTTTTGCTATCCATTCTTTAGGTGGTGAAGCAGCTTATAAAATGGGAAACCTATTTACCAGCTGTGCAACAGACAGGTTTTTATCTAGTCCATTCAAAGAAATCATGAGATATAAACATAAAGAAACAAAAAAAATCTAGAAAAGATCATCCTGAGTAAGGTATCCCAGAAGCAGAAAGACATACATGGTATACACTCACTTTTAAGTGGATGCTAGACCTATAACATAGGAAAAACATACTAAAATCTGTACACCTAAAGATGACAAACAAGAAAGAGGACCTGGGTTAAGATGATCAATCCTCACTTAAAAAAACAAATGGGATGGACATAGGAGAAAACAAGAAACAGGACAGAAGCCTACCACAGAGGCCCTGTGAAAGACTCTACCTAGCAGTGTATCAAAGCAGATGCTGAGACTCATAACCAAACCTTGGGCAGAGCACAGAGAATCATATGAAAGAAGGGGTTGTTTGTGTGACCTGGAAAGGAAAGGAACTCCACAAGAACCAAATATATCAGGGCACAGGGGTCTTCTATGAGACTGTATCTCTACCCAAGGACCATGTATGCATGTAACCTAGCACCCCTGCTCAAATATATCCATGTCAGCTCTGTATCTAAGTGGGTACCATACTAAGTGCAACAGGGACTATTTTGGACATGAACTCAATGGCTGGCTCTTTGACCTCCCCCCTCCCAAGGGAGGATGAGACTTGCTAGGCCACAGAGGAGGACATTACAGCCAGTCCTGATGATACCTGATAAGCTATGGTCAGTTGGAACAGGAGGAGGCCCTTCCCTATCAGTGGACTTGGAAAGGGGTAGGGAGGAGATGAGAGGGTGGGTGGGAAAGGGACGAAATGAGGGACTGGGCTACAGCTAGGATACAAAGTTAAGAAACTGTATCTCATATTAAAAAATAAAAAATTAAAAAAGTAGGACATAAAACAAAGTTCCTAAAGATGAAACACAAAATGCTGACAGTTTTTTGTTTGTTTGAAGACAGGATTTTTCTGAATAATTTTGGCTGTCCTGGACTCTGTTTGTAGAACAGCCTGTGCTCTCTGTGCTCACAGAGACCCACCTACCTTTAAGTTCCTGAGTGCTAGCACTGCAGGTACTCACCAACAGCCCTAGCTGCTGATAGTTTATTTTGTTTTAGCATTTTATTTTTTGTTCTTGCTTCATGCACTACATCCCAACTGCAGTTTTCTGTTCCTCCATTCCTCCTACCCACAATCTATCCACCTCTACTCTGCCCAACTCACCTCTCCTTCAGATCCACTGCTTCTTTATTTTCAATGAAAAAATTTCTGATGGCATAACAAGTTACAATAAGACTAGGAACAATCCCTCACATCAGAGTTGGTCAAAGCAATACATGAGGAAAGTGTAGCTAGAGCAGGAAAAAGAGTCAGAGTCACCCACGGACACACACACACACACTCACTGTTGGAAGTCCCTCAGCAACATCTAAGATGTATGCAGACAACCTAGCTCACAAGACTCATAGAATGTTTGCCTTTTTCTTTCAGTCTCTGTGGTCCCCTATGAGCCCAGTTGACTTAGTGAGCCATGTTCTTGTTCTGTCCTTGATATCTCTGATTCCTACAATACATATTCCATCATTTGTGGCGTTCCCCTAGATACATAATTGTGTTTGGCTGTGGTTCTCTGCATCTACTCCCATCAGATGCCGGGTGATGTCTCTCTGATGACAACTGGGCTAGGCACTCATCAATGATTATAGCATAGTATCTTTCATTGTCATTTTTTGTCTGTCATATTTACAGATATCGTGTGTCTCTAGGTTATCTTGACTCTGGTTCATGGTCATCCAGGCAGTGTCAGGCATGGACTTCCCCTCATGGTGTGGGCCTCAATGTGTTTTCTGGAGTGTATTTCACATTATTGGGTTGGGGTTTTCCTTCTAGTATCTTCTGTAGGGCTGGATGGCTGCATATATACTGGGTATAGTAGTCTGGGTTGGCATCAGTGGTCTCTTAGTGTCTGCATGATATCCATCCAAGCCCTTCTGGCTTTCATAATCTCTGCTGAGAATTCTAGTGTGATTCTGATAGGTCTACTTATTATTTGAATGATGTTTTGGTATTAGCAGTGTCATGCATAGAACAGTTAATTTTCATGATGTCATCCCCATATAAAATAGAATCTCTGTAACCTATGAAAATGAAAAATGAACACACTTTAATGTGTGTTGAGGGAATTAAGACAAAGAAGGGATTAATTTGAGGTAAAAATAAACTATATATAAATGCTGCAAAAAATTAAAATACTTGTAATTCAATTACGATATTTTAGAATATAACTGCATCAAAAAAATTAATTCCTAGTCCATCAATATACCCAAAAGGTTATGTAGCATTTTGATTTTGCATGGTGATGAATATTTTTTCTATAACTCCTCATATGAAAATTACTGTTGTTTAAGTGATTCCTGAATGAATTACATAACATTATTAAAAGCAGAAAATTTGGTAGTTCTATGTGAAAGATAATTATATGCATAGTTTATTTTCCCTCTAACTCTCTCTTTATAGGAAAGGATTTACGAGAATGATTTACAATCTGTGAGTCAATTAATTCAACAGTGGATGGCTAAAAATGGAAAATCAAGGAATCTATCAGTGGCTTGGTCCATGAGGCTGGTTGGTGCAACTCACCTTCAAATACACTGAAATCCTCAAGAAGAAGGTTCTATAGTCAATGAAGAAATAGACTTGCTACCAAAGCAAAAAGGAACAGGAAAAGAGTAAAATATTCCTTCTTCCATGTCCTTGTATAGGTTTCCAGTAGAAGATGAGGCAAAGGTGAGTGGTTGGTTTTGCAGTATGAAGATATGGATTAAAGGTGTGTTTTTCAGCCTTATAGATCCAGAAGAGAAGTAGAGAAGACTACTTCAAATAAGGAAGAGTACTTCACAATTGTGTCCTTAATTTAGGTGTTTTGCTTAATTCCACATGCAGTCAAGTTAAAAACCAAGACTCATGATCACACCTCTTTTCAGCTTGAAAGATAATCATATCTCCTCTTTACATTAACTTCCAAATGAAAACAATAACCAGGTCATAGTAATGCCTAAAAGTAATTTAATGATGCAGAGTACAATAACAGACAAATTACATATTTATACTCATCATAATTGAAGCTAACATGATATAACTGTCCTTCAAAAACCGTCCAGGTTAGAAACAACAAAGTCCAGGCTAGAAACAACTTTCCACCGCCGCTGTGCCACTCCACAACACCTCCCTCATAGGGCAACCCACATTAAGCACAAGGATTCACCTCCCACCTGCTCCGTGTGTGCAGGGTCCTTAGGTCCAGACCAAGCATGCTCCTTATTTGATGGCTCAGTTTCTGCAAGCCCCCTGGGGTCTGGGTCACCTGTTTCTGTTGGTCTTCTTGTGAGGTTCCTCGCACCTCCAGGGCCTTCCATCTTTTTCCCAACACTTACTCAGGATCGCTAGAGCTCTGCACCTTTCATAGGTGCAAGCCTGAGCATCTGTCCAAGCTCATTTCTGGCAGGAGTCTCTGAGACAATGGTCAGGTGAGGGTCCAAGCAACAGAGTTTTACAGTCCCAATTCTAGGGGTTACCAATGGGGTCAAATATCATACAACAGAGACTGATATTCTTCTTCCGTGAGAGGAGCCTCAAGTGTTGGTTCGATCTGCTCTCATGGGTCATCTGGGTCCAGAGCAGCTGGTACCTGTTCCTTGACTTCCGCTGTACTCAGCAGTTGATCCAGGAAAAGCTGTGCAGGGCAGGAGTTGCTGGGTTCTGGGTAGGCCTCTGTGGAGAAGGTGAGCTCGGATGTTGGCATCAACGTTTCTCCATACTCGCCTCCTACAGAACCCGGTGTCAAAAAGCTGTCGCGGGAAGCCTCCTGCTCAATGCAATACGATGCTCCAGGAGCCCTTTCTGGGTCAGGAGAGGCAGGCAGGTCCTCACCTTTAGCTGTGCTGCCTCCAGCGCGGCCTTTCTGCCTGGCCTTTCTGTTCTGGAACCATATGTGGTCGGTGTCCTCAGGCAAACCTGTGCTCAGTGCCAGTTGCACTCTCGTGGCATAGTCTGGGGATGGAGAGATCTCAAAAGATTAGCATGCTGATCTGCGCTGGACTAAGCCGCGTTCGAGGCCTTCTCCGTTCTGAGGGCGGGCCTCTTGCTTGTTGTACCCTGGCGACAACCTTTTCAGAAGGCTGTTGGGAGGCTTCAAGGCTGGAGCCTGCGGTGGTCTGTTTTGAGGTCTTCCTCGACACGCCAGTCTTATTTCTGCAGTTTTGAAACCACATGCAGATGCAGGACTCTGGAACCCCAAATTCCCTGGCCAGTTCCTGCCTGGTCCTGAAGCTCGGTTAAGGTGTCTTGGCGAAAACTGAGAGCAAGACCTCCTTCTGCTTAGCCTGCCAAACAGTTTTTAGACGCCAGGATGTCTTTGTCTTACTGCAGCCACTCACATCTGCCTGATCTTCCATCCTGCCGAGGACACTTTGACAGGGGTTCTTCCTCTCCAGTGTGTACTCAGAACAACACCCAGGACAGTGCAGGCTATGGCAAATGCGTAAAGGGGTCCGCTGCTCACCCTTAAATACCGACCTAGGCACCACCCACTCCCTCGAGGCTTCCAATTACAGGCTAAACCGTGGAACGCCCTTCTGCTTCCAAACTGTGAAACCCTTCCTTCCTCCTGCGAATTTTCCCATATCCCACCCTAAAGCACCCTTTCCAGATACAGGTGGTCTTGTGTTCTACCCAAATTCCACTGCTTAGCTCACAGTACGCACCTGTGTTGGCCCACAAGGAGTTTGAGGGGAGAGTCTAAGGCACGGCTTCTGATGATCAGGCAAGGAGAAGGGGCAGAAGCCAGGAGCAGTCTTTGCCTACTTTAAGGAAGTCATTCATTCAGCTCTGGCTGATGCTCAAGGAGGAACGTGGCTAGAACAGATCTTGCATTCTGCGTGTGCTTCTGCCTTAAGTTCCTTTCAGCTTCAGTCTCCCAGTGTATGATTTCAACAATCTAAATATGGTTAGGAAACTGCAAGTATAAGCATTTGGGCAGAGAGGAGACTTATCCTGCAGAAAGACTCCTGGAATTATTTCTGAATTTCTCCTTCAGTGGCAGGCTACAGAAGGTGTCAACTTCCCTCTTGGACCCTCTGGTTCCACCTATTTAATCCCCCATACACTTTGTCCTACTGGAGAAATTTTACAGATTCCTAGAAACTGTATATGAACCTTCAGAAGCACACATTGTGGATCCCAAGACTTTTGGGAGAGGATACTGAAGTCATCTCCTGCATTTCAATGAACACCACTTGTTGCTGCCATTAATTTGGATCTCTGATCATTAGACACTGCTTTCCAGAACACACAATTTCCGGTACTGCCAAATGTGCCTGTCCTTCCTAAGGGTGCGGCTTTGCCCTAGATGGAGGAGAACAGTAACAGCTGAGCAATTCTACCCCTGCCTTATTTTTGCATCTCGTGTTTTACATGCACCATGATTTTAACTTCTTCCTTGCAGTCCCCATCTACAGTACCTGGGTGTACAATAGATCCTGTAGAAGTTATTCTGCTTCTTCCAGAGATCCTCTTTAGCATCCCTGAATACACAGGTCCATAAACAGCTGTATTTCCTTTGTGACATAGAACCCTTGTGCTTAGGGTCAGAGGTTTATATGCAGCCAGATGCAAAGCTGCGCTCAGTTGAGATTTTCCTACCTGCCTAGTACCTCATGGCTGCGTGATGGGAGACAGCTCGTATTGTTGCATGAGGGGCCTAAGCCTGACAGGCCCCTCTGTTGGTTTCCTGATGGCAAGAGGTTAGCCTGTTTGTCCCTCTCAGAGCAGTAATCCCTAGACCTGTGCTTTCCCTTGCCACAGCTGCCATGAAACCCCGCGAACCTTTGAATTCCCTTGGAGCCAAAATCTGCTTGTTCCCTTCTGTGAGTAAAGGCACAACTTGCCTCTGTGTTAACACACCTCCTATTTTGCATTCTAGAGATTTTAACCTCACAGTTCTTTTGGTAAATTCCTGGATTCACCCAAAATAGCACACCAGGTGTTTTGAGAACTGGGAACTCTAGCTGTAGCTTGTCCTGTGAGGTCGGCATGATGTTCCTGAGAGTCAATAGCAGTTGTCTCTCTTAATCAATCTTCTCTTGGGGCTGCTCCTCCTTTTCATGCTCTAAATGCTCTCCTACATGTGGTATTTGCAGTATCATGCGCCAAGAATGACATCAGTGCTTATCGGGTGTCAGTCCGGTACTACCCTCTTTAGAACTGAATCCAATCTCTGTATGAAGTTGGTGAACAGTCTTCTCCAGGGCCTTGAATTACCTTAGTGAATGAGGCTGTTGTTTTGCACAGGCTCCTAAACAGATCCCTGCACCCTTAACACTGCAACATGACATTATTCAGTGATTTCATCATCAGAACAAATGAGGGACCACCTGGGAATGAGAAAAACAACTGTTATTATTTGAATTGAAGCCAGGTGCAGATAGCTCTTGAAGGGCGGGGTGAACTGTTCTGAGGAACACCCAGCTGTAAAGTGTAGAGCAAAAGTGATCTGATTTTCATGCATAAAAATCCTGTTTTGTATGTTCAGGGTCATGTCCTGTCTTTGTAGGTGCGACCCTATCTCAACAGCAATAAAACCTTTTGCTATTGCATTGAATTGTGGTCTGTGAGTTTTCCTGTGAAGGGCGAGATCCTGAGCTCCTGAGAAGTGAGACTCTAGGTCTTCCATTTTGGTGCGTTGCCCGGAAAACAGTGTGCCCTTCCTTAACACTCAGCTGGCTGGGCTCAGAAGTGAGCTCAGAACAGGTTAGTCTGATTTTTGGTATACCACTGTTTCTCTTTAGTCACCTATCTAGACATTTTTGGTCATCTGCTCATTCCCTGCGATAGACAAACTTGTCAGAATATCGGTTGCCTGGGAACTGGAGGACCTTCCAGATTCCATTTGGGAGGCTAGTTCCGGGATGGTTTTCCTCCCAGCTGTTTCTCTTCAGAGACAGCCGCCATGAGGCAGCCTCTCAATCAGAATTCTGTAGTACCACCCGTAAGGGTGTCCTTGTGTAACTGCCTTTCTTGTTTTCTTTGTCTCTATCATTGTTGCTTCTTTGACTTTCTTGATGGACGACTTTATTATGGGACAGGCGGTGATTATCATTTCTTGGAGGTGAGATAAAAGGCACATATTTGTTTGAATCTGTCCTATTCACCAGCCCACTTGGGATGATTGCCAGAAACGCTTGCAGGCCCTCTTAACTACTGAGGAACGAGACGGGTCCTCCTTGGGAAGAGAAAGACTGTGCCTGGAATGGACAGGAGGCCTTCTATCCTCCCTAATGAGATTGATGATGGCTTTCCCCTCACCCACTGAACGGGAATTACAACACATCTGGAGGTAGGGAATGACTGGAGGTCTACCGTCAGACTCTAATTGCGGGTTTCCATGGGGCTGCTTGAAATCCCACTGATTTGATGAAGGTAAGAGAGATGGTTCAGGGGCTGCATGAATCTCCTGCAGCCTTTCTGGAATGGCTGATAGAGGCATACTGTCAGTTTACGCCCTATGACCCTATCATAGATGAGCATAAACCAATGGTGACTATTACCTTTATAGACCAGTCAGCCAGAGATATTTGTAGAAAACTCCAGAAAATAGAGGGTTTACAGGACAAGTTCTTTAAGGATTTAGTGCAGGTAGCAGAAAAGGTTTTCTACAGCTGGGAGATGGAAGAAGAGAAAGAGGAAAGAAAGCAGAAAGAGCAGGAAGCAAGAGAAAGAGAAAGGATAAGAGGCAAGACAGAAAGTTGACTAAGATCCTGGCCACCGCAGTGCAGTCATAATGATAGGGAGAGAGATCCTGGAAATCAGAGGGCCCTCTGTCTAAGGATCAGTGTGCCTATTGCAAGGAGAAAGGACACTGGATCAAGAATTGTCCCAAAAGGAAGATGAAACCCTTCTTTGGGACCTGGCACACCTCCGGGCCACCAATCCACAGGTAACTCTTCTCCAATATGTGGATGACATTCTATTAGCTGCAAATTGTAAAGAAACCTGTTTTGAGGCCACCGACCAGCTGTTGCAAGAGATGGGTAAGCTCAGCTACAGAGAAAAAGACCCATCTCTGCAGGAAACAGGTCAGTTATCTGGGATATATATTAAAAGAGGGAAAGAGATGGCCGTCGGAGGCTAGAAAAAAGACTGTATTTCATGTTCCCCCTCTACAGACTACTGAACAACTGAGGGAAATTTTAGGTACAGCGGGGTTTTGCCGGCTGTGGATCCCGGGATTTGCCAACATGGCAGCCCTTCTGCATGCCCTTACATAGGGCAGTGACTCTTTCATCTGGGGAAAGGATGAACAAGCTGCATTTGGTAATAACAAACAAGCCTTAATATTGGCCCCAGCATTGGGACTCCCTGATGTAACCAAACCCTTCCATCTCTATGTGTGTGAGAATCAGGGAATGGCCAATGGGGTGCTAACACAGAAAATTGGACCCTGGAAGAGACCAGTAGCCTATCTATCCAAAACACTTGATTCACTAGTGGCAAGATGGCCAACCTGCCTGTAAATAATAGCAGCAGTGGCGGCAATAGTAAAACATGCAGACAAACTGACTCTGGGACAGGACCTCATCATCTGTGCTCCTCATGCCCTTGAGAGTGAATTAAGGCAGCCACCTGATTTCTGGCTCATGAATGCCAGCAAGACACATTACCAGGCCTTGCTCTTGAATAATGATAGAGTCACCTTTGCCCCGGCTACAGGGCTAAACCCTGCCACCTTATTGCCAGATCCAGAAAACCAGCCCCTGGAGCATGATTGCTTACAGGTTCTAGCAGAGGAACAGGGATGGCTAAAGGCCTTGAAAGATCAACCTCTTCCTGATGCTGAGGTGACACACTATAAGGATGGGAGCAGTTTTTTGTAGAACGGGAAGAGAAAGGCAGAGGCAGTGGTGGTAGATGGACATCAGGTAATATGGGCCCAGGCGTTGCCGGAGGGCACATCTGTTCAGCGAGCTGAATTGATTGCTTTAATCCAGGCATTAACACTGTAAAAGGGTAAAAAGATAAACATCTACACTGATAGTTGGTTCGCCTTACCAACAGCCCATGTACATGGGGCCATCTATCAGCAGAGATTTCTGCTAACATCAGCTGGTAGAGATAAAAAATAAAAATGAGATTCTGACTTTGCTCAATGCCTTGTTGCTGCTGGAAAAGGTAAGCATTATTCATTGTCTGGGACATCAGAAGGGGATTTCTGAGGCAGGAAAGGGGAATAACATGGCCGATCAGGAGGCTAAAGCAGCTGCTAGAGGAAACTGTCCCAGTGGTACTAACTGCTGAACTGCCCAGAGAAGAATGACTAAACTACTCAGAAAGTGACTTAAAGTTAATATGGTAAAACAGAGGGGATATTTGACACCTATGTGGGGGCTTGGATTGACTCTAAAGGTAAGATCATTCTACCACAGGAAGACGCTGAGAGATTAATTACTCAGATGCATAAGTGGACTCACTTGCGGGCAAAGAATTTAGCTGAAATTGCCTACCCATCCCAGTACTGAATACTAAACCTCACCACCCTGACTGAGACAGTGACTAGGGCATGTGAACCTTGCCAGTAGGTAAACATAGATAAGAGTTTCCAGAGCTGCTTCCAGGGAAGCAGCTGAGAGGAACTGTGGCAGCCTTTTTGGAGTATATGGCAAATTTGGAGTTAATGGCATCTGAACAGTGGAATCTGGCCTCTTGGCTTTGGCTATTTTCCAAAGTCCAGTTTCTTATAAACTGACCTTGGTGGTCCTACAGCAAACAGCTCTGACCCTGCGAAACTGTGTGCAACCATAGTAACCAGACAGCAGGCGCTGTGTAACCTTGAGTGAGCTCTCCTATGTTTTGACCATGTAAAGCTCCTACAGGAGAAACTGCTTGTACTTTTTGGCCTACTTAAGTGTTAACCTGATGTCCATTAAACTGACACTTGGATCAGCATGTAGACTCAGTGTCCTTCTCTGTGTCACCCTGTCTCTCTCTCTCTTTCCCAGCCCTCTCTCAGGTGGTATTCATGTGTCACTGCTGGCCAGTGACAAGGAACTAGACCTGGAATGCATTGGGAAGTGGATTTCACAGAAAGTAGACCATCTAGAGATGGCAATAAATGTCTCCTGGTTTTTGTGTACACTTTCTCAGGATGGGTGGAAGCTTTTCCCACAAAGAAAGAAACCTCCCTGGTCATGGCCAAAAAGATTCTGGAAGACATCTTTCCTCGGTTTGGTATTCCAAAGGTAATTGGGTCAAACAATGGGCCAACCTTTGTTGTTCAGGTAAACCAGGAGGTGGTCAGGTTTCTGGGACTTGATTAGAAGTTACATTGTGCTTATAGACTTCAAAGTTCAGGACAGGTAGAGAGAATGAATAGAACTCTCAAAGAGACTCTCACTAAATTGACCATGAAGACTGATGGTGACTGGGCAGTGATCCTTCCCTTGGCCCTCTTTAGAGTCAGAAGTACTCCCTCCATACTAGGTTTAACTCCCTTTGAACTACTATATGGGGTTCCTGCTACCCTGACTCTTCTTGGGGACCCCATTGACATAATTAGTGGTAACTCTGACTTGTTGTCCAGGTGAAAAGGACTGCAACTTATTCAGAAAGAGATTTGGAGCAAGGTTGGTAGTGCATATGCGCCCAGGTCCTTGGAGGTCCCCCATTAGTTCTAGGTTGGAGAGATGGTGTACTTGTTATGACACCGCAGCCAGAATTTGGAACCTCGTTGGAAGGTTCCTTATTGTGTCCTGCTCAACACCCCAACAGCCGTCAAAGTAGAGAGCATTGCAGCTTGGATCCATGGGTCATATGTCAAGCCTGCTCTTCATAAACCTTCTGACACCTGGAAAGTCCAAGCCTCCAGCAACCTGTTAAAACTGAAACTCATCAGGGACAATGAACTCTTTGACCAGTAAAGTGGACAGACAATGGTACCTCTGGGTGGTGCTGTTTTTACTCAATTGGAGTTTTGGTGATCCTCACCAGGCTCACAAGGCCCTGGAAGCAATGTATGGTAAACCCTGTGATTGCAAGGGTGGTGTGATGAATGGCAGAGCCTTACTTATTGGTAAGATTTGGAGCCCCAACAAGGCCTATGCTCAAGTTGAGTTTGGCGATACATGGGCATATAGAGCCCTACAACCTTCAGGGAGTACCCCAAGTTTAGAATGGCATTGTGTAACTAAGCCTAAGATGATTCCTTATGTAAATGGGTGCCCCGTGCCTTGCCCTTGTGATACCTATCAACAGGTTGTGCATAGCAGTTGCTATAGGGTTGTGCAACAATGTACTGGAAAAGATAACATCACCTATTTCACTGCCATATTGAACCAAGTCAGGGAGGAGATGAGGATAGACGATTGTTTCCACAGTATGCCAACAGGAGTCCATGGATCTTAATTACTCCAAGCCCCTTGTTCTGGGATGGTAGGAAAGCCTGTACGCTGAAGAAAGGTACCTCCCATTCACCTCTCAGATGGAGGAGGGGTGCAGGATCAGGCCAGACAAGAACAGGTTAAACAATGCATTGAAGGGTTAATAGAAAAAAGAATACTCGTCCCTCAATTACCACCCTCTGGTTCTTCCTGATAGTAGAGGAAACTTTATTTTAGACCCCCAGACTGTAGATGTTATTACTGCCACTCATAGCCTCCTAAATGACACCAACCCTTCGCTTGCAAGTGACTTCTGGCTCCGCCTCTGACAAGGGCAGCCTGTTCCTCTGGAGCTCCCCCCCAACGCCACTTATTCCACTGCTGAGGGGTCCTGACACTCAGCACCCTCTCTGAGAGTGCAGCCTCTCTTCAAGCAAAATGTTACTTGTTTGACAAAACCCTACAAAAATGATAGCTCAGATCTACCTGTAGGGGATGCTACCTTTGCCATTTGTGATTCAACAATTGACATCTCCACAGCTCTCTGCCCTGACAATAACACTGTTTTCTTATGCAGGAATAATAAAGCCTATACATTCTTGCCCACAGATTGGACTGGGACCTGTGTACAGGCAACTCCCTGATCTTAGCATCATTCCAGGGGATGAGCCAGTCCTAGTCACCACCTTTGACTTAATGGCTGGAAGAATGAAGAGAGCCATTCAGTTCATTCCTCTGTTAGTGGGAACTGGGCTGAGTGCTTCCATAGGCGCTGGGTCAGCTGGCTTGGGTGTTTTATTATATAAATACAACAAACTGTCCCAACAGTTAATTAATGATGTACAATTGCTTTCGAGCACCATCAATGACCTCCAAGACCAGCTCAATTCCTTAGCAGAAGTAGTTCTCCAGACCCAGAGGGGATTAGACCTCCTTACGGTTGAAAAAGGAGGAATCTGCTTAGCCCCACAGGAGAAATGCCGTTTTTTACACTAATAAATCAGGCATTGTTAAAGGAAAGATTAAAAAAAAGATCTTGAAAACAGAAGATGAGAATTAATAGAATATCCTTTTTGGAATGGGTTTAATGGTATGCTCCCCTATGTGCTTCTCTTACTGGGACCTTTTGCTACCCTTTTGCTCCTTGTCACAATATTACCCTGTATTGTTAACCAATTACTGGCCTTTGTCAGGGAATGTGTAAGTGTGGTTCAGGTCCTGATGCTCCAGAGGCAGTATCGATCTCTCTCTGAGATTGATCCACAATTTTAGGGTTAAAATTGGAGCACAAAGAAAAGGGGGATGAGAGCTCACCCGAGAATGAAAACAACTGTAAAAGAAAAACAGCTGTGACCATTCCCATTCTTGAATTAAAGCCAGAGGCACATAGGTCTCAAATGGCAGGATGAACTGCTCTGAGATAGCCTTGAATTGAAGCCAAAGGCAGGTAGCTCTTGAAGGGCAGGGTGAGTTGTTTTGAGAAAACTCACAAATGGCCAAAAACTGCAAACAACTAGGCGTAAACTATCTTCATGCTATTCTTGCTGACCAATCAATGTATAGAGCAAAAGTGGCCAGATTTTTAAGTATAAAAACCCTGTGCTTTGCATGCTTGGGGCCATCTCCTGCCTTTTGAGGGGTGACCCTATCGCGATTGAAATAAAAAAAATGCTCTTGCTTTTGCATTGAGTTGTGGTCTGTGGGAATTCCTGAGAAGAGTGTGATCTTGAACTCCTGAACTGTAAGACCCCAGGTCTTTTACAGGATAAATATAAAAGAAGGAAGTAGGTAAAATAACAGTAAATTTTTTAAAGAGTTTTAAGCAATCATACTGTGAATTATCTACATAAATCCCTATAATACATGTAAGTACATGCATGAATATAAACATGTAGCAACCTAAATGCTTTTAATAATGCACATAGATAAGTATAGTTCACCACTGACCAAGGAAGCTTTTCCTTGAACCACAATCATGACTGAAAACCACAACCAATCACAAGGCAGAATTCTGGAGAACAGTCACATCTGATACATCTACAAAACAATTCCCAGATCTAAGACTCAGTGATCATGCATAACAGGAGGTAAATATATATATATATATATATATATATATATATATATATATATATGGCAGAGGATCAGAGTATGGTCTGGTAATGTGTCTCCTAATAATACCAGAAGCTACACCCATAAGATGGACCAATATAAAAAAAAATAAAGAAAAAAAGGCTTACCAATATACCTGTATAAAAACGAACTAAAAATTGAAAATGCTAATAGACATGCAAAAGTGGTCTAGGAAGAAACCATTGTCCTTAATCCTACACAAAAATCTGCAGGGAACTAATAAATGCTGAGAGTATGAGAAAAAAAATCTTTCCAGGAAAGAGCATAAAATCATTTAGTTATCCAATACCAAGCAATCAACCCTGAAAACATGCATGGAAGTAACATTATTAAACTGAGCAACTTATATTAAGAGCATAATACAAATTTGAAAAAAGAAGATGAATTTGAAAGAGAAATAGGAGAGTTCTGTGGGAAGGTTTGGAGGGAAGAAAAGAGAAGGCACAAAATGATGTAATTATTAAATAACCTTAAAAATGAATTAAATATAAGCTCTTTAGGTCATGATTTTAAAATGTATCACTATTGAGTAGTATGCAAACATAAAACTTGCAGGTAGATAGATGGAACTAGAAAAAAAAATCATGTTATATGAGGTAATCCAAACACAGAAAGACAAATTCCACATATTCTCTCTTCTAAGTTTCCCAGCTTTAAACGGAATATGTGTGTACTCATATGTGAGTCTATATCCGGCAGTAATTAAAAAACCAAGAATGAAATAGTGACCATTTCCAAGGTGAGAATGGAAGTGTGTGGGGGCAGAAGGAAGTAGAAAGGTATAGAGATTTGAAAGAGGAAATGGGAAAAACTTGAAGGGGGTATAATAATTTCAGAGGTAAGACAGAAAGAAATACAAAAGGGAAGATGGTAAGGTAAGGATGTCTGAAAAAGTAATATGGAATAATATCAGTAACTATCTAAGATATGTATAATCCATGTAAGCTATTGTATAAAACTAAAATTTAGTTTAAATGAAATTTTGCCATCTGTGATGACAATTGTCCCTCCATCTAACAAAAACTCCAACACCAGGCATGAGAAGTCAACTTTTGAGTTACTGGGAAGGGTTTTCTAAGAGAATCCTCAAGAATCATATGCTACTACCTATCTGAACTGAAAACTACAGTCCATTTTCAGCCTGAAAAGATGCTGTTTGTTCGGTCTGAAATACCTGAAAATAACAGGATGCAGAATGAGGAACTAGGAAAATGAAGAGGTGCTGTGCTAACTCTTGAACTTTGAATTTACGCCAACTGCCAGCTTCTTGGAATATAACCTTATAGTTGTCCTCAAGCGCCTGCTTTTTCAACAGTACATAACACATTGAAGACATGGCATGTATGCTTGTGGGTGCTCGCGTTCCACTTAACATCCAGCACAGTCCTGTCCAAAAGCTCCAATACCCCATCCACCCTCTTAGGAGCTGTCCAGGCTTTAAATCAATCTTAAATCTATCTACCGCATTTCAGCTCCACTTCCAGCCACTCACATTGTATTATAGGTGTCTCATAGACAAAAAAAAAAAAAAAAAAAAAAAAAAAAAAAAAAATTATCTGTTTTATCTTGTACGATTGTGAACATCCTTACTGAATTCATGATGAAATGTCCCAGACACGGAAATTCTTAAAGCCAAGCACTCCATAGCCAGGGAACTACAAATAATCCCAGAGTGCATTGTGCCTGCTGGGAGCCTCAGTGTGAACTGTCTCAGAGCAAGGACTTCTGGGATTGTTTGTAGTAACATAGCCAGGTCTCACTATATCGTCGCTTTGCCGAGTTGCAGACGCAAAAATACAATTCCCAGAATGCTGTATTTATCGCATTACACCCTCACAAGCTATCCTCCTCCTCCCTACTTAGCCTAGAGCTCTGTCAGGACCCAGAAGTATCCCCCGGAAGCGCTTTCCCCGTCGTCACAAAGCGCACAGTGTTTTCCCTGGTCCCTGGTGTTCTGTCAATGTCCCTGCCCTGTGCCCCTCGCAGTCTTCAGGTTCAGGAGCCTTTCGGAGCCAATTTGTGATGCCATCGCCCCGCCCCCTGGTACCGGAAGTAAACACACAGGGCTGCTGCACTTGTGTGCAGGAAAAATGAGCGCTTTGAATTCTCCTGATCAGAGGAAGTCCAGCTGGTCCCTGGTCCCTGGAGAAGGGATCCTGAGGTCCCTCCCCCTTTTTAAAATTAATTTTGAGTCGCCCAGTCAAAGGAGGACTAGTCTTGGGAAGGCAGAAACGCGCTCACAGGGAAAATAAATGTCTTTTAAATATTAAAAAATAACTGGAGGCAGGAGAGATGGCTCAGAGGTTAACAACGCTGGCTGCTCTTCTAGAGTTCCTGAGTTCAATTCCCAGCAACCACATGGTGGCTCACAGCCAGCTGTAATGGGATCTGGTGCCCTCTTCTGGTGCACAAGCAGAATGAATGAATGGATGAATGAATACATGGATGGATGAATCTTAAAAAAAAAAGCCGACCTTTGTCATCGCAACAGCCATCAGACACAGAAAATCCCTCTCTTATCAAGGTGCCAGGTTCCATCCCAGGGACCACACGGTGGCGCTCCAACCATCTGTCAAGGAATCTGGTGCCCTCTGGTGGAGCACACGTGTCACTTAATAACTAGCTTTATATATATGATGTTTTCATTTAATACTATGTATTTATTTCAATTTAATAAGAACAGACAAGGGCGTGTCTTGAGAGCAGGCTTCCCAGAGTCCTGTGGAGTCGGTACGCAGGAGGTCTCTGTGCTAGATCAAAGCAGGGCCTGGGGCCCCCCACCTGTGTCCATCCTCCAGTGCTCTCCCCAACCTGATGGTAAGATTCTGTTGCTGAGGACAACACCTTCACAAGTCATTGGACACAGCGAATCCCAGCTGGCCCCTACTGAGAACCTTCACCCTTATAGACTGCTGTTTGCGATACAGGAACATACGCTGCATGCCACCAGAAGAGAAAAGTACACACCAACCCAGCCATACACCCTTCACTCTCCAACAGTGACCTGCCTACAAGATTTTCTGGTGCACTTGTGGTATAAAGGTCACAGAAGAGACCAACTAATATCTAGTTGGGTTTCAGGAGGCCCACTCCATGAGAAGGAACCTTGATCCAATACTGCTTGATTGGCCAGGAACCTGAGTCTACAGAGGCCAAGGACATAAGAGAAATGTAAATGCTACAGTTGTGCTAAAGGAGCACAGCCATACTCACAGATTAGTGCCTTGCTAGGCCATCATTGGAAATTTCTCCTGCAGGAGATGGGAATAAATACAGAGACCCACATCCAGTTGATATGCAAACAGTGAGAAGCCTTGGACCATTCCACCCTAAATGAGATGTCTGCAAGAAACCCTAAGCCCCTAAGGGCTCAAGAAACTCTGTGTGCAGAGTGTAAGCGCCAGAGTGGATGAAGGACACAAGGGTAACAAGGCCTTGTAAACACAGCAGGACCAACACACATATGAATGCACCCTGACCCACAAGCTATCTTTTCTTTCACTTTCCCCTGTTGGGGTTGCCTCAACAGGCAAAGAGTATGTGTTCCGTCCTGATGCCACTTGATATGCTGGGGTGGGTGGGTATGCACAGGAGAGGCAGGGTGATCCTCTTTTCTGAAGAGCCAGGTGAGGGATGATAGTGGAAAAAAAGGGAGGGTATGACTGGAAGGAGAAGGAGAAGAAGGGGAGGTCTAAGACAGGGATGTAAAATGAATAAATAAAAATTTAAAAAATAAAAATAAGAAATAAGGGGGCAGGAGAGATAGCACAGAGTTTAAGATCACAGGCTGCTCTTCCAGAGTTTCTGAGCTCAATTCCCAGCACCCACATGGTCATATCAATCTATCGTGAGACCTGGTGCCCTCCTCTGGCATACAGACAGAATAGTGTACAAATAATAAAAAAATCTTCCATAATAAAGAGAACTACACTATGAATCATAAATAAAGTGTCCATCCCTCCAAAAAGAACACTCATTCCCTATTTAATAATAATAATAACAATAATAATAACAATGATAATAAATGAAAATCTTATTTTTCTCCAAGGGACTCTCATTGAGGCAACAAACCAGACTAATGTGTAGGTCCCATGAGAAGCAATAGATGGCAAAAGAAAAACTCAAAGGTATACTTGTGGGTTGTCAATGCTGCCTCTTCAGGCACCAGGCATCCACCTGGTACACAGGCACACCTATCCATGCAGGCAAAACAGTCATACGTGTAAAAATAAACAAATAGATGGGATTTACACTTCTTAGAAGAAGGGAAAAAAGCACAAGGGTCCATTAGTAAGTAAAGCTAGTTTATTGCACACACAGCCCCAGCTTAAATTTATGTATTCCCAGTTTAAATGTGTCCAGTTTAAATTCCCTGCTCAGCCAGGGCCCAGCCAGTCCCTGCTCACTGCAGAAGAAATCCTGGGGTCCCTGCCCCCCTTTCTTTTAGTGATTGCAAACTCTCCCAGTCAAAACAGAGCTGGTCCCAGGAAGGCAGACAGAGATTATAAATCATTCTTAAAGACTATAACAAGAAGCCAGGTGTGGTGTCGCATGCCTGTGGCTGTCAGTGGGGCAAGCAGAGGCTGGTGTGAGTTCCAGGCCATCTGGGTTTGCAAAACGAGTTCAGGACATGCAAGGCCACAAGAGAAACCCTCTCTCCAAAAGGAAGGGTTTGCACCCCTGCCAGCTCTTCACACTCACATGTCCTAAGTCATAAAGTATGACTTCAACCAGGCTATAAGAAAGTCCTGCCAAGCACAGTGCACACACCTTTAATCCCAACACTTGGGAGGCAGAGGCAGGTAGATGTCTGTGAGTATGTCTGGGAGTTCGAGGCCAGCCTGGTATACAATGAGGCCTGGAAAGCCAGGGCTACACAGAGAAAACCTGTCTCAAAAACCCAAATTAATAATAATAATGATAATAATAATAAGATTGAAATAAAAAAAATCAGAGCCAGGCCTGCTGGCACATTGTCAGAAACAGGTTCCTTTCCCAAGGAAGGCACACAGTAGAGTTTATGGGAAAAATAGCAGATGGAAGAAAGATTTGAAACTTCATTTTATTTCATTTTTAAAATCTCAATTACATTAATTCTTAGTGGATTTGAGAGAGCAAAGACTTAAAATCAGTGGGTATTGTTTTAAAGTTTAAAGCATAAGCATGAATAAAGCCTAGTTAGTTGGAAACATGTCCAGCCTCCTTTGGGGAAGAACTAGCCTTAAGGGGACAAATTAACCTTACTGCTTTCTTTCCTGCCCACTAATTATACAGTTGCTAGGAAACTGGCCCATAGGACCAGGCCAGAACTGTTTGTGGTCTTGATGCCCAAAGTAACCAATCATTTCAAACTGAGTTTCCATTACACAATCATGTAAAGCCAAAGCATGTAAGTCCCTGCTTGCAGTTTTGCCCCATAAAAACCTTGCTTCCCTAGATCTCAGGGCTACATTCCTGTCCTGTGTCCACAGGAAGTTTGTGTCCCATGTCTGAACACGTATACAATTTTAAAAACCTCATGTATTTACAGCAGAGTGTATCCCAGGTCTTTTGGGTTTCCCAAAATGGCATAACAGTTTCACTCTGAATAATACCATTAGTAATTTATAAACATCTCCCAATGACAATAAACACTTGTAGCCACAGAAAACAACCAAAAACCTACCCAATCCCCCTTAAGGAAAATATGACATCATTCTCATTGATTTCTTCTAGCTGACATTTTGGACATGCAGAAATCCTGTTGGGGGCCCAAAGAAAATTGGAAAAATGTTTAATTAAGTAAGCAATATTTGTGGTCCAGTCTTTGAATGTTGAGAAAATAATAAAAGTCCTGTTTAGAACAGTTTAAAATGCTGGACCAATTAAGATTTGTAGCTTTCTTCAAAGCTCTCTTGGGAGCAGGCCGTGATGAGAAACAGCAATTGAAGTTGTTGAGGCAGGAACAAGCACAATTCTGGAACATGCAAGATACAAACAGATGTGTCAATATCTCAGCATGCTGGAAGAAAAATTCTGTCAGGTTTGGTCCAGCATCTCCAGTATTCACTCCTTTTGTTCTGCAAACATATAATTTCTCACAAGCATTATACAGTTCTAAAATTATAAATGTATGAGATGTTCAGAATGAAATTAAACTGTAAACCAATTTTATCAATGCCAATTAAAAGAATGACATAATAAAAATTGAGGATATTATAGCCAAGGATTTATTGGTCATGTACTGCTGAAGTTCTGGCTAGAGACATTTTTTATGTCTCAGTCAGCTTTAGAATTATGTGAAGCGATTATCAATTTATATTGCCTGTTTTGTTTGGTATTCTTAATTTCTTTCTTCTTGTGTGTGACCAAGGTTTTCGGGTGGTCTTCCTCTGTGATATCTGATTTTTATTTGTTTTGAAGGAACCCATAATTTCTCTTCTCCTGTATGAACATATGAAAAACCTCTTCCCCAGTATGTAATACCTCCCCTACTGTTCATTGTGAAGTTAGGGTATCTTTGAAATATATAGGCTGAAATAATTCAGCAATTTTTTTTCTATAACCCAGTGTCTTTGTGCAGCTGTTGTTTGTTGTTCATTAACATTTAAGAAATTTAAGGTCAAAAAAGCATTATGTAATCTATCTCGTGGGGGGGGGGTAAAACCCCTCTCTGTTTGTTAAGCATGTCCCTTAAAGTATGATTCAATTTTTCAATGACTGCTTGACTGGCAGGATTCTGCGGAATACCTGTTACATGTTTTAGCTTATAATATGTAAAAAAATCTTTCCATTTTATTAAAGACATATGCTGTAACATTATCAGACTTGATTTGTGTAGGCATAACCATAACTTCCAGAACTTCTAATAAATTTGTAATAACTAAATCAGCCTTCTTAGAACTTGTGGCTTCGCCTGAAAGATGGAGCTGGTTTCCGCCTTCCACCTTCCCGATGGTGAGTGCTCTCTGTCACAAACAACTCCGCATTTGGCTAAGGCTGAGGATCTGGCTTGCTTCCATGTATGTGGACCTATCTTCATTGCCCACATGGCATGCTGAGGTTGGCTACCCAGAGGATATTTAACCTGTGGGCTGGCTTTTCCCAGGGTCAGATGATTGTTCAAGGTTCCTGAATAAACTGTATTGAAAAACGAAAAAAGAACTTGTGGCTTTTGTTCATTGGAACCCTGAATATGTGTCTATAGTATGGTGCACATATTTCAGTTTACCAAACTCTATAAAATAAAACACATTATTTGCTAAATTTCATTTCTTTGTTTACCATTTGGGTTACTTCCTGCAGGTAGTGGAGTTTAATTATATAAAGAACAAGTGGGACATTTTCGCACAATTTCTTTGGCTTGTTGCCAAGTGATAGAAAACTCTCTTTTTAAACCTTTGCTGTTAACATACTGTTTTTAAAATGAAATTCTGAGGCCTCAAACAAACTTCCTGTCAATAGTTGATCAATTTCATCATTGCCTGTGCTAGAGTGCCTGGTGGATGCATATCAGATCTGATCTATGTTATATACAATGTATTATTTTTATTTCTTATTACTCGGTGTAATTGAAGAAACAGTGAAGTTAAGTCCAAATAATCCTGAATTAGATCAGAAGTTTCTATACGTAGAACAATAATTTCTGCATATTGAGAGTCAGTGACTATATTAAGAAATTCTTGAAAATTTGATGACACCAAGAGAATTGCATATAATTCTGATTTTTGAACTGAATCATAAGCACTCTCCATCACTTTACTCAGATTTTCTGACTTAGAACCTGCCATTTTTGATTTATTGGCATCCGTATAAAATATGGGAGCTCCAAAAATTGGAGTTCCTTTTATTATATAAGGAAGAATCCAATTGTTTCTTTTTATAAACTGAAGTGACTTGATTTTGGGGTATCTGTTGCTGATTTCTCCGAAAAACTCACAACAAGCTCTTTGCCAATATCCGTTCACTGCCCATAATGATACAATCTCAGCATTGGGAAAGGTCACCACAATTCCAGCTGGATCTATTCCAGCCAACTGATGAAGTCTCATTTTTCCTTTTAAGAGTAATTCAGGAACTTTTCTATATCGATTTTTAATTTTTTTTTATTTTGCTTGTGTACCAAAAATACCCCATTCTAAGACACAGTCCACCTTATGCATTAGAATTCCTGTGGGAGAATGAGTGAAAAGCAAGATAACCAAAATATAGGCCGTCTTTGGATCAATATGGTCTATATATGCATCTTGTAATTTCCTTTCTACCAGAGCCAATTCATTTTCATCTTCAGTTGATAACGTTCTTGGACATTTAAAGTCCTTATCATCATATAAGGTTTAAAATAAGTTATTTAGCTTTGAGTAGCTAAACAAAATGTAGGCTATAGCCAGTTAATATCTTACAGTAATTTTTTGAAAATCATTGAGAGTTTTTAATTGGGTTCTTCCAAGTTGTTGAGTTTTTTTGTAGACCTATTTTGTATCCTAGGTAATAATAGAATCTCCTCTTTGTACTTTTTCGGGCGCAATCTCTAAACCCCAACAAGGCAAAGTTCTATTTATTTCATCAAATATATTTTCTAATGTTTTTCTATCTGAATCAGCCAATAAGATATCATCCATATAGTGGTAAATTATTCATTGAGGAAACTGCTTACAAATTACCTCCAACAGTTGTTGTACAAAATATTGGCACAAAGTAGGACTGTTCAACATCCCTTGTGGTAAGACCCTCGAGTGGTATCTCTTTATTGGACAGCTTCTATTCAAAGTGGGTCCTGAGAAAGCAAACCTTTCCCTATCATACTCATGTAAAGGAATTGTGAAAAAGCAATCCTTTATATCAATCACTGTAATAGGCCATTGTTTAGGTAACACGGAAGGCAATGGGATTCCGGATTGTAATGACCCCATTGCTGGAATAATTTTGTTAATGGCTCTGAGATCTGTTAACATCTTCCATTTGCCAGATTTCTTCTTGATGACAAATACCAGAGAATTCCAAGGGTTGTTGGACTCCTCTATATGCTGAGCCTCCAGTTGTTCCAGGACTAGCTGTTCTAGTGCCAGTAATTTTTCTTTACTCATAGACCATTGTTCAATACAAATAGGTTGGTTTTCCAACCACCTTAGTGGTAAGGCTGTGGGAATTTTATCAGCAGTGGCTTTCCAACAGGCAGTTGAAAAAATGGCCTCTGCTGTATTTTGTTTATGGACAGCCTGGACAGTCTGAAACTGTTTTTGATGGCATTTTAAAATAATTTTAGCTTCTTTATCAGGAGTATTACCTGTTTTTTGCCTCATAACATGGGGGGATGTTAATGTGGGTCTTCCATTATTGTAACACATCTCTTCTCCATAAGTTTATGGCTATCTCAGCCACATATGGTCTTAGTTTTCTTATTTGACCTTCTGGTTCTGTACATTTAAACCATCTAACACTTTGTTTCACTTTAGATAAAGTCCCAACTCCTTGGAATTGAATATCCACCTCCTGAAGTGGCCAATTTGGAGGCCAGGATTTACAAGTAATAATTGTGACATCAGTCCCAGTATCCACCACACATTCAATTTCAATGCTATTTAAAATTATCTTTAACTTTGCCCTATGATCATTTATAGAGGTTTGCCAATATATTTGCTTTTTTGTTCCCTTCCCTTCCTTTTTTTTATTTATTTACCTATAAAACCTACCCTGGCCTCACTGTTGAAATTTTTAATGTTTATTCCCAGAGCAGTGGTGTTTATCTTTCTTGTGGAGGAGTATCCCTGTCCTGTATTGGGGCTTGAGACAGGCCCCTTCAGGCATTTTTTGATAAAGAATTACCCCATTTATCTGTGCTCTATATTCACTTATCCGATGTCAACCCTTGCACATCTTCTGCATATTCTAGGACGTATAGGCTCCCTTTTTGAATTATTTTGTTTTTCCTGGTAACTCCATTTGCAGCAACCTTGCTCATCAAAATTAAGACATTTCCCAATGTTTTTAGGGGTAGCTTCTCCTATCAAGGTCAAATTGAGGTCTGATGTCAATCCTATTTATAACACATTCGTCTATTTGTGCACACCTTGCTTTTAATGGCCGTATTACCTCTTTACAATCAAAATCTTTGCATTTTCAAAAGCTAAAGGTTCTATTAGTGCTTTTCTAGCTAGTGGATCTGATATACTTGTATCCCCAGCTTTGCAAAACATTAGTGAATGTTTCACTTGGAGCTTGTATGACCTGAGAGAATGGCTCAAGCCTTTTCCCTGATCCCTCAACCTTGTCCCAGGTATTTAAGGCTGCTAGGTGACATAATACTAAGGTTTCTTCATTATATACAGCTTGTATCTCTGTGTGAGCCTATTGGCCATCACCAAGCAGCCATTCCTTAAAAATACCAACAGCCCTGGCTCTATTTTGTATGCTGTCTCTCTAGCCTCTTCTCTTCACCATGATAGCCATTGTAAATATGGCTCAGGTTCTTTTATTGTCTTTGCCATATCCTCCCAGTCCTTTGGGATTACTATACTGATTGGCCAGGAAGTCAGCATTTGTTTAACAAATGGTGAATGCATTCCAAAATTGGTGACACTCTCTTTAAACTTTCTCAGGTCTAGCACTTCCACAGGGTGCCATTCAGCCTCATGGTAATCCTGTGGGTAATCATCTGCTGGTCTCTGTTGTACACTGACTGGATAAGCTAACATTTGTTTTCTAACCAACTTTGTTTGGCTTTCTATATTATTATCTTTTGCGTCTGCCTGAGTATTACTTAGTATTCTAAACTCTTTTTTTAAGGTCTGTACCCATATTTTACACCCATCTCTCTATTTTTTGTTTTGTTCAATAATCTCTGGAATGTCTTGTTTTATGCCTTGCTTCTAACTTTTAATTTTTTCTTTATATTGTTCTACTTGTTCTTTGTGTTTTCCAGTATATTTTCTAAAACCTCTGCCCTCTTTTCCTGTTGTTTATCATGTTCTGTAAGTTTTTGTATCTCGTTTTATGTCCTGTTTCCAACCTTCATTTTTTTCTTCATATTGTTCTACTTGTTCTTTGTGTTGTTCCAGTATCTTTTCGAAAGCCTTTGCCTTTGAGAACACATAAAAGGCTAAATCAATTTTTAAAGTTAAATTGAGGAATATGAATGTAACCATGGTCATAATTTCTAAACTTTCCTTTATTTCTGTCTTAAAACTGTAGAAGAGATTATCAGCCAAGCTCAAAGAAGTCTGTTTTATCTCTCATCCTGTTAGACTGTAGTTGCAACCAGTTTTGTTCAGTCTCAGGTCTGCCCACAGTAGGCTGTCTTTTGCTCTGAGGCATGTTTAAGAGTCTCTTTTAAAGAGCCAGTAATTTATCTGGGAGTTTTTAGGTTTAAAGTTTGGGTTGTATCACTGAGAGCTTATTCCTCTCCCCCACCAAATTAAATTAAAGTAGGATTTAAAGGTTGTGGATACTTAGATTAGTTGAGTGCCATTTGTTGTAGATTATTAATATTTACTATTGATAAATCTTTTGGTTAAGCAGTGGTTATTCCTAAACAGCTGTATAACCAAATCACCACACAGAGACTAGGATTTAATTAATTAACCTAGAGCACAATGTTGGCTAACAGTTACTCCATCCTAAACCTCCAAGCCCGCAGAGATTCCTAGGATTCAGATTCACCCATCATACTTGCTTTTTGTGATATTTTAGTTCCAGTTAATTTCTGCATGTGGTGCCAAGCCCTCTCCTGCAGATTCTCCTCCTCTCCTCTCCTGTCTCCTTTCTCTTCCTCCCACTCTGGACCAGGATGTCTCACCTTATCCTCTCCATTATTCAGTATTGGGGCTGGTTGTTTTAATTGACAATATAGAGAACAAATGGTGGCATGTTTATGCAAACTTGAGACAGGCGATGCTTAGAAAAAAGCATCACAATGCAATATTTGCATTGAAACCAGGCAGTGGAATAGAGAAATCAGCATTTGAATGAACAAGGGTAAATTGTATACATCCAAAAAAAAAAACATTATACCAATATAATCCCTTGTATCATATTAGAAAAACATGGTCTAAAGATAGACCTTAATAGTAACAAAAATAGTAAACAGCCTGCATATGCATGGAAAGTGAACTCTACTCAATGACAGCTGGATTATGGAAAAAATAAACTAATTAGACTTTCTAGAATTTAACAAAAATGAAGGCACAACTCACCCAAACTAATGAGACATAATGAAAGTAATTCTAAGAGGAAAGTTCATAGAACTAAGTGACTTCATAAAGAAATCTGAAGCATCTCAAATCAACATAACAGCACACTTGAAAGACCTAGTCAAAAGGAAGCAGACATACACAAGAGGAGTATATGGCTAGAAATAATCAAACTTAGGGCAGAAATCAATAAATTAGAAACAAAGAAAGCAATTCAAAAAATAAACAAAAGCAAGAGCTTGTTCTTGGAGAAAATGACAAAGATAGAGAAACCTTTAGCATAACTAACTAAAACACAGGGGGACACTATACAAATCAGCAAAATCAGAAAATAAAAGGAGGTATAATTACAGACACTGAGGAAATTCAAAAATCATTAGGTTTTACCTTAAAAGTCTATATGCCACAAAATTTGAAAATCTAAATGAAATGGAATATTTTCTTGCTAGATTCCACTTATCAAAGTTGAATCTGGATCAGGTAACTAAATTAATAGACCTATATGCCCTAATGAAATAGAAGCAATCATCAAATTCTCCCTGCCAAACAAAGCCCAGAGCCTGATGGTTTCAGCGCAGAATTTTACTAGACCTTAAAAGAAGAGGTAACACCAATACTCTTCAAACTATTTCACAAAACAGAAAAATAAGGAACATTACCAAACTCATTCTATGAGGCCACATTCACCTTGATACCTAAACCTCACAAAGGCTAACTAAAAGGCAGGGATACACTAAAAAAGATAATTTCAAACCAATCTCTCTTATGAATATTGAAACAAAAATACTCAATAAAATACTCGCAAAATGAATCCAAGAAAACATCAAATATCTCACCTATCCTGACCAAGTAGGCTTCATTCTAGGCATGCAGGGGAGGTACAATCTACAGAAATCCATCAGTGTAATCCACGACTTAAACAAACTGAGAAACAAAAACCACAAAATCATCTCAATAGATGCTGAAAGGCATTTAATAAAATCCAAGTTCCATTAATATTTAAAGTTTTGGAGATATCAGAGATAAAAGGCACATGCCTAAACACAGCAAAGATAATATACAACAAGCCTATAGCAAACTAAATGGAAAGCAATTTAAATCAATCCCACTGAAATCAGAGACAAGCCAACTTTGCTCACTCTCTCCTTTCTCTTCAACATAGTACTGGAAGTTCTAGCTAGAGCAGTAAAACAACTAAAGGAAATCAAGGGGATACAAAGCAGAAGGGAAAAAGTCAAAGTATCACTATTCACAAATGATATGACAGTATACATGAGTGACCCTAAAAATTCTACCAGAGAAGTACTACAGCTGATAAACACCTTCAGCAAAGTGGCTGTATACAAAGATGCTAAAAAATATCTGAAGCCCTCTTGTATAGAAAAGACAAGAGGGCTGAGAAAGAAATTAGGGAAAAAAAACAACCTTGCAATAGCTGCAAATAGCATAAAGTGCACTGGTGTGACTAACCAAGCAAGTGAAAAATCTGTATAAAAAACTTCAAGTCTTTGAAGAAAGAAATTGAAGAAGATATCATAAGATGGAATGATCTCCCATACTCATTGACCAGTAAGAAAAAACAGCAAAATGGCCATTCTACCAAAAGAAATGTAGAGATTCAATGCAATTCCCATCAAAATACCAACACAATTCTTTACAGACCTTGAAATAACAATTCTCAACATTACATAAAAAACACAAAAAATCCAGAATAGTTAAAAGAATTCAGTACAATAAAAAACTTCTGGAGGTATCTCCATCCTGGATCTCAAGCTGTACTACAGAAAAACAGTAAAAACGGTGTGGTACTGGCATAGAAACATACTGGTGGATCTGTGGAATTGAATCAAAGACCCAGAAATAAACCCACACACCTACAATGCCTGATTTTTGACAAAGAAGCCAAAACCATTCAATGGAAAAAAGAACATCTTCAACCAATGGTGCTTGTCTAACTGGATGTCCACACATACAAATAGATCCATACTTATCACCCTGCACAAAAGTAAATTCCGTGTGGATCAGATACCTCAACATAAAACTAACATTCTTAATCTGTTATTAAAAAAATTGAGGAAGAGGCTTGAACATATTTGCACAGGAGACAACTTCTTGAACAGAACACCAGCAGCACAGGCTCAAAGATCAACAATCAATAAATGGGATCTCATGAAACTGAAAATCTTCCCTAAAGCAAAGGACACTGTCAGCAGAACAAAAGGATGGCTTACAGACTGGGAAAGGATCTTCACCAACTCTACATCTGACAGAAGGCTAATATCCAGAATATATAAATAACCCAACAAATCAAATAATCCAATTTAAAATATGATTCAAGGCTAAACAGAAATTCTCAACAGAGAAATATTGAATGGTGTAGAAACACTTAAAATGCTCAACATCCTTAAAAATCTGAGAAATGAAAATCAAAACGACTCTGAGACTCCACCTCTCACCCAACAGAATGACTAAGAGAAAAAACTCAAGGGACAACTCATGCTGGAGAAGATGTGCAGAAAGGAGAACCCTCCTCCATTGCTGGTGAAAATCTAAACTTGTACAGCTGCTTCGGAAATCACTCTGGTGCTTTCTCAGAAAACTGGGAATACTGCTACCCCAAGACTCAGCTAAAAAACTCCTAGGCATATATCAGAAAGATGCTCAACCATACAACAAGGACATTTGCTCAACTATGACAATAACAGCTTTATTCATAATAGCCAGAATCTGGAATCAAACTAGATGTCCCTCAATGGGGGAATGGATACAGAAATTGTGGTACATTTACACAAGGAAATACTACTCAGATATTAAAAACAAGAAAATCATGAAATTTGCAGGCAAATGGATGGAACTAAAAAAAATCACCCTGAGTGATGTATCTCAGAAGCAGAAATACATGTATGGTATATATTCATTTACAAGTGATTATTACCCATACAATATAGATTGGACATACTAAAATCTACAGACCTTAAAAACCTAAAGTACAAGGAGAAACAGAGAAACATAGGGAAGATGCTTAATTCTCATTCAGAAAAGAAAACAGGATAGACGCCAGAACGCATAGAAGAGAGAGAACAGGATAGGAGCCTTTCACAGATGAACACTAAGTGACTCCACTCAAGAGGTGATTGAAGCAGATACAGAGACCCACAGCAAAATTTTGTATAGAGCACAAAATGTCTTATTGAAGAAGTGGGAGATAGAAGGACCTAAAGGGGACAGGAGTCACACAAGGAGACCGACAAACAAAAAAAAATCTGGGTCCTGGGGCCCTGCATAGACTCATGCATCAACCAAAGAGCATGAGAGGAATTAGACCCCCTGCTCAGATGTAGCACATAGACAGCTCAGTGTCCATATGGGATTCCTAGTAAGGGGAGAAGAGACAGTCTCTGAACTTGGCTGCCTGCTTCTTGATCACTTCTCCCTGGTGGGACCACCTAGTCAACCTACAGATGAATAGGATACAGGGAGTCTTAAAGGAACCTGATAGGATAGGGTCTGATAGGACCTTCCCTATCAGAGGACTACAGGAGAAGGATAGGAGAGAAGTAGGGAGGGATGCTGGGACCTAGAGGAGAAGAGAGAGGCGGCTAAAATTGGGATACAAAGTGAATAAATTGTAAAAATTAATGATAAACAAGGGTGACAGAATAAAGCATAAATAAGACACAATTGACTGAGAAAAACACAAAAAAATACATCTTTAATCATAGATCTAGCTAGGAAAAAAAAAAACCTTAGGCAACCATTACCTCAAATGACAAATAATGTATGTTTAGTGTCCTTCTTGGTACTATAGTAAAAGAGAATGTGATAGGATGCACACAGTATCATTGGAAATCTTTCTTCATGCACTGAACATGGAGTGACCTGTAGGAGTTGAGATGTTGATTTACTTTCTCGCCACAGATCAGCAGGAGTGTATCCCTTGCTGAATTCAAGAGTACCCAAACCTTGAGAGAAACAAGTGCCTGCCCATGGCAGTGACCTTCCTGTCATTTGAGGATCCTCTGGGTTTGGTCCTGGCCTGCATGGCTTTGTGTTTATCTGTCAGCACAGCTATAGTTTTGGGGATCTTTCTCAAGCACCATGACTCACCCATCATTAAGTCCAATAACCAGACTATAATAAAATACCTTAGTGTCTTCAAATGAAATTATTTACCCCTACTTTTAGTAAGTTTATATAAAATGTATTTCTAACCGTAACTAAAAGAGCCCTTCATTTAAACAATGTTATATAGATACACTCTATTTCAGAATAGAAACCACTTCTGAAAAAACATTTTAGTAAGTTATACATGTTACTTTTTAATTCATGGACATATAACTATTCAAATTTTAATTACATAATCGTAATTGTGATAAATAATACAGGTACTATATTTTTTCCCTTAGTATTTTATTTTTCTGGAGGAAACAGGAATTAGGCTGACAGTTGACATCTTCTGTTGGACAGGCAAAAACCTGGACCTCTGGCAAAGGGTGCTTGCAAAATTGTATATCCACAGTGGAAATCAGTGTGCAGAATTCTCAAAATGATGAAAATAAATCTACCATATGAACCACTTATAACTTTCCTTGACATATGCACAATGGACTCAACATACTCCTTCAAAAATATTTTCTCAACCATGCTCATTGCTATTCTGTTCACAATAGGTACAAAATGGGAACACCTAAATATCCTTCAACTGATATAGATAAGTGAAATGGTATGCACATAAGTAGATAGAAATATAAATGACAATATTGATTTAGGTAACTAAAATCCAGAAAACAGATATCACATGTCCTATCTACTCTGAAGCATGTAACTCTAGATCTTCAGTTGTGAGTAGTTACCCTACTGTGAAAGAAAAGAAAGATTGTCATGAAAGACTGGGGACCAGCCCCAGCAGTTGATAGTTTCCAGAGAAAAGGGAAGGATAAGGCAGGGCAGAAATGAGTCAGAAATGGTTGTCCAAAGAAACTTAGAGTCTTGACTGACTGGCAGTCATAGTACCTCTTTATTTAGACAGATTTCAATAATAAAAGATGGATTCACATTGTTCTAAAACATAGATGATATCCTTTTTGTCCCCAGACATGTGTTTTAACTGTCTCTTGGTCATAAATTTAGTCATCATTGATAAACCTTATATTTTACTATCATTTTTCTTCATCAGTCCCATAACCTGACAGTTTTGAGGATCTGGAGGCATATTTGCCACAGCCTGAAAGCCCATTCTCAGGTTGGAAGCATTCTCAGATTCAATGGCAATAAATAAAAAATCTTTAAGCAGCCTTGGACATATTGCTTTGTCCTGAGAAGTATATTATCAAATTTTAATGGACAACCTCAAGAAAAACAATTTAGGCCAAAGCAGCAACAGTTATTATTCAATTCCTGGCATAAATCAATGTCTATACCTCATATCTTTGTAGAATTTATTTATGTGCTAAATCTAAGTATTTTTTTCATTATTTTGGTCATACAACACTACAGTGATACTGTGAAAGCTGATATTTCTAGGAAAAGGAGGTCATAATACCTCACTTTTAAAATCATTTTTACAAAACATTCTTTGTCCATCATTATAGATCCTAGTTTAAGGTGATGATATCTCCAGACATTCATTTACAGCTCCATATAGTCATGGGGGGCATATCATATGTAACTCCTAATCTCATATGCAAAGTAATCACCTGAGGATACAGCAGTATGCGGTATTTATTCTCCAATGATATCAACTCTCCTAGCACTACAAACTTTGTTTGCCTTTTTAAGAGTATGTTGTTCTGATTATTTTCTTCTTGAGGAAGCATAGGGGTAGATTTTTCAAGACTGTCTTGGAGCTGAAGTCTCATAAGGAGTTCTCTGCCATTTTTATGTGAGTTACAACTTCCACAAGGAAGACATTCATGTAGGGCCAGATAATTGATATTTCTGAGAGGGGCAGTATGCTCAGAATTTTTCTGGGGAAGCTTAGAAGCAGTACCACAGAGTGAAGGCATAAATGATTCATTAAAAATTTTCTCATTGCTCCAATGTCCCCAGGTCATACATGTACTGAAAGCCCTCTAAGCATGTAGCAAGTGGAGATCAAGACAAAGCCTGGAAGATAGCATGAAGGCTACTATAACATGCAGCTCAGCTGTGCTGGATCTTTGTCAAATAGCTGTGCTGACTTCATGGCTTTAACTGTATATGAACTTTGGTGAGGTTTTAATCCATTTGGAGGTGACGTTGAGTGAAAATAAGCACCTATTTCTATGTTTCTACATATAGACATCTAGTTTGGTCAGCACCATTTATGAAGATTTTATCTGTTTTTCCAATGTGTATTTCTTGCATTGCAGTGTGTATTTCTATTTTTTTTCTTATAGTACTAGTGCATTTACATAATCAAATATTACTCAGACATTTAAAAAATCAAATCATGAAACATGAAGGTAAATGCAGATTTGCAGGTAACTGAGAGTGAGAGAATCTAGACCCAAAAAGAGAAATAGGGTATGTATTTGCTTTACATATGTATTAGTTGCAAGATGTATAATATGCAAGCAACTGAATATAATACCACAGGGATACATACAGATTAAGAACTGGAGGTTAGGGCAGGCAGAGATTTCTCCATAGGAAAGGGAAATAAAATACTTGGAACAAATGGAAAGTGGGCTAAAAAGATAGAATTGAAGGGGATTGGGAAAGGAAGAGGGCAATGAAAAGGTAACATGAGAAAAGACAGGTAAAATTAAGGGTCATTGGAAACCTAATGCAATAGAAACGTTCTAAATCATATTTATAAAAAGAGTCAATATAAATGAAATCACCACACAAGAAGAAAGTCCCAAATGGAAATTTCTTGACACTAAGTAAAGCATCCAGTACTGGTAATATTTAACTGAGGTACTGGTTAAAATAGTGTGATTGTAATGCCAAAACAATACAGGCTTTTGCCAAGACTATAGGATGCTCTTCAGAAATTGACTACAATGCCCTCTTGCTGGAGACAACACTTACACTTACCTGGAACATAGATAAATAGAGCTTGTGCTTACATAGAACCTTCACACTTACATTCTAGCAACTTTGATATGCGATGTACTTTGCAACTACAAGAGGAGAAATATAAACACTAACCCAGATACCAAATTTTTGAACTATAACAATGCTCTACCTGTAAGACATATTAGTGCAAGAGTTGTAGGAGTAAATACCAATCTATAGTTTGACTTAAGGCCCACTTCACATGATGGAATCCACACCTAACACTGGTTTTTTGATCAAGAAAAGGAAATTACACAGCCCATGGTTGTGGGGGAAAAACAAATAGTACATTCTACTAAAAGTAATAAATGACCATTGACACCATTCTGCTATACTCATAGACCAGTATCTTGTTCAGCCATCATCAAAAAAGTATCATCCTGCATCTGATGGAGACAATTTCAGAGACCCATAGAGAAAATAGACAGTCAGTGAAAAACCTCAGAATATGCCCTTCAGGCTCTTCAGTAATTCAGCCAGAAGAGTGTAAGAGCCAGAAAAGAAAGAGGATATCAAAGAACAAAGCAGTATAAATTAAGAGGACTGAAGAATAGATAAACTGTGAGAGACTGAGGCACCATGCACAAGGCCTTTAGAGTTCTGCCCTAGCCCTATCTCTAATTGATAAATGTTTGCAAATGAAAATGTAGTTTTCTCCAAGGGACACTCATTTTATCCAAGAGACTACTCTTAATTGTATTTTTAAGAGTACATTCCAATAGGCAGATGCCCAAAAATTTCCCTCACTGACAAGTTTGGATTCTCATGTCCTGGAATTCTGGCATTCATTTAAAATGTTTTTATCATAGTTCTCATTTTAATTTGCTGAAGATTTTTTTCTATTTTTAAAGCTACATGTCCTCTGTGTGTATACCATTGTTTCAAGTTTAATATTTTGTGAGATTCCTGCATGTTTGAGCAAGTCTACATCATTTCCCAACTTGGGCTCTTTTTCTTTTTTTTTCCTACTTGGATGTGTTTGTTTTTGTCTTTTTGCTATTTTATTTTCTTATTATACATTATAGCTCTCCTTGTTTAATATGAGGGTGAATTTAGACAGAATAGAAGAGGATATGGGAAAGAGTTGCCAGGATTAGAGGAACAGAAAACTTTAATCCGGATAAATATATAAGTAAAATGACTATTTTTAAAAGAAGAAAAGGAGGAGGAGAAGGAGAAGGAGGAGGATGAAGAGAAAGAAAAAAAGAAGGAGGAGTTGGAGAAAGAAGAGAAGCAGGAGGAGGAGAAGGATGAAAAGATGAAGATGAAGAAGAAGAAGAAAGAAGAAGAAAAAGAAGAAGAAGAAGAAGAAGAAGAAGAAGACAAGTGTGTCAAAAGAAAGGTTAAATAGCTATGCACAAAAGATCCAGAAAATCTAAAAAGTGCAAAAAAGTAATTTATGAATAATAAAAATAGAAAAAAAAGACAAAACTCAGATCAAAAATTCTAGAAAATATTTTCAGGAAAATAATAGAAGAATGTATCCTTAACCTAATGAAGAAGGGGTAGCCTATAAAAGTACAAAAAGTATATAGAACAACAATTAAAGTGTACCAGAAAAGAAATTGTGCTCAGCACATAAAATTAAAACATTAAATGTGAAGAAAAGTATATTAAACAAAGAAGGGATATTAAAAGATGCAAGTTGAAAATACTAACTTGCATATAAATTCAGGCTCTTTAGAATAACTTCTGATCGCTCAAGAGAGAAAGAATGAATAATCCCAAGCATCAAATCAGGAGGCAAAAACCTCACACCATAACTACAAAATAAAGGGAAATAATAAACATTGCTCATTGAAATCTCTCAACTTGGATGTTCAATTCTCCAATAGAAAGTCAGGAACTAACAGAATGGACTAGACAACAATGTCCATTTTTCTGCTGCATCTACTGAACACTCTTTATCATCCAGGTTGGACAGCATCTCTGTTTAAAAGGATGGAAGGAGACAGTAGAAGAAAGTGGACCAAAAAAGAAGTTTAGGGGAACTTTATTTTATAAAGTTCACACAAACAAATACTAAAATTCTTGAGTCAATTTAAAAGAGAGTATGTACTGTACACACTGAATGAGGATATGCAACAGATGACTTGGACTGGTCCAGCACACATCTACACTCATGTTTACTGAAGCAAAGCTTACCGTATGCTAAGAGAGAATGGACTTGATTGTCCTGAATCACATGAGTGCAAAATATATTATTCAAATTTTATTCATGGAAAACATGTACTTTTGTTTTTTGAGATTTTTAATATAATCACATTATTTCTCATTTCTCTGTCCTACCTACAAAATCTCTCATATATCCCTCTTTTGGCTCTTTCAATTTCAAGTCTTGGGTTGCCAATAACTGCTATTACATGTATCGTGTGTGTGTGTGTGTATGTGTGTGTGTGTGTATATGCAAGAGTGAGAGAGAACATTTAACATTTCAAGAAAGGCAATCATTTTACTTTGAAATTGTGGATGAACTCAAAATGTATCAAGTTATGACCTGAGCTAGACACAGAAATGAAACATTGTCTGACTTATAACTGGGTTATAAGCACTCAGTGCTCTGAAATAAGAACTGAATAGTCAGTATTAGAGCCTGAACATCAGGGTGTAGTGGCATGACTTGTCAAAGAACACATTTCAGTGACAAGAGGAATAATATAAAGAAATACTTTGGGGTGCATGCATAAGAGCTATTAATAATAGCTTACATTGTTTACTTGAGAAATATTCTCTGTATATTTTTTTAAATCTCAATAACCAAAATGTTATAATTACTGTGTAAGAGATATTAATTTATTTATATATTATTTACTCTTCCATCAGTTTTCCTTCCATTTTCACCCTCCTGAGTTTTGAGTAATCATTCTTTGCTCTTTTGAAAATTCAAGCCACTTTTTCATAAACTATTTTTACACACTTAACATACCAAAATTTGATTTGTACAATATTTTACAATATTACAATACTAGGAATATATGACAAACCACTGAATTTTATTAAGGGTATTTATTATATATAGTATCACAGGAAAAAGGAAAATGCGTAGAGATGAAATACTATTCTTTCTAGTTGTTTTTAAGAGACAGTTGCCTGAGTCCAGCCATCTCATGAAAAAAAAACTCATTTTTTTCTTTTTTATTGATTATTACAATTTATTCACCTTGTTTTCTGGCTGTAAGCCCCTCCTTCATCTTCCACCAGTTACAACCTACCTCCCTCTTCTACCCCTATGCCCCTCTCCTAGTCCACTGATAGGGAAAATCCTCCTTCCCTACTATCTTATCCTAGTCTATCTTATCAAGTCTTACCAAGAATGGCAGCACTTTCTTCCTCTGTGGCCTGGCAAGTCTGCATCTTCCAGGAGTAGCTGATCAAGGAGCCTTCCACTGAATTCATTTCAGAGAAAGCCCCTGTCACCCTTAATAGGGAACTCACATGGAAACTGAGATACTTATGAGCTACATCTGAGCAGGGATTCTAGGTGTTCTTCATTCATGTTCCTTGGTTGGAACAGGACCCCCCAGGCCCATATTTTTGGGCTCAATTGGCCTCCTTGTGGAGGGCCTCTCACATCCAGGTCTTTCTACCTCCTAAATATTCCATATAAATCCATGCTTTCTACACAAAATTTGGCTATGAGTTTAACCATCTTCTTCAATACCCTGCTATGTAGATTCTTTCAGAGGCCCTCTGTGGTAGTTCCTGCCCTGTTCCCTATCTTCCCCATTACCGATGTCTATCCCATTTGCCCTTCTGAATGAGGATTAAGCATCTTCCTTAGGGTTCTTCCTGTTGTTTAGATCCTTTAGGACTCTAGCTTTTAGTATTTTTAATCCTGTATTATATGGCTAATATCCACATATAAGTGAGTATATACCATGAGTGTCTTTCTGCTTCTGGATACCTCAGTCAGAGTGATCTTTTCTAGTTGCATCCACTTGCCTGCTGATTTCCTTGTTTTTAATTGCTGAATAGTATTGCAATGTATAAATGTGCCACAATTTCTGTGTTTATTTCTCGGTTTGGGGACATCTAAGTTGTTTCCAGATTCTGGCTATTGTCAATAAAGTTGTTATGAGTATAGTTGAGCAAATGTCCTTGTTGTATGGTTGATAATGTTCTGAATATATGCCCATGGTTGGTATAACTGAATATTCTAGTAGCACTATTCATAATTTTCTGAGAAAGCACCAGATTGATTTCCAAAGTGCTTGTACAAGTGTATATTCCCACCATTAATGGAGGAGGGTTCCCTTTTCTCCAAATCGAGTCCAACTTGTTTTGCAGATGGTGTGGGAGTACACATGCATGACCCTAAAAATTCAACCAGGGAACTCCTACAGCTGATCAACACTTTCAGCAAAATGACTGTATACAAAATTAAATTAAAAAATCTGAAGCCCTCCTGTATATAAAAGACAAATGGGCTCAGAAAGAAATTAGGGAAACAAAACCCCTTCACAAAAGCCACACATAATATAAAGTACCTTGGTGTGACTCTAATCAAGCAAGTGAATGATTTGTATGGAAAAAAGAACTTCAAGGAAGATATCAGAAGATCTCCCATTCTCTGGGATTGGTATGATTCACATAGTAAAAATTGCCACTCTACCACAAGAAATCTAAAGAGTCAATGCAATTCCAATCAAAATACCAGCACAACTCATTGCAGACCTTGAAAGAACAATTCTCAGTTTCATATGGAAAAACAAAAAAAAAAAAAAAAAAAAAAAAAAAAAAAAACAACCCAGAATTGATTTTAAAAAATGCCTGTACAATAAAAGATTTTCTGGAGGTATCTTCATCTGAGATCTCAAGTAGTACTATAGTGAAACAGTAATAAAAATGGCATTGTACTGGCACCTGTACTTTAAATCTTAAAGGGGTGTGCATCTACTCATTAATCATTTTTATTAAATCATATCAAGAAGCTGAGGGGAAAAACAAATATACAGGAATCAACTGCTGTCTCAGTTTTAGACCCAGTTTGAGGGAGTCCAGACAGCCAATGCTACCTTGGGCTATTGTTTCGGCTCATCAACCTTAAATCATCCCTGGCTTTTTTTAACGGTGTACTTTTCTTAACTTTAAATTGTTCTTTAAGATATTTTAAATCAGAGCCATTAGCAAAAACATCTTCCCTGACCTTGTTAAACAATCTATTTTACCAAATTGTTTCTAAGTATAATGGTCATTGCTAACAATCTACATCTATGGCTCCTTTCAAGGGCAGTGGTTAATTCATTAATCTGCTCCAGTAAACAGGTGGAAAGAGATCAAATATTGTTAATTTTAAATGCCAATGATATCGCCCAGTGATGGGCTAGAAGCCTCTTTAGAGTTTTCATACAACTCATGTTATGAGGAATATGGGCATCATAAGGGCAACAAGCAGAGATATGCTACATAAGAGCACAAAGTCCTCAGGACAAGCAGTTCTAGGGATTATGCTTCTCCAAGACAAACTCCTCGTGACTATGCTAACAGGGGAGCCACATTCCATGAGTTCTACAGCCCTTTTGCTATTGCTAATGAATGGCTCTTGACAGGACCGGGTAGCCAAAATAGTTTGCCTATATATGGGTGAAGGGGAAGTGAGGTTAGCTCAGGCCCTGGGAAGGAGAATTCAGGGTATTGCATGGGCTATACTAGCCTGGAGGACCATACAACATCGAAGAACTGAAGGATTGCTGGGAGAAAATGTCAGGTAGGTTTGATTTGATATGTTAACTAGGAACCTCTGCCATTAGTTCCAGGTTTGAATCCTACTGCTATGGTAACATAAAGTTCAGAGAGAGAGAAGCATGGTCTCCATTGGATAATGATTATCAAGTGAGCCCACAGGGAAGAAAGGTGACAAAGACAAAGATTATGTTTTTCTTTTCTTTCTATATATCTTCTTTCTTCTCTTTGAGGAAGGGCAGTAACCCAAACTAGACTCAAAATTTTGCTATTTTGCTCTTTTGTTTTTTTTTAGTATTTTTTATTTTATTAATTGTTTTTATTAATAAAATAAAAATTTTATTTTTCACAATTTATTCATTATGTATGATGGTTGAAGGTCGCTCCTTCAACTCCTACTGCTCCTACCCTCACTTCATCTTCCCCCATCCCCTTTCCCTAGCCTACTCAAAAGGGAAGTAACTCTCCTCTGCCATCCACCCATACCTTATTGGAAAAGTGCTCAGCCATGAAAGAAACACTAGGTATAACTCATTTTAAAGAGTCCAGCCCTCAATATAGTGTTTAATTTACCATCTCACATGCAGAAACATGTGAAATTGAAATGCTATAACCTCTGAAACATATTATCACAAGCATTTCAGAGAACATGATTCTCTTGCTGCCTAGAAGGCTGTTTTCAACCAACCCAGAAAGGCATGAGGGGCAGAAGATGAGGTATAAAGCTTGGAAAGCCTACAAGCATAACAGTGATGAGCCACACTGGGAATAACCTCAGAAAGTAAGTTCAACTTTAATTCCAGAAAACAAGCTTATACCCCTTGGGGAGTGCCTGGGATGCTCCAAGCATAGGTGTAGATAATTGTTTAATACTAGGCAATTCAAGGGTACTCGATTTGCATTAAACAGCACATTCTTATCATATGAACAAGAACAAGAACAAATAATTAAATTTTCTGATATTTGAAGGGAGGAGTGATCGGGTATCTGTGTCAAAGGCCATCTAACAAATTTGATTGGTGGTGTCTATGTCTAAAGACACTCTCCAGAAAAACTCACCCTTGACATGGTTACACATCTAGGCCAGAAGCAGGGTCATACATGGAAAAGAAAGCCTCCTCCCTCATATCTCAAAATTCAGTGTTGGTTGTGATGTTTTTCAATAGTACCGCTGGAACAATAGGTATGTGTACACAAAGAAACTTCTACAGGCTACCACTGTTTTCATACTCTCAGAGAACTTCCTGGCTGGTGTTAGTTCACCATTCCCTACATATTCATCCACTGGACTAAAAGTTTCTTGTGTAATGTGAGGCAATTGAAAACAGTAAATGTTGAGAATCAGGATTATCAATAAGTCTTCCATAAACACCTTATTATATAATACTGTTGCATGTAATTGATATTCAATATTCATTGTATTCTTTTTATAAATAAGTTTATTTACTTTAAATACCAATCGTAGTCCCCCTCCCTTCTCTCCCCCAGTACTACCCTCCATTCCTATTCTCCCTATTCCCGTTCCCCTTTAGAAAAGGGAGGTCATTTCCATTGAGCTAGTTTTACAGTTCTGTTGGATCTCAGTGGACCAAAGTACACAGAGGCCTTTCCACATTGCTTATACTCACAGAAATCCTCTTCAGTAAGGATACTTTTATGATAATGATGACTCTAGATTTGTGCAAGGCCTCACCATTTTAACACATTCGTAAGTTTTTCCTCCATTATGAATCCTTTCATGATGATGAAGATTATACAAATGTGGAATGGTTTCACCATGTTAAAAACACTCACAGGCTTTCTGTCCATTAGGATTTCTTTCATGAGTGTGGAGATTATTCTGAAGTGCAAAAGTTTATTCACATTGGTTACAGTCATACAGCTTCTTTCCAGTATGTGTTTTTTGATTTATTAGAAGTTATGTGCAAAGGCTTTGCCACATAGTTATATTTATATGGTTTCCCTCCACAATGTGTTGTTGTCTTAGGAGATGAATATTACATACAAAGGCTTTATCACACTAATTACCCTCACCAGGCTTCTCTCCACTGTGTGTCTTTTCTTGTTTGTGGATACTACTCGGCTGTGCAAAGGCTTTATCATATTGGGCATATTCATAAGGTTTCTTCCTAATATGTGTTCTCTTATGGCTTATGAGATGACTTTTTTGTGCAAAGGCTGTACTGCACTGGTTACATTCATAAGGTTTCTCTCCAGTGTGTGTTCTTTTATGGATTAAGAGATGAGTGTTTTCTGCAAAGGCTTTACCACACTGGTTACATTCATAAGGTTTCTCTCCAGTGTGTGTTCTTTTATGGCTTAAGAGAGTACTGTTTCGTGTAAAGGCTTTACCACACTCGTTACATTCATAAGGTTTCTCTCCAGTATGTGTTCTTCTATGGCTTATGAGATGACTCTTTTGTGCAAAGACTTTACCACATTGATTACATTTGTAAAGCTTCTCTCCAGTGTGTGTTCCTTTATGCCGTATGAGATCAGTGGTATTGGAGAAAGCTTTACCACATAGAGTGCATTTAGTAGGTTTCTCTCCAGTACAACTGCTTGCATGCCTGCAGAGATAATTACCACATGTGAAAGATTTACCACAGTCAGTGCTTTACACTAATAAATATATTTATCTTTATTAATTAATTTCATAATTTGGTCATAATTTCATAAAAATGGTAAAGGAGAATCAAATTTTAAAGTTTTATCATGTTATTTACATTAATGATTTTTCCCTTCATTATGGGTATTTTCAAAGATCCCTGTGATGGTAAGAGCATTTGTTCCATGGTTCACTTTCATAGCATCATTTTTCTATAAGAGTATTTTTTATATTTATAGAGAGAGAGATTATTGTAAGAATACAGAGATTTACCACAGCAATCCCATTCGCATTATTTTTACTGTATGAATGACACTTCCTTTGTAAAGTGAGACAAGAGAAGCAGAAGAAGTTCCAAATTCCTAGTATTCATAGGTATTTTCGGCAGTATTAGTTTGCTGATGAATTCTCATTTAAGTTGCAAAACCAATTAACAGTAACCATTTATTGCATTCAGAAATTCTACTCAAAGTGGGGACTACTACAAAAGTAATTGTTCTTGGAGAAAGACAGCTACACTGCTTCTTTCAATATCCCTCTACTCATGTGCCTTACAAACATTGTGACATATGCTATACCTATTTAAATTACAAGAATAATAAAGGATTCCCTCATTGAATTAACACAGTTTGTTTTTTGTTCATCATAGACATGTCATATAGGGATTAAGGTTTCTCCACAACAATATTCTTGACTCTCATAAGCTGCTCCTTTCACTAAACTTTCCAATGTTACTGCATGAATATGAGTAACAGTGGTTGTTATTAGGAAGTTTTGGACACATACTGATCACCTATTCAATATGTATACCTCTTACAATATCTGAGTAGATAAAATGAGACTAAACAGATTGGCAGTTCAACTCAGTAGTTGTAATGTCTATATGATTTAAATGGTATTTTCTGTTACAACATTATTTAATTTTCTTCTATCTTAGGGAATGCCTTGCAAACACAAATCAGATACCTGACATTAAGGTAAATGGAATTGTGGGAATTTAATGATCATCAGCACACTTAAAGCAGTGCTGTTTTTACACTGTTGCTTTTCTTCAAAACCTCCAGGACACAGCCAGGTATGGTACATGCCTTTAATCCCTGCATTCGTGGAGGCAGAAACAGGCAGATATGTGTGATTTCAAGGTCAGGCTGTTCCACCAAGCAAGTCTAAGACAAGCCACGGCTACAAAAAAAAATTCTTCCAAAAACAAAAAATAAAAAGCAGCCAACAAACAAAAACAAAAATAAAAACAAACACTTCCAGGACACATTAAAATTTCTTAACACTCGTGTCTGTATCAGCATGCATATAAATTTACCTTCTGTTACTTGTAGAACTTTGAAAATGTTCTTCAATATTATGGTGTTCCCATTTGTAACCTAAAATATAGTACCAGAAATATATATTATTGGAAATATCATATTATTATTAAGGAAAAACTTAAATCACTACATTCTGTGACCCTTAGTACTATGCCTGATTAAATCACCTCATTCCTCCTCATTCTCAATTGGAATTGCAGAAGAGGATCAACAACAAAGTAAGAGTTGTCTCCTTATTTTAAAAGTGAAAGAAAATTCACAGTCTTACCTATTTCAGTGAGGTTTTTGCATGTCTCTAGCATCACATCTTTGTAGAGTTGCTTCTGGGAAGATTCCAGCAAAGCCCACTCTTCTTGGCTGAATTTCACATGCACATCATTGAATGTCACTGAATTCTAAAATATAATTGTACAATATACAATTGTACAACAGAAACATTGGCAACAATATAAATTTATACTTCTTTGGAAATATAACCATATAATTCTAGTGCTTCTTCCATATATTTTCTGACACAGAAGTGCTAATGTTAGACAGTTGGGTGCTGTGCATTGGGTGAAGGAGGGGAGAAGAAAAAGCCTAAAGGTTAGATTGTAAGAAAAACCAAAGGTGTGCTTTGAAGAACTGTGTTACAGGAGTTTCATCACTTTGTAAGACAGGAATCTAAAGTAGTGAGCAGTTGGGTTCTTGAGCGATCTATGAATCCTGGTCAGTTCCTTGATCAAGTCAGTCAGGACTCTGTCATGAGACAGGTGGAAGGAAAAGGAATCACAATATTTTATCTAGCAACAAATGAGATGTGGTAATCAGGGGACACAGAATAAATGGATAACCTCAGTCAAAACACAACATGGCACTGAATATCATCTTTTTACCATGCTTCAGGGAAGTGGCATATCAATATGTGAAAAGGGAGATTCATATATTTGTGGAAGGGAAAGTGGACTACAGTAAATACATGAATAAAAATAATGTGAGGTGTCAAACAACAACAATCATAGCTGATAAGATCATATTTGTGAATGACCAGAAAAAAGAAAAGATATAGACCACATTATTCTTTTTTGATAATTGTTTTATATATTCTCCTTTCCAAATCATGTATAGTCTATAGTTCAAGAATAAAGATTAAAGCTTTTATATTAAAAAAAGAATTGCTAATGTTATCAATAATCATTCTCAGAAGAAAATTGAATAACTGTCATATCTGAACTTTTTGAATAGGATATAGCCTTGGAATAGACATGCCAATTAATGTGGACAAAGACAAACAGAGAGAAGAGAGTGAAATAGAAAGAGAAAGATAGAGACAGAGACACAGAGAGAAATGAACAATGAACAGTACTGAGTACATATCAGAGAAATTTATGAACATTTATTAACTACAAAAATGATGAACAAGCTGGGTATATTCAGTTATGCCTCTAATTCCATCACTCAGGAGGCAGAGGCAGGTGAATTTCATTGAGTTGGATGCCAGCATGATCTATGCAAAGCGTTTCAGGACATCCAGACCTATATTGTAAGTCAGAGTCTTCCCTAAATGTCAATCAAACAAATATAATAGGTAGAAAAAACTCAGAGGTCTTTACTGAAGCTCCTACAAAGAATTATACATTCAACTCAATTCTGTATTAATCTTCCAGAAACCAGCAGTGCCACAGCTTAAACTGTAACATTAATAAGATCTTACTAAAAGGGAAAGCATGTTTAAACAGGTAAAAATTGAAAGAGAAAAATATTAGCAATGTAAATTCTGGTCATAAATAAGCAACATAAGGTGGGAGAGATGGCTCAGCAGTGAAGAATTCTTGCTGCTTTTGCAAATAATTGGGATCAATTGTCAGTGTTTACATGAATCCCACTACTATCCATTGTTCTAGGTTCATGAGTTCTGAGGTGATCTTCTGACTATGAGGAGCAGGGACACAAGAGGTGCATAGTCATGCATACAAGCAAAATACTCATATTCAGTAAAAATTAAAAAAAACAGATCCCAGATGGCAGAGTTGATTGCACACTGTGTCTGATCAGCAGGGTAGCAGAGAATGCACAGTGACCAACAGTTGGAACAGTAGGCCACAAAACACCACTGACTGTGTTTACCAGGTGAAAGGAAACCCAACGGTGAGGGAAAATTGGTTCCAACCTCAGATCACTGAGCTAATCCCTGGAAAAAGTTCCTGGGATGTTGAAGCAGGAATGTGGTTTTCAAGCAAATGGACACAAGAAACAAGCAGGAATAGCAATTCTAATATCTAATAAAACAAACATTCAACCAAAATTAATTGAAAGGGATGAGGAAGGATACTTCAAACTCAAAAAAAGGAAAATTCCACCAAGATGGTGTCTCAATTCTGGGCAACTATGCCTCAAATTCAAGAGTACCCACATTTGTAAAAGAAACATTAATTAAGTTCAAAGAACATTTCAGTCTCCACACATTAATAGTGAGAGACCACAACAACTCAATATCATCAAGTGACAGAGCAGTGAAACAGAACCTAAAATGAGATATAATGACACTAATGGATGCCATGAATTAAATGGACCTGCCAGATATCTAGAGAAATGTTCACCCAAACAGAAAAGAATATATCTTCTTTTCAGCACCTTACGGACCCTTCTCTAAAAATGACCATACAGTAGTCACAAACCAGGCCTCAACAGATACAAGATTGAAGTAATATCTTGCATCCTATCATACCATGATGGACTAAAGGTGGATCTTGACAATAACAGAAATAGCAAAAAGCCTACACATACGTGGAAACTGAACAACTCCCTACTCAATGAAATCTGGGTCAGGGAAGAAATAAAGAACTTCCTATAGTTCAATGAAAATGAAGGCACATCATACCCAAACTTATGAGATGCAATGAAAGCAGTCTTAAGAAGAGATTTAATAGCACTAAGTACCTTCATAAGCTATTGGAGACTTCCCATACAAGCAACTTAATGGCACATCTGAATACTCTATGAAAAAGAAGCAGACACACCCAACAGGAGCAGACTACTAGATAACCAAACTCAGGGCTGATATACAAAGAGAACAATTCAAATAATCAACAAAACCAGGAGCTATTTCTTTGAGAAAATAAAAAAACAGACAAATTCTTAGCCAAACTAAGAAAATGGCAGAGAGACACTATCCAAATCAACCAAGTCTGATAAAAAGAGAGAGATAACAGACACTGAGAAAATCCAAAGAACCATTAGCTCTTATGTCAAAAGCCTATATGCCACAAAATTTGAAAATCAAAATGAAATATACAATTTTTTTATTGATTCCACTTACCAAAGTTGAATCAAAATCAGGTAAAGAAATTTAATAGTCTTACATCCCCTCAGTGAATAGAAGCAAACATCAAAAGACTCCCAACCAAGGGACAAATGATTTCAGAGCAGAATTCTATCAGAGCTTCAAAGAAGAGAGAATAGAAATATTCTTCAAACTATTTTATATAATATAAATGGAAGCATCATAACCAAACACCTTTTGTAAGACTGAAGGCACCTTGATAAATCCTCAAAGAACCAAAAACCCAAAAAAGAAAGAGAACTTCAGACCAATCCCTCTTAAAATACTCAAATAAAATACAAACCAAATCCAAGAACATTTTAAAGATATCATCCACCATCACCAAGTAGGCTCCATCCCATGCATGCAGCGGTCGTTAAATAACATGGAATCCATCAATGTAATCCATCATATCAATAAATTGAAAAAAAACAACCACACAATCATTTCCTTAGATGCTGCAAAAGTATTTTACAATATCCAACACTTATTCTTCTTTAAAGTCTCGAAGAGACCGAGGGTAAAAGGCACATACCTAAAAACAGTGAAGGCAATACACAGCAATCCTATAGCTAACATCAAACTAAATGGAAAGAGAGTTAAATCAATTCCACTGAACTCAGGGACAAGGCAAGGCTACCTACTCTCTCCAAATATCTTCAATATAGTATCTGAAGTCCTATCTAGAGCAATAAGACAACTAAAGGAGTTTAAGGGTGTACAAATTGAAAGGAAGAAGTCAAAGTATCACTATTCATAGATGAAATGACAGTATACATAACTGTCCCCAAAAGTTCTACCAGGGAACGCCTACAATTGAAAAACACTTCAGCGAAGTGGCTGGATACAAAGATAACAAAAAATCAGTAGCACTCCTGTGTACAAAAGACAAACTGCCTGAGAAAGAATTCAGGAAACAACACCCCTCACAATAGCCAGAAAAACAAACAAACAAACAAACAAAACATAAAGTATCTTGGTGTTACCCTAACCAAGCAAGTGAAAAACCCATATGAAAAAAACAAAAAACTGTCAAGCCTCTGACAAAAGAAATTGAAGATAACAAAAGATAGAAAGATCTCTCATGTAAATGGATCAGTAGGATCAACATAATAAAAATTGCCATGTTACCAAAAACAATCTACAGATTCAATGATATCCCCATCAAAATATCAACACAATTCCTTACAGACCTTGAAAGAATAATTCTCAGCTTCATGTGAAAACAAAACAAACAAACAAACAAACAAACAAACAGAAAACACCAGAATAGCTAAAACAATCCTGTACAAAAACAGATCTTCAGGAGGTTTCTCCATCCCTTATCTCAAACTATTCTATAAAGCAACAGTAATAAAAACAGCATGGTACTATTACAGAAACAGACTGGTGAATCAATGGAATTGAAGCAAAGGCTTATAAATAAACCCACAAACCTATGGACACTTGATTTTTGACAAAGAAGCCAAAACCATGCAATGAAAAAATGGCAACATCTTCAGCAAATGGTGCTGGTATAACTGGAAGTCTACATGTAGAAAAATGAACATAAATCCATATTTACCATCCCACACTAAACTAAAGTCCAAGGTGATCAAAGACTTCCAACATAAAACCAGACACGCTAAATCAGTTAGAAGAAAAAGTGGGAAAAACACCTGGATCACATTGACATAAAGATAACTTCCTGAACAGAACACCAAGAGTACTGGCTCTAAGATCAACAATTAATAAATAGATCTCCTGAAACTAAAACTTTCTATGAATCAAAAAATTCTGTCAATAGAACAAATCAACAGCCCACAGCCTGGGAAAAGATCCTCACCAACCCTATCTATATACAGCATAGAGGGCTAGTAACAAGATATATAAAGAGCTCAAGAAATTAAACTCCAACAAACCATTTTAAAACTGGGTACAGAAATAAACAGAGAATTCCTCACAGAGGTATATCAGATGGTGGAAAAACATTTAAATAAATGCCAAATATCAATAGTCCTCATGGAAATGCAAATCAAAATGACTTTGATAGTCCATCAGAATGACTAAGATCAAAACCTGAAGAGACAGCACATGCTAATGAGGATGTGGAGAAAGGGAAACACTCCTCCATTGCTGGTGAGAGTGCAAACTTATACAACCACATTAGAAATCATTCTGATGCTTTCTCAGACAATTGGAAATAGTGCTACTTCAAGTCTCAGTTATATTATTCCTGGGCATATTTCCAAAAGATGCTCCACCATTCAACAAATACATTTGCTCAATTATGTTCACAGCATCTATATTCATAACATCCAGAATCTGGAAACAACCTACATGTCTCTCAATGGAACAACAGTTACAAAAATTGTGGTATATTTACACAGTGGAATGCTAGTCATGTATTAAAAACAGGGAAATCGTGAAATTTTCAGGGAAATGGATGGAACTAGGAAAGATCATCCTGAGTAAGGTATCCCAGAACCAGAAAGACATGCATGGTATATACTCATTTATAAGTGGATAATAGCCATAATACAGGACAAACATACTACAATCCACAGACCTAAAGAAGATAAATAAAATGGAGGACCCTATGGAGGATGCTCAATTCTCATTCAAAAGTGCAAATAGAATCGATATCAGACATGACTGAAAAGAGGGAACAGGATGAGAGCCTAACATACATGTCCTCTGAAAGACTCAACCCAGTAGGGGATAAAGCAGATGCTAATACTCACAACCAAACTTTGGGCAGAGCACAGGGAGTCATAGGAAAGAGTGGGGGGATAGAAAGACTCAGAGCTGACAGAAGCTCCATAAGAAGACCAACAAGGTCAACAAATCTGGGACTGTGGGGACATGCAGAGATTGATGCATGCACCAAAGACCGTTCATGAAGAGGACCCATACCCCTGCTCAGATGTAGCTGATAGGCAGCTCAGTCTCCATGTGGGATCCATAGTAAGGGGAGCAGGGGCTGGCTTTGACCTGGACTCTGTTGCCTGCTCTTTGATCACTTCCTCATGGTGGAGGAGGCATTGGTACACCACAAAGGAAGAAGGTGTAGACAGTCCTAGTGAGATTTGATAAGTTTGGATCAGCTGGTAGGAGTGGAGGGCTCCCCCTATCTGATGAAATGGGATACGCGGGAAAGAGGAATGGAGGATGAGGTGAGGAAGAGACAAGAGAGGAGGCTACAATTGAGATGTTAAATTACTTTTAAATTTTATTTATTACAATTTATTCACTTTGTATACCCACTGTAGACCCCTCTGTCATCTATTCCCAGTCCCACCCACATTCTTTCTTTTTTCCTATGCCCTTTCCCTAATCTGATAGGGAAGGAACTACTTACTCCCCTTCTATCTAAACCTAGCTTATCAGGAAACAGGAAACAACCTAGGAACCTGCTACAGAGGGCCTCTAAAAGCCAGAAGAAGAAAACAGGAAACAACCTTGGAACCTGCCACAGAGGGCCTCTGAAAGCCTCTGCCATGCAGACTGTGAAAGCCGATGCTGAGCCTGATGGCCAACTGATGGGCACAGTGAATGGAATTTTAGGTAAGAAGTGGGAAATAGTAAGAGCTGGAGAAGACAGGAACTCCACAAGGAGAGCAACACAAGAAAATTTGAACACAGGGAACTTCCCAGAGACTCATACTCCAACCAAGGACTATTCATGGAGATAACCTAGAACCCTCACAATGCAGCCACTTCTGATGAGAACTGATAGACTAAGATCAGAAAGAAGGAGAGGAGGACCTCCCCAATCAGTGGACATGGGGAAGGGCATGCATGCAGAAAGGAGGGTGGAGGGTGGGACCGGGAGGGGAGGAGGTAGGGGCTTATGGGGAGATAAAAAATGAATTAAGTGTAATTAATAAAAGTTAAATAAAAATGTGAATAAAATGAATGAATAAAGTTAAAAAAAACACAACAGGTTGGAAGAATGTCACACTCCTGCAATTCAATGACTCAGGAAGCTCAGTGTTAATGTCATGAATACATGCCCCTAAAAAATTAAATATACTCTCTGGCAATTACAAATGCAAGATGTGGATGAAGATAGCCACAAAAACCTATGCTTACACAGACAAAACAAAACAAAATAAAAAATCCAAAACCCTACATTCCAGACTCAGCAGCTAATGATGATGTTATTGATGCCAGGCATGTTAGCCTAAATTTTACCCCAAACTCAACTGGAGTTAGACCTGTAAGTGCAAAACCTACCTGGTGTACATACTGATTTTCAGGACAGAAAATTTTTCATTCAATGTCAAAATGAGAAACATCATCTTCTCTGGGAGCTTTTTTGATTCGATCAAATAATTTCTGACCAAATTCACTATTGGCTTATGACCATCCCATGATGAAAAAGTAGTCTAACTTCAGTGATCCTAAAATTTGGCAATAACTCATACACTGTTTAAATGTCCAAAGTCTCTTCTGACATATAAGAAAATCTCTTGACTGCCACATCAGAAGCAAGTTACATCATTCCAACATAGATACACAGAATACCCCTTCCCATTCCAGTAGAGAGGAATGTATACACAGTGAGAGAAGACTGTACCAAGGAAAGAAGACCAGCAAGGAAAACAGCAAATCCTGTTGCTGTTTCAAAAGGCTTAGAGGGTCCTATCTATGCAACGTCTCATACATCTCTCAGATTGGTTACTTCCACTCCCTATAGGCAGCACTCCATGACAGGTATCTCATAACTTAGGGATATCAACATCTTGTAGTGTCAAGATGCAACTCAGGCTTCACCCCTCATGGTGTCATGCAATGAACCTTTACAGTATCTTCACTGGTGATCTGACTCTGCCAAACACAGAAGGCTGGCGCAGTGCTGAATAGAAACCACAAAGAATCTATTACGTTAAATTTTACATCTTTCTTGTTTCCAAAAAAAGCACAACATGGGTGAGCCTGTCAATTTGGATTCAAAATTGGGATGGACGGTGTCACTCTTGGACCGTTTGGAGCAGGCTTTATATGAAGTTCATTCCTGGCACTAGGAATCACTTTGAGTCCTCCTTCCATTAACAGAAGAATTAGCAGAAAGGCATTTACTCTATGAATATCATTTTAGGCTTCAAATCCAGAACTAGGACTTCTTCTTTGATGGTGATAATCTCCTTGAAAAAATTCTGCCTCTTTCATCATGTGACTGCCATCTGAAACTATCTAGTACTGTTTTTCTCTACAAAGGCTTTACACTAATTTCTGTTCCACTTGTCTCTTTCTTTCACTGTGGTCCTGAATGTCTCTCTAATATTAACCATTCAACAGATTCAATATTCCATCTAAGAAATCCTGTTCATCAATTTTTAATTCTTCCTCACTCAATTTCAAGGCATGGGCAGAATGAATTAGTATGACTGGCAGCTAAAATATCACACAAATGACCTCTAGCTTGATTTTCTGTAGAGTCTATTGTCCACCGAACCTTATGACATGGACATCCTCTGTCTGCATTACTCTCAATACTCTGATCTTCTAGGTCCTACCAGAACAGCTGATGAATCTCTGCGTACAGCTTTGTAATGCATTTGCCATCGTAAATCCTGATGTTTTCCGCACTCCTTAAAAAGAGAACATTCCAAGATTCTGTCCAGCAGTAAAATCACTCTTTGCATATAACTTTTTGTTCTAATGTGCTTCTTTGTTGTTGTGACTAAATCCCTTAACTAAAAGCATCTCAGGTCATGAATGCGTTTACACGTTTAGTTTGGTACTGTCAGATCACAGTCCATCACTTTGGGAGCTTAGCATAGAAAGTCAAGCTTGAAGGAAATTAAGGCAAAAGCCATGGGCAAATGTTTCCTAGGTTGGTCTCTTGCTTCATCACTGTCTCATGCTCAGGTAGTTATCTTATGTAGCCCAGGCCCACTTGCTTAGGGATATTGTATCTCTCAGTGGAAGAGCCTTCCCACATCAATCATCTATCAACACAATCTCTCACAGATATAGCAAACAACTTCTCTGATGAGGGCATGCCATTTATTGAGGCCCCTCAGATGACTGCAGGCTTGGAAATGTTGACCACTGAAGCTAATAAGGACAAAGAGACAACAATATAGGAGAAAGTTTTAAAAGCCTAAAAACAATGTGTTAATTCTATCAGTCACTTAAAAAGCAAAAACCGAGACATTGATGATTGCAACAACTTGAAAACATAGATATACCAAGAAATGAGGAGAGGCAAGCCTTTAAGATCAAGAAGAGAAAAGTAAAACTGCTTCTCTATATCAAGTCTCCAAATCAACAAAAACTAAAGGAATTATAGCATAATATAATAAATTTTCAGAAGGGAAAATATGTGAAGGTCTATGACTTTCAAAAAAACAATATAGTTAGATTATAACTAATCAAATCACACAATATACATAGAACTCCTGTCAAAAGCAAACACAAAGATAGGACTATAAAAATAATATAGTCCTATAAGCAAATAAAATAGGATTATAGATAAAATCAAAATCAAAGAAATCACTGGCCATTACTCAATTTGTGCAATCTAATTATTTCCTTTGGCAACAATAAAATATGTATTGGAGGTGGAGGGCTATTCCAATTGAAGATTCCATTAAAGCATACAAATGTTTCAATATAAGATAAATGATTTTGACTACTAAAATTATCTCATATTATTTTGATAAAGCAAAAGATATCTGTTAAAATCACTTGGAAACCATATTATTTTCTATGACTGGATATATGTCTGCATCAGTGTAAGAAAATGTAAATTTCTCAAGCCAAGTGGAAGAAAGCAGAATTTTAAAGAAAAAGTGAGTTTGCTATGGAGCCTAGGTTGGCCTTGAACTCACAATCCTTCTGCCAATTGGTAAGATGGTAAGGACACAGTACCACATCTGTCTCTGAGTTTGTATTATACGCTTAAACATCTTTTTTGCCTTAATTGCTTTAACAACCAATATCATCTTCATCTATTTTGTTTTAAGATCTTTTTCTTGTGCTTTCAGTTATGTTTATATATTCAGGATGTGCTGTGGTATGTGGTATGTATAAATTCCATAAAGAAATCCAGGAAAATCATAATCAAACAATTGGAGGAAACCAATAAATTCCTTAAATAAAGCCATGAAACAACAAACATTTGAGGGATGTGAGGCTTTTCTGGATTAGGGTGAACTCTGACATCTCTGGATAGCCAGTTATTTACACTTGGTTTATGATAGTGAACTCTGTTTTCTCAGTGAAGAGCCTAAAAATTCACCTCAGGATCTGTATGACCCCAGGTTTTATAAAGAGCCTCACATAGACCTCAGGGCAGATTATTAGCCAAACCCTTTCCTGATAAGGAAATTGCTCCAACAAGTATTTGGGAATTCCTAGAAATGCATTACCCTGCTAAGGATTTTAGTCTTCAGCAGTGACTTTCAACTGTGCTGAGATTTCCCCACACATATAGGATAATTAAGTACTGTGTCCTCCTTCTTGCAATAGGACCATGCTATTGCATGGAAAATGAGGCATCATGGCCCAATATTTAAGCCAAGGATCCTTGATACTTAGACACAGAAAACCAAACATTCACCCTGGAAATTTGTCCCTCTGGCCAAGGTTTATAAATTCTGACCGCAAACAAACATGCTGGGGGTGCAGGCATGCTGGCAGGTTAGATGCCACCTGATACCATCAGCCTTCCATCATGGCCTCTGAGATTCATCATTTATCCCCCTCTGGGCCTGCTCACTGGCCCACTGTGCCTAGGCCTCACTGGGTCTGTGTTTCACTAGGCCTATGTATTGGCTGCAAGCCAATAAGGCATGGACTTTTACTTGAACCTCGGAGGTGAAAGTCCTTAGAGCAAGGCACAGCAGTGTATCCAAGAATGGTAACACTTTGGTATTGCCATAGGCTCTGGAATACCAGAATTTCCACTACCACTGGTGATTTCATTCTAAAAGAACAAGCTATCTGTAACAGTCAATAGAAAATTCTTACACACCCTGGCCTAGTGAACATGGGTGTTGCCTAAAGTGTTCTAGCTGCCCCTGAGAGAAATGGAACCACTGTTCTTCATCTGGAAGCTGAGCTCCAGGCCTCTGCTGAATGGAGAATGACAGAATGAAACACATTCTGGAAATATGGAAATATAATCAATAAAGAAAGCAAAAACAAGCTGGCCATGTTGATCACACCTGTGACCCCAGCACTTTGGCAGGTAGAGGCAGAGATATCTCTGTGTCTTTGCGGCTACCCTGGTCTACAAAGCAAGGCAAGGTCAGCATATGCTACACAGAGAATTCTAGGCTCAAAAAACCAAAGAAAATTAATTTTTAAATGCAGAAACTTAAGGAATCCTGGAAATGAAAAAATTAAAGACTACGGCAAGAAAATACAGAGGAAAGGTTCGCACAGAAAACAGAGATCAAGGAGATAAATTTATGCATTGAATACAAAATAGAAGAAATTGAAGACATGTGTGTTTATACATTCCTTTAACAGCAGAAGTCAGGGATGCAGAGACAGCTGGACTGTTGTGAGTTTGAGGCCAACCTGGTCTACAAAGTGATTCCAGGACAGCAAAGGCTACAAAAAGCAATTTTGTCTGAAAATATACAACAACAACAACAACAAAAAAAAAACAAAAAAAAGATGAAATAGATACATGTATCAAAGAAAAATGTTAAATCCAAAAGCTCCCTATCACAAAACATCCAGGAACTCTGAGACATTATGAAAAGAAAAAACGTGCTGATAATCAGATTAGCAGAAGAAGGATGAGATCAAGGGTCTAGAAGATATTTTCAACAAAATCATACAAAAAAATTCTTAATCTAAAGAAGAAGATGTCTATCAAGGCACAAGAAGCATACAAAAATACCAAAGACACTGGACTATAAAAAAAGTCCTCTTTCCAGAGAATAATCAAAATGCTAAATATATAGAACAAAGAAAAAATATAAAAAGCTGTAACAGAAAAAAAAATCGAATGGACCACACTAACCAATCAAACAGACAAACAAAAACCAACCAAGAAACAAATAAAGGCAGATCTATTGGAATTAATCCTGTATTCTCATTAAGATGCTAGAAATTGAAGGACATAGACAGTGTGCTTCTGACTCTAAAATGCTACAGAAGCCAAGAAATATTACTAACTATGCCCAGAACCTTTCAATCAGCAAATGGAGAAAATAAGATGTTGCATGTTAAGGTCAAATTTACACAATATGTATCTATAAATACAGCCCCACACAAGATGCTAAAACCACCACCACCTCCACCACCAAAATACCAAGATTAACAATCACTGTTCATTCATATCTCTTAATACCCTTGACCCAAATTCACCAATAAAAAGACACAGGCTCACAAAATGTATGATAAAACAGAATCTATCCTTCTAAATACATCAAACACAGCTTTACCTTGAGATAGACATTATCTCAAGGTAAAGGGTTGGAAAAGATATTCCAAATGAATGGACAATAGTATCAATTTTGTATAGCAATTTTAATATCTAACAAAACAGACTTCAAAAACAACTAATAAAAAGATGGCAAAGGACATGGCATATTAAAAAAAAAACATCCAGCAATATAACATTTCAATACTTTACATCTATGCCCCAAACATAAGAGCACCCAAGTTATAAAAGAAACCCTTCTGCAGCTTGCATCACATCCTAGCCCTCATAAACCAGTAGGGGAAGACTTCAATATATCACTCTCACCAATGGACAGGTCCTTCTGACCAAACTGAACAGAGAAATGATCCAGATAATTAAGATCAAAAAACTAAATATACCCAAATGATGTTTACAGAACATGCACCGAAGCACAAAAGATTGTATTCCCTCTTCTAAGCAACTCATATACTGTTCTCCAAAATTGATGATATACTTGAACAGTGGAAGTCTCAAAAGATATAAGAAACTTGCAATAAGTTCTTGAAATGAATACATAACATATCAAAACTCATACTACACAATAGAAGTGTTGACCAGAAGACAGTTTATAGCATTAAGTACATTCAGAAAAAAATCAGAAAGATCTATTCCTAGCAACTTAACAGCACACCTAAATACTGTAGAACAAAAAAAAAAAAAAAGTAAACATAACTAAAAGGAGTAGATAGTGAGAAACTGTGTCTTCACTGGTAAAACTGAATGCTTCCACAGGAATAGAATGGTGGATCCTATCAAAATTGATAATAATTAGATTTGAATAGTAGAGATCTCCTGAATAAGCAGGGGTAACTATTCCTCAGACAACTTGGTCCTTGAGTCCACACAAACTTATAAAGACTAGTGTTTTCTTTTTAAATAAAAAAGGATACTTTTGTTGTTTCATATTAAAAACAGTTAAGAGGTTTAAAATGTTTTAAGTAAATTCAAAGGTATAAACTTGTTTGAGTTGGAATAATTTGGAGTGAATATAACATATTTGATCAGTGTGGTGATAGACAGTGCCTTTAATCCCAGCAGAGACAAGCAGTTATCTATTAATTAGTTGTTTTCTAAATTCAGGAGTTACAATGACAGGGTGTTGGTGGTTTATAGCATAGCCCTAATCCCAGCATTTGGGAGGCACATGCCTTTTACATACCACGTGGGAGGCAGAGGCAGGCACATAGGATTTACATTGATTCCACTTAAAAGCTACTTGTAAAAGACAGGGTGAAAATCAAAGTAAATGTCCTTTGTTATCTAGAAATAAATAGAGTTGAAGGTATATTTGTAAACTTTCAAAGATTTTTGTAACTTAGATTGAGAGATTATACTTTTTCTATTTCCAAAAACCATTTTGCCCTATAAAAGATATAACTGCCTGAAAAGGAACTATCCTCACCCCAGAATTAGGTATGGGGCAGGGTTTTGATATAATAATTTCAGGAGAATAAAAACATCCAAATAAAGAATATGGAGTCCACTGGAAACATGAAACTTCTAAAGAAAAAGGACAGATCACCAAAAGATTATGCCCAAAGAAAAGGAGTAAACTGGCCAAGTGGTATCACCCACCTTCATGTAGTCTCCTCTGCCTTCTACAGACATAAGTGCAAATTGTCGTTCTATGCTTGTTAAAGGACAACACAAAATCTCTATCTCATATCAGAAAAGCCACCTGGTAAAAAACAGAGGAAAACAGAAAAATAAGTGACAATTCTATTGCCACTAATCTCATAATCTTCTGGCATGATGTGACTTCTATACTTAGCACAAACATCAACAGTCAAGAATGCACAGATTTTGTGAAAGAGTGAGGGGATAAGAGAAAAAGCCAAAAACATAAGCCTAAAATATAGCCAAGTTTACATGAAAAGGCCTAAGGAAACTCTAACATGAAAAATGTGCACTGGATCAGAGGTACCTTTGATTTTTTTTAATTTAATACAAATTAAATAAACACAGATTTCACAACTCCTACAAGACAAACTCAAAGTGATACCTTTAAACTGCTATATTTATGACCCTCCTGCTACTACTAATCTCCTTTCCAGAGAATCCTTTTTCTCGGGAAGTCTCTTGGAAAATGGAGACCATAATAAAGATGGGCTATGGCTTGCAGTCCCTCATGTTCCCTTGTGGGTTCAAGCATAGCCCTGCCCTCACCAACACTCACACACAAAACAATATTGAAGAATAATTTAATATCTGTTTCTTGCTGCATGGATTATGTCACAAGATGTGGAATCTTCCCTTCCCACTTACCTAAACCCAGGCACACCTGACACTGACAAAATTTTGCATCTCAGAAAATCCATTTGAACCCAGGAATTGAATTCCCTTGAATCACTCCATTGTGCCCGGTGGTAGTTGAAAGGTAAAAAATAAATTAAAAAAAAAAGTAAGCAATTATTGCTCAATGATGACCACCACCACTTCTTTTTTACCAGTTTCAAAACTATTTGTAAAATTTGCTACACAAAACCATGTGTGGAATATAACATGAGGCATTTCTAGAAATGAGACTTTCAGTTTTCCAATCTATCTAATTAATGCACAGCAAAAGCAATGCCTGGGTGTGCACACTAGATAGTGATTCTACAAGCACCACAACTTTCTACTGCCCAAGCCACAGGGTCCCCTCCTCCTTGGACAGTTAACACTCAAGAAGGGTCAGAGGACAAAGATCTCTGCTGAAGTCACCACATGGAAAACAACGGAACCATAGTCTGAACCACAGCCCATCTCGGTTAAAGCAGATCAGGCTGTGATAGCTCAGCAGCCTGCTTTTCCTGGCCTAGGGACAATGGCCCCACACTCACCATGACATGGCCTCTGATCTCACTCACAGCCCTCTACAGCTGCATCAGAGAAAAATCCCAGAACAAACCCATAAGCTACCTCCCACTGTTGCTCCTGACTGCTAGGACTGCCCAGAGACCCTTATCAGTTTGAACAATAGAGCTGAGTCAGGACAGTCATAGCTCCTCTACCAGTGGATCAAAGATCAAATGATGCAGATAGTAGAGGCATTCTAGCTTTGCCCTAATCCCTATGGACACACAGAACCCTCATGTTGTTATAAAAGAACGAAAATCCCAATTATTCGATTTTAAAACTTGCTAGCGCAGAGAGGCAGAGAAAGCACCCACCTGACCCTGCTACTCACCTCACCTCCAAGAGGAAAATGCCAAAAAATCTCACCAGTTCAGATGACAGCTCAAGGGTGATAGGCCAAAGGAACCCAAGGCCAAAGGCTTTCTAGCTCAAAGCTAAAAAAGCCCAAAATCTACCAAGATAAAACTCCTTCCACTTTTACACTCTGTCTTAAATACATTTCAGCCGAAAGTTCCACTTACTCTTTAATCCCTGTCAGCTGGTTTCTTGCTTTGCCTCTTGACGTAGGATTAATATTATTTAATCCTGTGCACAGAGAGCTTTTGAATTAAAGGTATGTTCTAGGGTTGATGTAACAATACCATAATCACCTGTTTAGAATAAATAGAAAGTTCTTGTTATTAAGGTTTTTGTTAGGGCTCAACCACACCAAACAAAGCACAGGTTTTTACAGTTCACAATCTAAGGGATCACACTGGGATCAAATATCCTGCAACATCCTCATCTTGGAAATGTTTTAAAATACAATCTTCCACTTTCCCAGGGCACCTGCTCATCTTCCAAGATACAGGTCATTTATGTTGCACATTCCATTACACGATCAATGTCCAGTGCAGTCATCTCCCCCTCATAGTTGGGAAGTCCTTCAGCCAAACTTAAGTCAAAGCTAAACAGTAACGACCATTAAAGAAACAAATGGCCATGAATTTGAAAGCAAGGAGTAGTTAATGGGAGCTCAATAAAAATGAGAAATGAAACAAAAAGGATATGGCTGTACCTAGGAATATTGGAGTAGAAAGTTTATTATAGATAGACGAGAGAACATAGTCAATCACAGGGAAATCTGGGATGGTCTAAATTTGACATGACCCTGAGCTACGTGAGACGAGAGGAGAGAGGGAAGTGGAGAGCCAGAACAAAGGCCCAGGAGGATAAATGATAAATGAAAAAGACCAGGTAACCAAAACGGTTAGAATACATAAGGAAGGACAGCTGTGAGGAGGGCAGCTCAACTCCTGGCCTAGAAATTTGTGTTTGAAACCCATACCTTGTAACAGGTAAGGACTGAGGGATGCTGGGAGAACCTGAAAGCCATCTGTATTTGATTGTTAAGTAGCCACCTTAACTATTCATCCCAGCATTTGAGACGTAAGAGTAGAGAGGAATGAGAAGGTTGAAACAATTTCATTATAATCTCAAAAATTCTTTTTAAAAGTTGAAAATGGCTTTATGATCCAATATTCTTCAGGGAATATATATTAGGGCACACAAAGTATTACTCACACCTTTTCTCTCAGGTTGTGCATTTTCAAATGGGGGGAGGGGAAAGCATTCCTGTTAGGCACTACCACCCCACTTTGTCCAGATCTTCTGTGTGTTTGAACTAGTGTAACTGTAAAAATTTGCTTTCCAGAAACAAGTTCAGCAAGTAATCCATAATCTTGATTCTCTTTGTATCTGACTCCTAGCCCTAAGTATACACTTTTCACATTTACTGACCATCTAAAATTGATTACTATTATCATTGCCATCTTCCCTCCTCCCCCTCCCTTTCTGTGTTGTGACAACACCAGCTTCAGAGTAGGTCAGTGATCTCAATTCTTACACAGGTCCCTTTTTATTTGTAATCACCCACCTCCAAACAAACAGAACGCAGGGAGGTCAGTGGACACTCATTCACGGATCTCTTTTACTTCACACTGACCAGTCAGAGCCCACCTGAAAAGAGTTGCAGAATTGTGTTCTAGGCACTGAGCAGTAGAGGTAGCATTCCGTGTTTAAATAAAGTGTAAACTACATAACATGTGAAAGACTAATCTTTTGGAGACATTGCTTTAAACAAAACAAAAATCAAAGCACTAGAGAAAAAGGAATGAAATTCTTAATGACTGGGATTATCAGAGAATATTAACTAACAAGAGACTAGAGCAGTGATGCATCAACAAAAAAAATTTAATAATACCAACAACTGACTTATTTATTTATTATGTATACAGTGTTTTGCATGCATGTACACTTTCACACCAGAAGAGAGCAGCAGATCTCATTATAGATGTTGTGAGCCACCATGTGGTTGGTGGGAATTGAACTCCTGACCTCTGGAAGAGCATCCAGTGCTCTTAACCTCGGAGTTGAAAAATAAAACATATAGGCATACTGACTTTGCAAACACAGACCATTCTCTTGTAGAGGCAAAGCCATTAATAAGATACTGTTGAATGTTGTCCCTGTTTACAATATTAGTTGCTGAGACCTGTAACCTGACAGGCACAGCTTTAGCCAATAGCCTGTGTCTCAAATTTGAACTGACAGAACTGTATCAATGAGGATTGTACACATGGGCATAGGACAGTCTCTTAATTCAAAATTCAATATTCACTGGATCAAGTTACCTGACCTAAACTGAACACCCACCAATCTGGTCTGTTTTCACTCACAATCATAAATTAATAAGTACATGTTGGGAAGTTACAAATTAAAAAACCTCACCCTGCCACATTTCTAGATAATCCTGGTGAGCAAACATATATGTTCCAGGATCCTAATCTCTAACAGGCCTGGTTAGCATATTACTTATATGTGGATTGTTTTAAAGGCAGTCTTCCCTCAGCTAAATTCTAATTGATGCCACCAGTTTTTCAGCAATGATAAATCATTTACATCATCAGTTCTACTCTTCTATATCACAGTTTAATACTGAAGTGCTCTCTGACACAGGACACACCATTTACAACCCCCACAAAATCCAAATGGATCATTTAAAATTGAGAGAACACCAACAAAGGTCACCAAGAACTATGCCTAAAAAAGGTCACCTAAAGGTCACCAGACTAGTGACTCTACCCCAAGGTCACCAGGAACTAGGCCATGGGTCAGCAATTCCAGAAACAAGGTCATTAGATTTCCTACCCAAGGAACACAAGAATGGGAAGGTATCTTATCTCAGGGTGGGGAATTTGTTCTGAGCAGCCCACTAACCTTGTAGTAGAACCATTCCATAGCACAGAAATTACCCAACATTCCTGAGACCTATAGATAGCTCACCCTATGTTAGTTATGTTAGCTAGCCAATCACTTTGTAAAAAGCTTACCCTTGCTGAATGTCACCCAATCCTGTAACTATTAAATTGGAACTTCCTTGTCTTTTCTCAAACCCAAATCAACATCCTGACATGAGGCTGCTGTGTGTACACAGTCTCTTACACCACAGTGATCATATTTGGGTCTCTAACAAAGTAATGAAATACAGTAAATACAGTAAATAGTACTAATAATGTTAATGACTAAAATAAAAGTAACAGAGTGCATTTTACAATGATCTCAGATGCTCTTTTCAGACAGGACATTTTATGATGAAAATGTTTTCATGAGGCGTAACATGCCTGTTAAGCTTAAGCCTTGTTTACAACATTCTCTTGAAAACAAGGTTCAAGATGCATCATGAAATCATAACATCAAATGATGTACAGAGAGGACATAATCACCTTTGCAGATATGGTCTCCTAGGGATAAGTATGGTAGGATGCAAAGCCCCGGACACTTTCTGAGAATATGACATCTCATAAAACCTAATGAAAATATAGATTCTTCCCAGAAAATGAACATGTACATAAAACCAACCACATATAAAACAGGTACAGAGTAAATGTCAGGAGAGGGACAAAGTTAAAATAACTAACACCAAATAAGTATCACTGTTGCTGTATCTGGAATTTCTATCTTGTTTGGAAGTCAGAGACAGGAAGACTGTTAACCTCTGTATTTAAGGCAGGGTATCTGCATAAAGAAAAGCAATGTTTCCCTTCTCCTGTTCCTTTTTTCTCCTCTGCTTCCTCCTCCTTCCTTACCTCCTATATGTTAGGCAAATGTTCTACCTCTGAGTTGTATTCCTACCTTCTGTACAAAACAGGCAGAAACAAATAGTCTTTGGATATAATAAAGCCAGATGCTAAACCTCACTAAAGCTTAAAGGAAGTAACTTGTTATGGGATAAATTAAAGAGATCACAGAGAAGGCAACAGGCATAGGGGAGGCTGTCCTAGTAACAGCAGTAACAGAACAACATAAAAAGACTTCAGGAAATGTTTTTTACAGATGGCACAATGGCTGGCATTAACAAATAAATTGCTACATGCTTCCATCCTTTAGGTGGGAATTCTGTATTACTATCAGATTATGAAGACTTTGTTAAAGGAATTTACTGTTTAAAAGGTTAATTGTCCTTCCACAGATAGTTACTGTGAATTAGGTACCCAATACTGTGCTAAGTCCTGAACACACAAAAATGATTGATGTAAACACTACTCTTTCTCTATAAGCTTACAGTCTTGTGGGGTAATCCACCATAAACAAACCCATAGACCATGCATAGAAATGTATACATCACGTAAATTCCACTATGAAACCTAAAGGAAAGCAAGAGGTACCTAACACCCCAGAAAGGATAAAGAACATACATATTCAAAGGCTGAGAGGTGAGAACATTTTAGTTCAGTAGGGTAAATGAAAGAAGGTGAATTTGTTTGCAGTATACTAGGGAAGAAGAAAGGAATGATGATGATGATGATGATGATGATGATGATAAAAGAATAAAGAAGGATGATAGCCATCCCTCTATGCTGCTGCTGTTCTTTTCATCCTTGCACCCTCTCATGTGCTTCTGTGCCCTCTAGTGGTGACGGGAGGCAACTTCTCCATCATTTCTCTCTGGAATTGTTGATGGGGCTGGTGGCCCCCAGGGAGAGCCCATGAGGGCGAGGCTTGGGCAGGTGACTTCAGGAAGTGACCATGCTCCCTCAGCATTGTTCTGGTTGGAACTCGGAACACTGGTTGCCAGGTAACCAGACGCCAGCAGCAACAGCTGCCTGGACAGACCAGCTCGTCCAGAGGAGCTGGAGAGAGGAGTCTGTTGTTCTGCTTCCAGACCTCCAAAGGCTTAGGTCTCTTGGAAGCCAACGGTGGTCGCCTGGGCCGCTGCTGGAGACATATGGTGTGCTCACTGACACGTTTCTGGCCTGTTCCCCACCGTGAGACCAAGGTAATCAGGGCCGCTGTGTGGTGGGGGAGCTTTCTGGTCCACTCCCAGCCCCCATCCACCGCGGTTGCGGCCTGGGCGAATGTTCCTGTTGGGTCACTGAGGAACACGTTTCATGCCCGCTTCCCTCTTCAGTGTAGGGAAAGGGGTTGTTGGTGCCTCTCGGGGTTTGCAAACTTCAAGCCTTCCTCCTGCCGTGGTCCTTCCTCAGAGCAAAAGGAAGCTAGCCTTCCTGCATGGTATCCCCATTTCTCAAGAATGATGGCGTGAACTTCGTGGAGCAGATGATCCCCTATTTGCCCACCACTATTCCTGGCCCTTTATCCAAAGTTTGCGACCACTGGAATGGTTTTCTGGACCTGATCCTGAAAAGGCAGTCGAGCGGCTCCACCAGGGATCCAGCCCTCAGACCTCCTCCTGCTGTTTTCTAGGGCCTGTGCCCTCACAGAACCAGACGACTGTGTCGCAGCAGCCTAGGTTCCGGGCCTGGCCCTTTAAAGTGACATAGCCATACATGGGCGATTGGGGCAGGGGTGGGGCTCTAGCAGGTGCCATTCACCTTCCCCAGGGAGTGTCACACACCACCCTTTCTCAAGCCCTGAGCATCCTTTGGGTAAAGGATTCTGGATCCCATCTGTGGTGTTTGGGATAAATGGAGCCCCCAGCACCCCCAAACCCCTTCCTCGGAAGATTTGAATATCTCCCTCTAGACATATGGGTGGGTTGGGGACATGGGCCTTAGGGGTGGCATCCCTGTGGACTGTCACAGGTATAGATCCTTCAGGCTCGAATGTGAGGAGGACCAAAAAACAAGGATGTGAGTGAGCTTGTTTGGAGGGGGAGGTAAGTGGGGAGGAGCATTTGGGATGGCCAGGATGGAGGACCAATAATGGCCAGAAGCCTCGCCTTTGGGGTTCTCGCCCCGCAACCTCGCCGGCTGGTGGAGTACAGAGGTCTCCCACCGGGCTCCTGGGTTTTGAGCAGCAGAGGGAGGAACAGGAGAGGAAGGGCCCTGGTGGACACCCATGTCCTCCACCCCCGTAGCCCAGAAGCAAGGCCAGGCTCCCGACCCCAAGTCCCTCTGTCCTGCTCTTGCCCGCAGGGTTATCTTCTCGTTCCTGTCCCAGTGGCTACAGAGATTCCCCCAGGATATCTGTGGGGCTCCGGACCTGACCATCATGAGGCAGCTGCTGGACAATGCCAGGATCCATGTGCTCACTGCAGATTTGGACCGCCAGGCCAGGGAGATCCTTCTGGCAATGGAGGAGCAGAAGGTCAGGAGGATGAAGCCCAAGGAGGAGGAGGAGGAAGAAGATGAAGAGGAGGAAGAGGAGGAGAAGGAAGAGAAGGAGGAGGAGGAAGAGCAGGAGGAGGAAGAGCTCGGGGAGGTGTCTGGAGAACCTGCAGCTGGTTTCATCCCTGGGTCTCACTGGGAATGTGTCCTGAAGCTCTTGCCAGGAGAGTAGAGCTGGACGCCAGTCAGCTTGACCGTCCTGCAGGCAGGAGAGCGGACTGAGCCTTCCCTGGCAAGTAGACGCCATCTTGGGAGAGCTCACACCTTTTTGGGTGCCTTCAGGCAGTCCCCCTATCCCGGCTGATGGCTCACCCTCTTCTGTGTTCAGATCCTTGGGTCCTTGACTGCAGCCTTCACATGCAGGAGTCCTTGGGGATACAGGAGACACTGAGACCGGCTTCAGGGGCAGGAGCTATGCCCCAAGAGGATACTGAGCTCCTGGATCCCATGGCTGCGGGTCCCCCAATCTTGCCAAAAGCTGAACCAGTGCAACCTCTGGCTTTAGCATCAGAGGACGCGCAGTCCATTGTGCACTTGGTGGATGAGCTACTGTTTCTCTCCACTGTGGCACACTTGGGGGCACCTGAGCCCATGTACTAGCTGCCCGAGGTGGACATATAGTTGGTACAATCGCCGGCTGGGCTGCACCCAGCGCCTGCTCCCCTTAGAGAAAAGGTTCCCTTAATTTTGTGTATTTTTAAATTGCTGTTTTTTACTCTTGCGATATTGTTGTTGGTTTCATATTATTATTAGAAAGGTGTTGCTTAGTTATCTTAAGTGATGTATTCGGAGATAGGGCCTCCCCATCAGCCCACAGTGGGCCCAAATTCCTGGGCTGTGGTCCGGGCTGAGACAAGGGGTATGAAGCCTATTTTTGTCAAGAGTTTCCCGCGAGTTGGGCATGTGCATCCATCTATAGAAGATGTTGCCAGGTGTGTAGTTGGTTCCCAAGGGGTCTAATGGGATAGATTGAGCCCCAGAGAGAAAGCCCAGAAAGGCCAGCACTTGACAGCGGACTTTTGGGGCCACAGCTGGGCTGAGGGCTAGGCTCTGAAGACCAGGACCAGGAACAGTACCAGGACCCAGCTCCTTGGGCACTATACCTGAAGGGGAGAAACCCTATAATTTGAGATATAGAGTACATTTTGGGGGATCATTTAAATACATGATATTTCTACATAGTCATGCCTGATTTAGAACTCAATATTTGGAGCCGGGCATGGTAGCACATATCAGTAATTCCAGCACTCATGGAAGAAGAGACCTGAATTTGAGCCAGGTCTACAAAGTGAGTCTAGGACAGCCAAGGCTACACAAGAAAATTCTGTCTAAAAAACAAACAAATGAATGAATGAACGAACAAATACAAAAGAGAACTCACTTTGTTGACCAAGCTGACCACAGTCTCAGAAAGATTAGCTTACCATGGACTCCCAGGTCTAGGATGACAGGGATGCACCTCTGAGCCAAGCTAAGATATTTTTAATGACCTATTCTTGAATCAAGGAATGAAAGGATAAAATAAGATGTACAAAGCTACCATTTTTCTTTTAATTAACAGTAATAAGTCTTCAATATCTACATTTATTTACAATTGCAAATCATTTCTGATGTTGTCAATAGGTGAGTTTTCTCCTTTGCTTTAATTTCATACATTGAAAAATGTTTGAGTACGTATCTGCCAGTGAGAGGACAACTTATTGCTGTTTGCTATCTCTTTACATCCCATATATGAGTTTTCAACATGAAACCCAAAGAGTCTTTTGACCAGTGAAAAAACTGGCCCTTATTTAGGTTTAAAAATGATTTATGTATGTGCTGGTGTGTGAATTTGTATATACAAATGCCCAAGTATAGAAATATTAGAAAAATCTATAGGAGTAATATGGGCTACCCAGAAATTGAGTTCAAATTATCAGGCTCAGAAACAACCAACTATTCCCACTGAGACAGTTCTCTGACATTCACTTATAGATCTGAGACAGTGTCATGAGCAAGTCTTTACTCCTAAGAGTGAACAAACATATTCCAAAACACAAAAGGATTATATAATTTTAATTTGGAAATAGCATTTATTTTTCAAATTATTTCATGTTCTTCCATCCTTATATAACAATAAGTTTATAATCTGGATAGAAGACAATATTTTACTGATGTAATATTTCATTTAAGGTTATTTGAGTATCAATGAAATCAGTGGAGAATGTCTGTGGTAAGCAAAACTGGCAACATGACTTTGAACATCATATAACAATGACCAAAATAAGCCCCACAAAGCTGTCACCAGGTCTTCACACATCTGTCATGGCCTAAGAACCCATAATAACATTACACACCACAACATCCTTTTTTGAAATAAATATAATTGCTGTTACATTATTTAGCACCTCTAGCTAATTCATTCAGAAGGCAGTACTTCAACATTAGGTGCCATATAGTAACTAATGGGAACATGAAGAAGAATGGAACTTCAAACTGTACATATATATATATATATATATATATATCCATTCCATATATATATACAGTCATACATTCATACACACTATTAAGCATTTTAACATTAATGTTGGTAAAAATAGAACACATTGGGGAACATCTTCCACCCTTGGAGATGTACTCAGATGGCTGACACATGATAATCAAGATTTCAAATGTAGCTTTGCCTAATTACTGACATCCAAATCAGGCTTGAAAACAAACATCTTAGAGGAATTTGTGAAAATGAAAAAAAATCAGCACACTTTCTCAGAGACCCTTCATTGAAAAGCATGATCACACTCTACCTAATATTAATAAGCAATGGATTATATAGATGATGGGAATTCCATTCTATACTTTTCAGGAGAAAAATACCTATCACAAAATAGAAATGCATTAGATCAACAACAGCCACAGAAAGAATATCAGAAAGACCTAATAAGCTTCTGTGATTGGATTTGATACACATACAGCAAACTTCAATACCTACACCAATGTTTCAAAATATAGAACACAAACCACAATTGGTGACCTCCTCCATTACATTATAAGTGAACATGGTAAATAATTTACTTCCTCCAAAGCTATGATGAAAAACAGATCAAAAATGTTTGTTTTAGTGATTAGTTTCTTAGGGTGTATAGATTTTAGTTTGTTTATCCTGTATGATAAGTCTAATAGGCACTTATGAGTGAGTATATACCCTGTGTGTCTTTATGCTCCTGGGATACCTCACTCAGAATGATCTTTTCTAGATCCCACCATTTGCCTGCCAATTTCATGATTTTCTTATTTTTAAATGCTGAGTAGTATTCCCTTGTGTAAATGTACCACAATTTCTGTAACTATTCCTCAACTGAGGGGCATCTGGGTTGTTTCCAGCTCTGGCTATTACAAATAAAGCAGCTACAAACATGGTTGAGCAAATGTCCTTGTTGTATACTTGAGCATATTTTGGACATATGTTGGATCTTGAGGTAGCACTATTCCTAATTTTCCGAGAAAGTGCCACATTCCTTTCCAAAGTGGTTGTACAAGTTTACATTCCCACCAGCAGTGGAAGAGGGTTCTCCTTTCTGCATGTCCTCTCCAGGATGTGTTGTCACTTGAGTTTTTGATCTTATTCATTCTGATGGGTGTAATGTGAAATCTTGGGGTCATTTTGATTTTCATTTTCTTCTGATAACTAAGAAAGACTTTTGAGGGGACAGGAGTTCCACAAGGAAAGCAACAGATGAAAAACTACTTGGCACAGGGGTCTTTTCTGAGCCTGATACTCCAACTGATGAACATGCATGGAAATAACCTAGAACCCCAACAACCCCTGCCCAGATGTAGTCCATGGCAGCTCAGTCTCCAACTGAGATCTCTAGTAATGTGAACAGGAACTGTCTCTGACATGAACTCAGTGGCTGGCTCTTTGATCACCTCCCCCTCAGGGGGGTGCAGCCTTACCAGGCCACAGAGTAAGACAATTCAGCCAGTCCTGATGAGACCTGATAGGCTACGGCCAAATGAAAGTGGAAAAGGACCTCCCTCTCAGTGGACTTGGGGGTGGGAATGGGAGGAAGTTTGGAAGGATGGTTAAAGAGAGGAAGAAGGATGGGGCTACCACATGGATACACAGTGAATAAACTGTAATTTATAAAATCATAAATAAATTTTTAAAAAGTGAAAAAAGGAAATTATCTTTCATCATTAGAATGTTTTTGTTTACATCCCAGGATTTTTTTAAAGAGATTCTCTGAATGGCCTTGACTGACCTGTTGTGCTTTGTAGACCAAGCAGGCCTTGAACTAACACAGATCCATCTCCCTCTGCCAGTCATAATGCTGGTATTAGAGGCATTTGCCAACAGTCCAGGCTTTGATTTTTCTTTTAGTTTAATATTTAATTTAATTTAATGTGTTTTAATTTTGAGGCATGGCGTCTCAGTGCATCGTTGCCAGCCCAGGATTCTCTTTGTAAACCAGGCTGACCTTGAACTCACAGAGACCCACCTTCATCTGCCTCCAAAGTGCTGGGACTAAGGATGTGTACCACCATGCCTAGCAAGACTTTCTTATAGCCTAGGCACACTATGTGATTTCAGACATACCTAGTCGTGGGGGTGCAAAGGAACCTGTTTTTTTAGACAAGGATTCTCTTGGTAGCCATGATGTCCTGGCTTGTTTTGTGGACCCCAGTGACATTGAACTCACACAGCAGCATGCTTGTGTTTCCTGGAGAGATGGGATTAGAGACATGTGCCACCATGCCTGGCTCAGATTTTTTGTTTTAATTTTATTTTTGCTTTGTTTTTTAAGACCGAGTTTCATTGTGTAGGCCTGTCTATCCTGGATTCTCTTTGTCAACCAGACAGACATTGAAGTCACAGAGATTGGTCTGTGTCTGCCTCTCATGTGCCTGGATTAAAGGCTTGTGCAAGCACACCTGGCAGGACTTTAGACATTTAAGCATTTGTTTAAGCGAGAGATTCATATATCCTAATCTTTTTTATAAGGTTTTAGAGTGTGTGAATGAGGGGACCTCTGATTATTATTATCAGTGTGTGTGTCTGTGGGTGCATAGATGTTAAATCAGTCATTGCTGCCTTCCTCACAGTTCTTCTCAGAGCAGAGCTTTTATTCTCATGACTAAGAAATTTTATTTTATATTTTTAGAAAAAAATATCTCTTAGCCTTCCTGTTTGTGTGAGGGTGTGATATACCCTGGATCTGGATTCACAGATAGTGGTAGGTGTTAGGGATTGAACCTAGGTTCACCTCGAAGAGTAGACACTGCTTTATCCACTGTTCATTACGTAATTTTAAAAATATAGTATAATCACTGTCAAACAAAATGGTACAATTCATCAGATAGTGAAATTTTTGCAGTGCATAAAATTCAGAGATGCTCCCCCCACTGCCGGTAGGAATGCTGGGAAGACAGGCGTGTGCCGCCTCATCCATTTTTTTTTTAATATTTGAAAGAGAATTAATATCTGTGTCTGACTCCCAATGAAGTAATTAAAGGAGACCCAAGGACTCCTTCTCCAGTTACCAGGGCCTGGGCCTTTATTACTGTATGTAGTAGCAGCAGCAGCAGAAGCAGAAACAGCAGCTAAGTGTGTTAAGTTCTGGGACAGGGGGCGGGGTGATGACATCACAAAGCTTCTGAACAATTATGATGCCAGGGTCAGTACAACGTGGCAGGGAGATTTACATACACCCTGATCGGGGGAAAGGCTGTGTGGGCTCTGAGGACGACTTTGTGCCAAAGCGGCCAGCAGCACGGTGAAGGGGCTTACTAGGCCTACTCCGAGGAACGCCAACATTTAATGGTGGGTACAGCACACGTGGTATTCTGGGATTTGTGGGCGGTACCTTGGTAACAGTGTATGCCGGGAGAAGGGGAGAGAGGCCAGTGCTTGACTGGAAGCAATCCCAGGGGGCATCGCGCGGACTGGACGCCATTTTGGTAGTTCTCAGATGCAATCCCAGAAGACCTTGCTCCGAAGACATGTTTGTAGTTCTCAGGCAGGTGGGTCTCTGCCGCGATGCATCTTGGGACTGTTGGTACTTCACTGACCAGATTGCGCTCCCAAGTGGGAAACCAATGATAATGGTCGGTCTGTGACTAGAAGCTTTGTATTTACGAACCCGTGTCCGAGGCCAGGTTGATGCTGGGAAGTGGAAAGGGGGTGGGGGAGGGGACTCAGAGCCGCCAAGCCCTGAAGTCTCTGCTCTCTGCAGGGCAGAATCGGAATCAAAGCCGGAAGGGGTGGGACTTCCGCAATAGGTGAGCCACTACCTTTGCGGGTTTTTCAAGGTCAGAATCCTTATGCAAGCTCTTCGCCAGAACTCCACAAGCAGGAGGCCGCGGGGTTCCCTGTCCACTGCCCGCCTGCCTGGAGTCCTCGAGCGACTCGTGCGTGGGACTGACCACAGGCAGGGGGATGGCGGGAAGAGAGAGGCACAAGCCTCTCCCACTCTACCTGAGTGCATCCTGGGGAAATGGGTTTAACCCTCCCAGGGCTGAGGTTGTACATGACCTTGTACAGGGTGTTCTGGCGCCCTCTGCTGGCCTGCAGGTGCACGAGTAGGGAGGACACTGTAAATTACGCTTAGGGGGTTAGGGGCTGAGTGGGTAAATTGTTCTGTGCTTAGTGGTTAGGGTGCTGGGGACACAGTACATAAGAATTCTGCCACCTCTGCCTACCTGAAGGCATACACACATGGGCAAAGAGAAAAAGGAGGAGGTGGAGGAGGAAAGAAGGAAAGAAAGAAGAAAGATCAATCAGTCTGTGATTTTTTTTTTCAAAAAAGCTCCCAGCTATTTGAAACTTGGGTAATATTTGGTGTTAATTTGCTGAACGTGAACCAGAATACATAGAGAAATGTTCACGTCCTCTATAGTTGTATAAATAATTGATGTTTTTCCTCATGGCAAATAACATATTTTCAATTAGAAGGAAGTTGTGGAACATGGCAAAGCAGCATATTATATTTAGATTCTGTATCAAATTAGAATGATTTGATGAACTTTTTCAGAGGAAGCTTCTCATATTCAAAGACAAGAACTATCCCTTGCTTAAAGTATTTTCTCAAGGCACCTAGACTTACCCAGTACCCAGGAGATTATTGCTTCCATAAATCCTGGATTGACAATTTTGATTGCTCGCATCCTGCTAAGCCATACCTAGCACATATTTCTATGAAGATTAATCTAGAAGAAGTGGCTGTAATGACCAATTCTGAGCCCAGCTATTCTATATGGAATGTAATGTATGCAGTGGCCTATACCATCCATAAAATGCTGTTGAGAAAATAAAAAATGGGATCTAAACAGGACAAAAACAGTGGTCGACTTCTACCATGGTCGGTAAGCCTCACCCATAAGCCAGGATCTTACATTATTGGTAAGTATCTTACTGTGGTCAAGCCAATAAAATATTTTCATCTTATAATAAATGTATAAGTTAAAATGGAAAAGGGAGCTATCACAATGTATGGGTATATGAATATAATTATATTACATGATTTTGGGACTGAAAGCACTGATTTGAAGACATTAAATTTGAATATATTTCAAAAAAGTTTTCCTAATGTGAGATAAAATTCTGTAAGCTGTAAGTATAATCAATGCAAAAATATAGCAAGTTCAATAAAAAAAATTTATAATTCATGGAATATGTCCAACACCATAAGATATAGACAAGGAGATCATAAACAAAACAGCCATTTCACCAAAATTACAATCTATATTTATGACACAATACCATAAGAAGATTCCTTTGTGGACAATAAATACCCTGTCCTAGAGTCAACAGTAACTGAAAAGAAATATGCTTTCAGATTTTAAGTTAGTATTTAGTATTAATAAAGTAAGATGAAGGTGAAACCAAAATTGCTTCCATTATGAAATTTTAGAACACAGACAGTGCTCATGAGACTGGGCCATATCTCAATGTATTAGTGATAAGTGTAATGTGAGGGTTTTAAACAAACAAGATATAAACTTAGGACACAAGCCTTAGGACTTAGGACTTACAACCTTGGAGATCACCTTCAAATAAGGTACCATTAAAAAGATTGTTGAGCAAGTCAATTGATCATTCAGTCAATGATAGGTAAATACAAGATGAACCCTGAATGTTTAGTGTACTACATAATTTAGTATTATGGGAATAAGTAATATTTGACATAGATATTGACATATTCTGTAATCATGGCTTCCAGTTGTAATATGTTAGGTAAGTCAGTATGTCTCTTGTTCAGATAACTGTCTACCTATATAGAAGTACTTAATAATATGAGTTATGAATTAGTTATCACAGTATTAGGTTGAGTTATTAATTTTTAGGAGTTGATTTTTTGTTATCAAGATAATACTAGTACCTTAACAAAATTCAGAAGTGTTTCTTCCTTTTCCCTTCTGTGGAATACTTTAAGGAGTATTGCAGTGAGTTCTTTGAGACTTTTGTAGAATTCATGCTGAATCTAACCTATGCTTGCTTGCTTTTATTTTTTTCTTTTAATTGAAAGATTAAAATTACTGTTTCTATCTTGGTTGTTATGTGTCTGTTTAAATAATTTACTTAATCTTGATTTAATCTTGTTAGATTTTATACATGTAGAAGTCTACCAGTTTATTTTTCACATTGGAATGTTTATGAAGTTGAATGAAGAGTTAAAATATGAACCTATGATTCTCTGCTTTCCTCAGTGCATGCTGAGGAATTAGAATTAGATCAGAAATGATGCAGTTGACATGGAATTAATAGAGAGAAGACAGGCATTTCCAGAAACAGGATTTTTCTCTCAGTCAGAACACCAAATTGCTAGTCTTTTGAGGGGGGAAGTGGAGATTTTGCGCTGTAGTACTAGGGGCTGGAGATTTTAAGTGGGTTGATATGCTGGAGGACATATTGTGGGGTTTCAGTGTATAAATTTCTGGATTTAGTTCTGCCTCTGAGGTTTCATTCGGGACTTGTGAGTGCTGGCAGTTATTCTTGAGCATGGGGTAGTTTTTATGCAAGCACTTTCCAGACTGATATTTTTTTCTTTGTTATTGTTTCTATTGCTATGATCAAAAACTGTATTTGTTTGTTTGTGTGTGTGTGACAACACTGAAAAAGACACCATAATTTTGCGAAAGAGCAATGAGGAGTGTATGGGAGTGTTTCAAAGGAGGAATGAGGGGGCTAATAATGAAATTGTATTAAGCTTGAAATAGCATCATAATTGAAAAAATAAAAGAAATAATAAAAACAACAAATAAAATCATTGTCATTGATGTATTAAACTTTGTTGAATGCAGAAAAAATTCTAAATTTTTTGTCTAAATGTTTTGTCTAACAATCATTGCTACTTTGCTGTAGGATTGGGTCTCTTATTGAGTTTTTACTGAAAGATGTTTATAAATTCCCATTGTTTTGTTGATTTTGTTGTTTCCTTAGTTTTTTAAAAATTGATTGTTATTGGTTATTTTTATTCCTATATTTAACTATCAATTAACTACAGTCACTTAGAACATTTAGTTTCCTTATATAAAGAAATGTTATTCATCTTTGAAAATATACATATAGATAGCAGTGTAAAAAAAAGTAGTTTATATTTCAAAATACATGTATATATCACACAAGAAGTAACAATGGGGAAAGAAGCCTTTGATTTGAAGGTGTGTGGGGAAGGTATGTGGGAAGGCCAGGAGGGAGAAAAAAGGAAGTAATTTTGTGATGAAACTATAGACTCAATATAATTGATAATATTTAATATCCAGATGTGAATACCCAGGGTTAAAAGACTGGCACATGAATTCAAGGTCAGAGACTGATAATTGTATCTTTCTGTATGCCTAAACTTAGTTTGGGCATCTTGATGAGGAAGTAAAAAGTAGTTTTATTTAGTTATTAACCTACAATCTTCTTACTTGGAGCTTGGTGTTTTACCATTGCAGCCATTTAATGCTTTCTGGTTTCCCTCCCACCAAAATCACCCTTTCTTTAATGTTGTTATTGCTTAACAAAAAGTGTTCTTAATTAGACTGACAAAGAGCTCCAGGCTTGTTTACTCAGAGACTTTTTTCAGGCCACTATGGACTCAGTGACTATCCTCTGTCCTCTTTCAGAGGCAGGCTTACAGGGCTGGTAGAGGTTTAGGATCCCATTACCCTCTGTAGATGAAAGAAAAATGGAGAGAAAAGAAAGAGAGGTCTTAGGCATACACACTCACTGAAAAAATGTGGATGAAACAAGAAAATTTTCGAACAAATTCCCACAAGGTTACATATGACGATGATGTTGGTTTCAGCTAGCATCTCCTCTGCATAAACTGCAGCAAATTCGGCTGCCTTTGGGAAAACATCTTCCCTGACCACCAGTTATGGCTGGTTCCTGCATACAATCACATAGAAAAATGATAAGATATATAAATCTATACATATTTATGCGCATATTCCATGGATGATTCAAAAGGAGTTCCTTAGAGGCAGAGAATTCACATACACTCATGTAACGAGTACAAAAACAGACACGTATTTCATGCAAACACATCAATACACATATTTACATATTTACAACTCATGGATGAAGCAACTTCAAGAGGGCTTCAGCCCTGCTTATTGTCAGGTCTTAACTTTTGCATTTCTGAAACAAAGGAGTAATTTCAGAGTCAAAAAGGTAATTGATTACAGATAAAGAGGAATTAAAAAATGGAACAGGTTACATGCATTTTCATGAAAACTAAGCATTTTATATTAGTGTATCCATTGTAGAAGTTCATGGCAAGTTCGGAATGACAAAGGTTGACAAGGATTAAAGGTTAACAGGGTCCAAGAGGTTACAAAAAGATATATGTCTGCTCAATTAGGACTGACCTGGCTACACATTCTCCACTATCTCTTAGTTTATAGTGAGTTTAAGACCAAAATTTTATCTTTCATTCTAAGATACAAAGTGAATTTAGACTGACAGTATTTTATGCCATAATCTGACAAAGCATAAGGAATTACAGTGAAACAATTTGTATATATTGACATCAAGTTTTGGTTTACTTTAGACATTTCTTGGTAGCCCTATTATAATTTGTGTTTTGGAAAGAGTAAACTTGCCTATATTTATGGTGTATACAAAAATGAATGGAGCTATTGAAAAGCTTAAGATAGCCTGAATATACCTCCATTTTGAAATAAAGATCTTGACTGGGAACTGAATTCAGGTACCAGGAAATATCACAGAATGTATACCTGGCAGAAAACAAAAGTTAACTCTCCTACCAACAGCCTCTAGAAAATATAACAGAATAAATGCTTCATAGAAAATAGAGACAAACTCCCTGGCAATAATCAATGGGAATCGGTTGAGAATCGGGTGGGAAAATTCTCCCCAATGTTTCAGATATGGTTTAGAAAAATAGCCATTGTGATTATACGCCTTAGCCATTGTGATTGTGTGCCTCAGAAAAGGTCACCCTTCCCTGCTAAACTTCACCCAATTCTGTAACACCAAGGCTTGTGCCCCCCTGCTTGCTGCCATGGAAACTCCCAGCTCATAGACTTTCTTTTTAAAAATTCTGTTCACTCAGAACTCGGGGTCCCACTTCTCTATTGCTGTGCCAGTGAGACTTGGGTCCCCAGTTCGATCGCTCTCATAATAAAGCTCTCTTGCAGTTGCATCGAGTCGTCTCCTGGTGGTCTCTGAGGGTCCCGTGAACCTGGCATAACATTTGGGGGCTCGTCCATCCGGGATGCCTCAAGACCTCTAGGACTCCTGGCCCGGAGAGCTTAATCCCATCTGCTTTAAATGTTTGTTTGCCTTTATTCTTTGTTTCTTTTCCTGAAAAGCCTCTAGGTGCTTACAAGAGCAGTGAGTTTAGGTATGACAGATGTGTTGGGGCCTAGGCTGTGAGGGCTTCAAAAGACGTTTTGTTGCCCTGGAATTTCTGCCTCCTCGGGACCCCTGGAATAGGGGGACTGGAGTGAGGATCTGTTTCTGCCTCCGGAGTGAGGATCAGTTTCCTGGAACTTCTGTGGCAGAGAAGTCCAGGTTTTGTCTGTTTTCACCTCCTCGGAACCCCTGGGATAGGGGTACTAAAGTGAGGATCTGTCTTTACCTCCTTGGAACTCCTGGGATAGGGGAACTGGAGTGAGGATCGGTTTTCTGGAACTTCTGTGGCAAAGAAGTCCAGGTTTTCAGTGTTACTTGGTTTCTGTGTGTGATTAATTGGTTTTTTCCCCCCTTGATGTTGTGCCCGGAGTTACTGTTTAATTTTTGTGATTAATTGTTTGTGGTTTTGTGTCTACTTGAGAGCGCTTGATTTTACTTTTGTTTAAAACTGCAGCTGTTTTCGTTTCTATGATTTCAGTTTTGTCCCGTGATGTTAGCCCGGGTATAGGCTGTAAGTTGTTGCCTTTGGTTTCGTTTTTGTCTGAGACAGCCGGTTCTTTTTGTGCATGAGTGATTTACTATTTGTTGAAATTGTTCTCCTTACTTCTTCTGTTCTCTTGAATTCTCTTGACGAATAGACTGACTGACAATATGGGACAGACTACTTCCAAACCCCTTGACTTGATTCTGACTCATTTTGGAGAGGTTAAAGCTAGAGCTCACGGTCTTTCAGTTGATGTGAGAAAAGGAAAAATGATGACTTTTTGCAGCTCAGAATGGCCCACCTTCAATGTGGGCTGGCCACCAGAAGGAACCTTCCACCTTCCCACCGTCTTAGCAGTAGAAGATAAAGTTTTTCAGAAAGCATGCAGGCACCCAGATCAGGTGCCATATATTGTAGTTTGGAAGAACCTGGTGACTCATCCACCTCCATGGATTAAGCCCTTTTTGATTCCCACTAACAATTCTCCTTCCATAGAATCTCCTGAACCAGAGGCCACTGCCCTGGCTCCATAGACCCCCCAATCTGTTTTGCAGCATGGGACTCCCATGGAAATATTTTTTCCACCACCTCCTCCTCCCACTCCTCAACCAACTCCTGCTCCTTTATCCAGGTTGGAACCATCGTCTGGCCCAGCACCAAGAACCCAAAGCCTCCATGCAGCTTCTCCCTCTGGGGAACCAGAGGCAGATTCTACAGTCCTTCCCTTACAGGCCACGGGGCCCTCCAGATGCTGATGGCAATCAGTCTCATTACTGGCCTTTTGCCACATCACAGGTTTAACCGGAGAACTCAGAAAGCCAAGTTCTCTGCTGTGGACCAGGCCCAGCTTGCACGTGAGGGGGGAGAAAGAGGAAAGGGGACAGAGGTGGGGGAGGTTCTGGGTCACAGTGACCTGAGGCCTTGCTTTCTCTTTAACTGAGGCTCTTTTCTTGGAGTCTATTAGACTGTTAATTAAAGCCGGCCCTCTTGTTCCCTCGGATCTCTCTGCCCAAGATAAAAAGATACCACAGCTAAAAATCTTGGAGGAATAGAAAATCTGATACCTGTCAAGTCCTGGGTCACTAGGCAGTAGGGGAGAAGAGGACCAGACAGAGTCACTGGGCTGGGAGGGAGACCCCGCCCATTGAGGGTGGAGCCATCTTCGGGCTGGTCGTCCTGAGTCTATAAGAAAACAGGCTGAATGAGCCTGTGAGCAGGGCCCTAAGGGGGACCTTCTTAGTGATGGTGAGGATGCCCAGCCCACTGTGGGTGGAGCTATGGTGGTTGATGGGTAGTTCCTGCCCACTGTGGGCGGTGCCATGCCTGGGCTGGTGGTTCTGGGTGTTATAAGCCCCCTACCCGCATCTTCTTGATTAATGATTGATAGGGAGGTCCCGTCCACTGTGGGCGGAGCCATGAGGGCTGTTGGGGAGGCTCTGCCATCCCGGGGCTTGTGGTCCAGGGTCTGTAAGAAAGCAGGCTGAGCATGCCAGTGAGCAGCGACCTCCATAGACATCTTCTTAATTAGTGATGGATGGGGGCCCGCCCACTGTGAGCGGAGTCACATCAAAATCAGAGCCCAGTGGGGAAGGCAGGCAGATGGCTTTCAGGTGGAACTGGAATGGTTTCTTGAAACTTTCGATTGTACATGTGGGAGGCCAGACAGGGGAGCCGAGCTTGGAAGAAGTGAGCTTGCTTATGTTCGAACTCTTGTATGCTTGTGCTTGTATGTGTTTGCACCAGGTTGACCAAGGGCACCCTTCTTTATTTTCTTTCCGTCTTACCAACCTTCCCCTCTTAGAGGGGCTGGAGAGAAGGCTCAGAGGTTAAGAGAGCCAGCTGCTCTCCCAAAGGTCCTGAGTTATAGTCCCGCCACTCACACAGCGGCTCAAGACCTTCTGTAGTGAGATCTGGTGCCCTCTGCTGGCATGCAGCATATGTGCAGAGAGAGCGCTCAGATTTGCTGTTGAAGAAACAGAATAAGGCCAAAAATGGTACTAAGTAACAGATCCTATTTGGTTGGGAAAAAATATTCTTTTGTGGGGAGATAGATAGATAGGTAGATAGATAAATAGATAGATAGATAGATAGATAGATAGATAGATAGATAGATAGATAACCATGTGAGGATATATAGACATATTTCTGTGTATACTTTACATACATGAAATATGTGTTTATATGGGATATCCAGAGTGAACTATTGCGTTTACGTGAAAAAAAAAAATCAGGACACAGGAATGGTTTAGGGAGGAAAATGGAATTTGTAGCTGTGAATAGTAAAAATGGGCTGTCAGACTTTTGGTCTGTATCCTGTAGTGTTAGGACTTTACAATGAGCATTATTTTAACGTATTGAATATTGTAGGTGCTATTTTGATTTTAAAGCGGCCTAAGGAAATATTTCGAATGTTATTTTGAAGTTTTTTTTTAAATGTGCCCATTGTTCTTTGAAGTAAAAAAAAAATATTTATGCCCAGTTGCAGTGGCGCACACTTATGATCCCAGCACCCAGGGAGGCGGAGGCAGGAGGATATCTGTGAGTTCAAGGCTAGCCTGGCCTACAGAATGGGTTCAGGACAGCAAGGGAACACAGAGAAACCCCGTCTCAAAAACAAAACAATACAAAACAATAATACCAACAATTTATTTAAAAGGGACATATCAATCATATGAGGATTATATCTTTACATTTAATTACACCCATAGAATATAACAGCAATGTACAAAGTATTTCTAACCTTTGTTTTATTCTTAATTCACTAATTACTTAGCATCTAAAAAATCCAACTGGGTTCAGTCATGACATCTCTCCTTGCATTCTCTGGTTAAGCAAACTGGAGCTTCCAGCTTTCTTCCATGTCTTGTGGGCTTCAATATGGGTACCCAACAGGACCAAATCCCTCCAGACATAAAGACCCCGCTCCTTTTTGACACAGGGTCTCACTCTATAGCCTAGGCTAACCTAGACCTCTTTTTGTATTCCAGGCTGCCCCAAGAACTCCCTTTGTAGCCCTTGCTGGCCTGAAACCAGTAATTCATAAACAGATGCATACCACATCAGTTGGTTACTGTGAACTGTGAGCAGACTTGAAATGCTCCAGCTGTTCACTGTCCTTTCAGATGTCTCAGCCACAGATACCCACATGCCCTGTGGGCCAGCCCTAGCAGGGCCACCCAGCAAAGAGAGATCACAGGTCCTCCCAATCCATTTCAAAGGGCTGGCATTGCCTCCTGCGTCACCGCCTCAGTCCCTTCTCATAGTTTGTCCCTCTCAGTCAAGAGTGACTGAGTGTGCAAATTCTCTCTGGATTCACCTGCTCCCCAGAAGCATCCCTGTTTCTCCTCTCACTCACCTTCTTTGCACACTGCGAGTTTAATGCCAGCCTGATCTACAGAGTCCAGTACAGCCAAGGCTATACAGAGAGAACCTGTGTCAAGAAAGGAGGGGAAGGAGGAGGGTGGAGGAGGAAAATTAGGAAGAGAAAGAGGAGGAGGAAGGGGAGGGGAAGAAGGAGGAGGAGGAGGGAGAGGAGGGGCACGAGGAGAGGGGGAGCAGGGGCACGAGGAGCAGGGGGAGGAGGGATAAGAGGGGATGGAGAAGACAGAGGAGGAGGGGGAGGAGAAAAAGGGGGAGGAGAGAGAAAGTAGAAAGTTTTATAACATGAAACCTTGCTGCACAGACTTTCCCAAAGTGTTACAGAAAAAATACAGGCCAAAGTGAGATATGTGAACTTTCTATTTAAACTTGGATCCCATCCCCAGGACATTTCGTCAGAAACACATACAAGGTGCTGGAGCAACGGCTCAGAGGTGAAGAGAGCTGCTCTCCCAGAGGTCAGGAGTTCAATTCCCGACACCCACACAGTAGCTCACAACCATCTATAGTGAGATCTAGTGCCCTCTACTGTCAAGTAGGTGTATATGCAGCCAGAGCACTGTATACACAATAAATTAATAAATCTTAAAACAAACAAACAAAAAGAAACACATAGAAATACTCTAAAACCAGAACAGCTCTGCTTCCCGATATTGCATCTGTCCTTGTGACTTTGAAGTCCTGATGGGGAGCTTAGACAAGAACACAGACAGACAGCAGCTGCTTCAGCAGTGTGGTGTCATACAGGTTAGGCAAGCAGTCACCTCCCCCGTCCTCTGCCTTCTCTTAGCCCGGGTTCCAAGCACACAGCCCTGGGTGAAGGAGGGACCCCTTGACTCAGAAACTCGCCTCTTGCATGGCTACAAACGAGGGCTTTTGCAATTGCCATTTAGGGACTTGACCCAAAAGGCCCATGTGTATTCATTCAAGGGATGTTTACAAACACCCTGGCTCCTGATTCAGCTGGCTTGTCAGCTGGATGACTTTCTCCTCCTAGAGGAAGGGGAGGGGGAGGGGTGGAGTTAAAGGAGGAGGAGGTGGAGATGCAGGAGGGGGAGGAGGAGGAAGAGAAAGCTGGATCAGATCTGCCTGGAAGTAACTGGTGTATTCCAATTTCTAGCTAAGGCCCCTCAAAATACTCCATACTCCAAAAGCTTGGAGCTGGAAGGCCTTATCTCAACAAACTCTGAGTTCTCCACCACCCATTCACCAGTTGTGTGTTTCTGCTCATCCATCCATCCATCATCGGCTTCCCAGACAAATGGCACAGTGCTTCTAGGATTCCATCATGTGATACTGAAGAGAAACCACCGAGGTACCGAAGGTTCACCTCTCAGGACCAGCAACTTAGCTCAGTAGGTAAAGCACCGGCCTTGCAAGCACGGGAACCTGAGTTCAAGTCCCAGAACCCGCCTCAATGTGAGACAGAGGCAGGAGGATCTCCATGAGTTCCAGGCCAGCCTGGTCCACAGAGCGAGTCCTCCAGGACATCCCTGGCCACACAGAAGGACTGTGTCTCCGAGGTGGGGGAAGAATTCAAATATTAAAACCAGAACATTTTTCCCATGACCCTCATTATCTGTGGTGGGGACGGTCAGGTTGCATTTGCTGAACAGATGAAAGCAAAGTGGCCTCCACCAGCTCTTCATGGTATTTTGCCATGGCGCCACACACTTTTTGGGGGACCACCCAGGTGTGGCCAGAACTTCTTGACCGTTATAATGATGTGCAGACCCTTTTAAGACTGAAAGCCTGCTAGTCCAACTTCTTGACTGTTCTAATGACATACAGACCCTTTAAGACTGAAAGTCCTGGGCTGGAGAGATGACTCAGTGGTTAAGAGCACTGTCTGCTCTTCCTAAAGGACCCGGGTTCAATTCCCAGTACCCACATGATAGCTCACAAATGTCTATAATACCAATCCCAAGGGATCTGACGCCTTCAAACTAATGTGTGTAAAATAAAATTAAATAAATTATTAAAAAGACTGAAAGTCCTGCTAGATCTTCAAGCAGTTGACCTACTGATCTAACTTCAGTCCTTCTTTTACACTTGCTTTCATTTCAGTACTTATGTATGTGTGTGCGTCCTTGTGCACACATCTGTATATTATATCAGTATGTCACATGGCAGACAGGAAGTGAACTCCACAACCATAGGATGTGCTCTTCACAGCCGTGTCTTGAGCCAGAAGACAGGCAGTCTGTCTAACCACCTCCAGTCTCCTTCATGTGAGGCTGAAGATGAGAAAACCTGGACGTGCTTGCCAGGGGGACAAGAAAAAGCTATGTAGATCACGGGAGCTTTCTCTGATCTTGCACTTTGTGGCTCTTCCAAAAAAAATAGTAGCTGGCAGAGGTGAAGCACATCCCCATCACAGTGTCTCTGGGTGTTGAATCAGGATGAGAGGGGCAGTGCCAGGTCCCAAGTGACCCTTAGGATGCACCCCACTTTCGCTGCTATCAGTAGCCATGGCAGGGAGATGGGCTGGCCGACAGTACAGCTTTGCATTCTGGCTGATGTTACTTTTCTGAGTTTTTTAATATATATATTTCCTTTTGTGTACCAAAAATTCATATGAGTTTATAAAAATCAAAAGGTCATGAGACCTGGATCTGGAATAGCTCAAATGGATCCCAGATGAGGTTTTTCCTGTTGTTGGAATTCCTCACTTTTCCCATTTAATAGACAAATCATAACTTCTGTCTCTAGTCTGAATTTGTCTCAGCAGATTTTCACCTGGTTGACTCTATTTCCTGGATCAGCTATGGACTGCAAGCTAAAATCTGGACTTGTTGGAAGCTGACATGACAGCTCCCTGTCTCTTCAATTGAATCAACTAACCAGATTGTTGAGGACTGCCTCATTGACCAGCCTTTGACTGGCTCCTTGTAATCTTTAGTAAATTAAAAAAGGCCATGATTTTGGCATCAAAGTAAGAAATTCTAGTATCTTGGGTGGGAGCTCTAAAGATCAGAAAAAAATTCTTAAAATTCAGTTAAAAGCAACCCCCTGGCCATTCAAGGAATGGGACCCTTATCTACTTTGCTTGTTTCTTTTACATTTAAACCCAGATAACTAAGGTAACTACCCAAGTACTCACCCCAACTTTTGAACAGCATTTCAGCCTCTTTCAAACTGAGATATCAACCAATGGTCCAGTCATCAGCATTAAGAAATTCCAGAAGACGGATCTCTGGCCCATTGTCCCATTCTACAGGCTAAAATGTTGAGTCAAAAGGAAAAAAAAAATCTTAAGATAAAATTCTCACTCTGCAGCTGCTTCATGATTGAAGCAGTTACAAAGAGAAGGGGGAAATGAAAGGGTTAGACTAACTTTGTAACCTGTATGTCTTCTAAAGCCTATAGTTTTGAGTTTTAGGTCCAGATTAAGCTAAAGCCTCTTAGTACCTTTCCAGAGAATGGAGAAATGTGACCCTATCTGTGAAGACAGATATAAAAAAAGTGAGCAAACAATGACCTTCACTCAGCAAAAAGTATGACCAGACCCTTGTATTTGAGATAGTGTTTCTTAGCAACCAACCCAGACTGCCTCAATCCTTCTTCTGAGTAGCTCCTGACCTCCAGCCTAAAGTCCGCAGCCCCAATCTTCAAAGATGAGGTAATCACCTCACCTTCAATTGCAGCTGTATCCACACTTGGCTGGACTGGCCAAGCGAGCACCTAAGACTAACCAATTATCTTACTTTATAGCTTCCTAATCCAATCATAAATTGCCAAAACTGCAACTTCAATTTTCCTGCAATTTTTCTTTTAAAAACCTAAGGCTTTTGTCTCCCGCTGCCACTCTTTGCTGGCCAGCAGGGGTGACCCCATTGCGCAATGGTTAATAAACCTCTTCCTTTTGTAACAAGTCATGTTCTGTGGGAGTTTCTGGGAAGGGCACGATCTTGAACTCCTGAGCTATGAGACCCCAGGTCTTATAGCATGTTCTTTGGTTGGGGTATCAGTCTCTGCAGGGGCCCCAGGGACCAGTATTTTGGGGGACTGTTGGTCTCCTTTTGGATCTCCTTTCCCCTAAAGGTCTTTCTATCATCCCTTCTTTCATAAAATTCCATAGTATTCTTTCCATTGTTTGGCTATGAGTCTTATCCTCTACTTCAATACCTACATCAGTGGATTCTTTCAGAGTCCATCTGTGGTAGGCTCCAGACCTATTTCCTGTCTTCTCTCGCTTTGGATATCTATCATATTTGCCATTCTGAATGAGGATTGAGCATCTTCCCTAGGGTCTTCCCTGTTGCCCGGCTTCTGCAGGCATATAGATCTCAGTATGTTTATCCTCTACGTCTAATAAGCACTTATGAGTGAGTATATACCATGTGTGTCTTTGTGCTTCTGAGTTACCTCACTCAAGATGATCTTTTCTAGTTTCCACAATTTGCCTGCCAGAAATCTCCTTCAGCTGATAAACGCCTTCAGCAAAGTGGCTGCATACAAAAGTTACTAAAAACATCAGCAGCCCCCTTTAATAAAAAAGACAAAATGGCTGAGAAAGAAACAACACCTTTTACAATAGCCACAAATAACATAAAGTACCTTGGTGTGACTCTAACCAAGCAAGTGAAAGACCTGTATGGGAAAAAAAATATCCTATTGGATCTTAAAGCTCCTCAGTCCCAACTCTTCCATCTCTTTAACCTGCCTGCTTGGTAAGAATACGGATATTGTAAAGACACATTTATATCTCTCCCTTAGGTGAACATCTCATCAAACATCTCATCTCCCTTAGGTGAACATCTCCATGAAATTCTAATTTCCCCTTGAGTCTCTTTCTATGAAAAGACTGATTCCCTTAGATGAGATCTTCTTTGCTAAATAAACAGTAATTCAATGTCCGAATACCTTGTTGGAGATAAAAGAGCTGAGAATGAAGAGGGATTTAAGGACAGGAAAAATTTATTACATGGCTTGGTTAGATTACTTAGAAATGTGTATCTTGCCTTCCATCTAAAATTGTTGGGACCTCAACGATAAATTAGTTACCTTATAACTTCATCACTGGTCAAAATTATGGAATAAATATGTTAATATATTTTCAGTTTTCATCAATAATATACTTTTTGTCATTGTTTTCTCTCTTTTTTATTTTAAAGAATAGTCCCACTATGTATCTCTGGCTATCCTGTAACTCAGTATATATCATAGATATACCCACCATGCCTCCAGAGTGCCTGCATTATAAGGACACATGTCATGGCTTGGTAACTTAGTTCTTTTAATTGGCTTATTGAGGATGGGTGGTTGAGCCTGACTGGTTATGGTAGTTTGGACATGGGCTGTGTTCCTAACTTCAGTAACAGAGAAGAAGCCTCCTTTCCTGGTTAAAGTCCACTCTCTTCCATCTATGAGCAATATCGCTTTCCATTATCATCGAGTGTATAACTCATCTAAGACTAGGGCAGAGTTCTATCCTTATTCTAAAGATAGTGAAACCAAGATTCACAGATATAAGTGGTTTTGTAATAATATAGTTCAGTGTAACTGCTCATCTTACTCATCACGACACTCAATCACTAAACAAATTTGAAGCCACCTCAGCCAGGTTTGGTGATGCAGGTTTGTAATCAAGGTGCTTAGAAAGAAGAGGCAGGAATTTCAAGGTTTCAAGTTTACCCAAAAAGTGAATGATCAGTGGTATAGTGGAAGACCTTCAAAAAAAATCAGGCAGTTAGTAGCCCAGGCCAAAGTCCATAGTCTTCCCTACAACTACAGAAATTCAGAGCCATGGCACTAGCAATTGTTTGCAGAGGTATTTACCACTTTGTCTTTTCTAATATTTCTTTTTCAAGGCAGCTTAGATCATTCCAGGGTCATATTCATGTTAGTCATTAATGTAGAAACTTTCCTGCAAGTGGGGAAATTAGCCTTAGGCAGGGATGAGCTCCCTCATTACATATCCAATGGAAATTCTTCAGCCCTGAAAACATATACACAGAACCAACAGAAATGGATTCAGGTTTAATTCATATATTCACACATAATTTCTCACATACTTATAAGGAAAAATTGGAATGGAAGAATTTGGGAAGGGATGAAGAGAGAACATGGAAAGGGGAAATTGATGTAATGTATTTTAATTAATGTACAACAATAAATACACCCAACAGAAATGGACTCAGCAGGTATTGTTTATATATTTATACAAACTTACATACTTAATAGAAAAAAATAGAAGTGAAGTATATGGAAAGGAATGGAAAAAGGACATGCAAAGGAGGAAATGATGTAGTGTATTTTAATTAACATGTACAAAAATAGATTTTAACTGAAAAGTGCCTAGAAAGATACCATAGCAGTGATACTATAGCACTGGATGGTGTTACAAAAGACATAGGTCCCAATTCACAAAGAAGCTCCTAGCTAAACAGCTCCTTAACTTCATTCCCAATGAATCTGGTGCACGCTTCTGACCTCTGCCTGTACTGTACATGGATACATGGAAAAAAACTTCCATATACATATACATAAAATATAAATAAACCTTATGAAATAAAATTTCCTGTAATGATGTCATAGCCCTGAGCTAGACTGCAGCCAGGGGTAGATAAAATGAACTCCTTCTGGTTCTGCATAGAAGCAGCTGTGTCTCTCCTCTGAGCCTGCCTTCTCAGAAGCAAAAGATGCCTTATTCTGAAGTAAGAGTAGCTCAGCATATCTGTTCATCTATGAACTATGAACACAGTGCTTATAGGTGACTTTTCCTTGATGTTTTCCGTATTTGTGTTCTCTGTTCTTTGTATGTGTGAGCATTGTGGCATTGATAAACTCTTCAGGTCTATCTTTCAGGGTATACATTTTGATCCAGAAGACAGATTCGCTCTGTAAGTATCCTAGTACTTTAAGGGTGAGACTTGCAGTTTAGCATTTTTAACAGTTGAAATTGTTCAAAAACCTGGGTCCTGAACCTAGAAGAGATTTAAGGTTGACAGGACATTTGGAATGCAAAAATCTGATTTAGATTGCTCCTCTTTCAGTAGTAGTCAGAGATGAATGCATGCTACCATTTAATATATTTTTATTTAATAATCTCTTAAGTGTATGAATTTCCTTGTATAAAGGTTATTAATTCTAGAACATGGTGGCTTGGAGGTCTTCTCCATCTTGGACTTCAGTGCAGGACTTCTGGGGTGCATCTTTTTTCCAAAGTTTTACATTATTCTCTGAAGACTGGATAAGAACACTTTGAGATGTTTTAAAAACAAAAGAAAATATATTAAATAATTGATTATTTTCATGAATTCATAGTCTCTCTAATAAAACACATCAGCATAATAAAATTAAACTATTTACCTAGTTTTGAGTAGTTTTTCTTGAAATGTATATTTAATCAAAAATAGGAGCCCCTCACTTTGTCTCACAATCACAGACATTCTATGTCAGAATAGATGCTACTGCTGAAAACACATTTTAGGAAGTTTTGGCTGTTAATTATTAATTTGTGGACAATATCAATATCAAAATTTAATTACATGATAGTAAATATTATATATAAGATATGAACTGAATATGTGTTCCCCTTTTTCTTTTTTTAGAGTATAGCAAAACATTTGGTGCTATTTGAGATTCTTCTATAGAACAGAAAAATAACTGGATTTCTGAAAAACAAGAGGTTTTTTAAAAGGTTGAGCCATTCCAGAAATCAGTGTAGAGATTTCTCTTAAAGGAAAAAAATAAATCTGCCCCATGACCCTGCTCTCTTATTCCTTGACAATATGCACAAAGGAATTAACATCCCACTCCAAATATACTTGCTCCGTCACCTTCATCACTAGTCTATTCAGGATAAGTATGAAATGAAAACTTATAAATATCTTTTAAATGGATAAGGAAACTGTCATACAAATAAATCAATGGACCTAGAAAAACATATTGTTTTTGGTTACCCAGAACCAAAAAAGCCAAAGATCACTTGTTCTCTCTACTCTATGGCATCTACTTCCAAATCTTCAGCTGTGAGTATTCACCATGGAATAACTGTAGAAAAAAAGAAACATGGTAGACAATCAATACAGTGGCAAGGTGAAATTGATCTGATTGGGATAATGTGGGGGAGATACTCTAAATATGAAGGTGGATAAATAAAAAGGAAGGAAGTGGGAGAACTTCCAGTAAATATGTGTGACAGTCTTAAGCAATAATACTGAGTTATCTACATAAAAATAAGTATAATACAAATAAGTCCATGCATGAATATAAACATGTTGTTTAAATGGAAAGTATACAATGATCACTTTAATAAACCAGCATAATATCTACCTAATATTTTCATTATATCTATAGATAAGCATAGTTCACCAGTGACCAAAAAAGCCTTTTTGTTTTGTTTTTTTTTTTTTTATTTTCTTTGCATTTGTTTTTGCCAAAAAATCATGAGAGACAACCAAAACCTATTAAAAATTTTGGATAACACATCTGCTATAAAAGAATCCCCACATTTAATGCCTAGAGGATATGCAAAAAAGGTTGTGAAAATATTGTTCAAGACAGAGAATCAGAGTAGGATCTGGGATTGTGACTGCTTTTAATGACAGAAGCTACACTCATAAGACTTACCAATATATGTGCATATACATGAACTGAAAAGGAAAATGCTAATAGACATACTGAGGTGCTCCGGGAAGGAATCATAGTCCTCAAACCGAGGCAAAGAAATACATGGAACAAATAAAGCTGAGCACGGGATAAATATTCTTCCTAGTAAAGAGCATAAAAATCAGTTATTATCCAGCACCAGAAAAGTCACCCTGAAAACATATAGAAGTCACATTAAAAGACTTATATTTAGAACTCTATATGCATACATATGTGTACTTAATAGCAGTAAATTAAATCAGACCATGGATGTGTTTTTTCTTCCAACATACATAGATTTATTTATAATTTCTATATTGTAACATTCTTCTTTTTCCTTTTTATTTATTTTTTATTTATTACAATTTATTCACATTGTATTCCAGCTGTAGCACTATCCCTCATCCTCTCCCAATCCCACCCTCCCTCCATCTTCTCCATCCATGCCCCACCCCAAGTCTACTGAAAGGGGAAGTCCTCTTTCCCTTCCATCTGACCCTACCCTATCAAGTCTCATCAAGACTGGTTGCATCATCTTCTTTGTGGCCTGTAAGGGTGCCCATGTCAGGGGGAAGTGATCAAATAGCCTGCCACTGAATTCTTGTCAGAGACAGACCATTTCCCTTACTAGGGAACCCACTTGGAAACTGAGCTTCTATGGGCTATAACTGAGCAGAGGTTCTAAGCTATCTCAATTCATGTTCCTTGGATGGAATATCAGTCTCAGAAAAGACATCTAGACCCAGGTTTTTTTTTTTTGGCTCTGTTAGTCTTCTTGTGGAGATCCTGTCCCTTCCAGATCTTCCTATCTCCCTCATGTTCCATAGGGTTTCCTGCACTCTGCCCAAAGTTTGGGTATGAGTCCCAGTATCTCTGTCAAAACCCTTGTGGGTAGAATCTTTCAGAGGACTCCTGTGGAAGGCTTCTGTCTTCTTCTTTGTCTTCTCCCACTTCCGATGTCTATCCTGTTTGCCCTTCTGATTGAGGTTTCAGGCGCTTCCCTAGAGTCCTCCTTGTTGTTTAGCTACATTAGGACTATAGATTTTAGTATGTTTTTCCTATATTATATGTCTAATATCCAATTATAAGTGAGTATACACCATATGTGTCTTTCTGCTTCTGGGTTACCTCACTCAGGATGATATTTTCTAGTTCCTGCCATTTGCCTGCAAATTTAATGATTTCTTTGTTTTTAATTGCTGAGTAATAGTCTCAAGTTCATATGAAAAAAAAAAAAAAAAAAAAAAAAAAAAAAAAAAAAAAAACAGAACTGCTAAAACAATCCTGTGTAACAACAGATTGTCTGGAGGTATCTCCATCCCAGATCTCAAGCTGTACTACAGAGCAACAATAATAAAAACTCCATGGTACTGGCATAGAAGTTGACTGGTAGATCAATAGAATCAAATAGAAGACACAGAAGAAGAACCAGGACTGACCCCTGAGTGCTGTGGGAGAGCTCCAGCATGCCATGAGATCTTGTTGGAGAGCAGCAAGTGGCTGAGCGGCCAGGGTGGGATGGCTGGGCGGTTCCGAGGCTGGGTGTGCAGGCAGATGTGCAGGATATGGGAGGACAGGCATTAGCGCTGCTGAAATGCGAACCTCTGCAGATCTGGAGAAGGTGCTGTCCTGGACTGGAAGCCAGGGTCAGGGACTAAAGGGCTGTGTCTGTTCCGCACACTCTAACCCTAAAGGAGACTCCCTAAACCTAAGGAAGTGGCTCCCGTCACTCAAGACTCTCCGGCCAATCAAGGCCTCCGGTTGGACCCGCCAGAAAAAAGAGGAGGCGTGTTCTTCCGGATGCCTTGCTGTGGGTTCAGCTCCTGCTGCTGAGCAGGCTCTCGTGGTTCCGGGTGAAGTGCACTGAGTGCCGCTGCCGCCGCTGCTTGGGTGCTGTGAGAGAAACTGAGGCAAGCTCCGAAGTCGCAACATGGTGAGTGCGGGGAGGAGAAGGCGGCTGAGCGGTGGGAGCTGGTGTGTGGGGTCTCTTCCGGGACTGGCTGGTCAATTGCGTCCACCGGGAAGGGACCTTGTGGTTCTGGGCTCTCGCTGGACCCAGCGGTGGCATCTGAGTCACTTCACTGAGGGGATCGCATCTGCGCAGAGCGTTTGCAGCAGCGGTTTGTGTGCAGAATCATCCTCATGGCGGGACGCCAAACTCGGAGCACTTAATTTGTCTTTGGTGTTCCAGTTTCTCTTGCATCCTCTACAAGTTCTGCTCTTAGCATTTAACCTTTAGGTGTGAGATCCATTTGGACGTAGTTTTATGCGGGTTGTAAACAGCATCTCGTCTGTTGGGTAGCACTCCAATATAAAGCTGTGATGAGGAAGAGTAGAATTGATGATGTAAAGTATTTCCAATGCTTGGGAAATAGTAGGTGACACTGAATAGAATTTAGCCGAGGGAGGACTGCCTCTAAATCACCCCACAGGTAAATAGTATGCTAACCAGGCCTGTTAGAGATTAGCATGCTAGTGTACACATGTTGACCGGGCTTGTCCAGAAATTTGGCTCCAACCCTAGCAAAGGAGAGAAAAAAAAATCTGATTTACAACCAGCTACCAGGCCGATCCTTATATCAAAGAACAGGCCTCTACCAAGCTGCTCAAGGCGATCCTACAGGGTCACTACCAACATTACAGCCTGTGGTGACATAAAGGTGTTAAAGTAACTTTTATTTCCCTGAAATAATTGTCCTCCAGGCGCTTAGTGCCTTCATCTGCTAACCTAGGCCTAGTGCTGCATACTTCGAGCCTCCATACAATCCAATCTAGGCCTAGAATGATCTCATCCTCTGAGACTTAGTGCTGAATAAGCTCACCCTTTCTAGTTCTTTTTGAACTCTTGCTGGCCTGTTCAACTCAGCTGTTCTGGCTCAGACTCCCCTCCAAGGTGACTGAATCAATCTGGCTTTTTGTAGTTTGTGACTGAATTGCTCTGCTTGGCCTCATACTGACTTTGGCAATATGTCATAATCTTGTGGATGCTTCTCATTCTCTGGCTCTGTCTGTCTTCACCTGTGTCTAGTTTCTCTCTTCAACTTGTGTCTGTAAAAGTCTCCCAGTAAAACTTTTTCTGAATTCTGAAAACTCAACTTGACTGCA